>NC_048238.1:99338761-99430586 GCF_002007445.2 Ailuropoda melanoleuca | reverse complement strand
GGGGATGTTATGGAGGGAAGAATGCTGGGCAGGGAGGAGGTGCAGACCCTCCAAGGTGAGAGTTTCCCTCAGTCCTTTCTCAGAGTCCTCACCTTAACGCCTGCCAGAGCCTGGGACGCGTCCCTCCGAAGATCTGAGTCCACGCCCCAGTGATGAAGACTCACGTCCCTTAGACTCCTAAGGTGGAAGTTCGGATACGTCACTTCTGGGAACCCTGCCTGGGGCCTTCCAGGGATGACTTTGGGGCAGGGCGGGACTGAGGGCCCCTTCTCTCTAACGAGAGGTCCCCTTGCTCCTCCTCCTAGTTCTTTACTTCGAAGCCTGGCAGGGCCTAAGACTCCTCCCTCTGCTGACGGACGTCCAGCCCCCTCAGAGTAAACCTCACCTCCCTCAGATTCCCGAAATCAGGACACAACACATCCCTGTACTCAGCCTGGTGTTTCCCCGGGCTGATAGTACAGTGGGGTGGGTTCCAATCTACTCGGGATGGGAAAACCACCGAGTCCTTACCTTGACTTCTTGCACTGGCTGAGCGCCCTCTCTGTTGAGCTGAGACCTCACCTGTCACATCAAGGCCCTTATCTTACCAAGATACTAGTGAGGCTGGGTCTTAGCAGGACAGACCTGTGTGGGGTCTGTAGGAGCTGAAAGTAAGGGCAGGGTAGGTTTCTTTGTGGTTCCCTATATATTGTGGGTTGGGGGTTTACACTCAGTCTTACACAAGTACTTATATTTCTTCCTGATACGCCCTGTACCCCCTGCCTTCACAAGGTCCCTGTCTCCCTGAGATGCCCACCGCACAAATGCAGGTGATAGTTGGGTGATTGTTGATACCTGTTACTGGGGCCTCCCAGGGCTGAAAGCAGGTGTGCATTCCTGGGGGGTCCCTGTGTTTGGGGCGGGTGGCTAATTCAGCCCTCCATAAGGGTCCTCACTTTGATGCCTGGCAGTTCCTGGGATTCCTCCCTCTGCTGACCTGAGTCCTGCCCCCTCAGATCAAAGCCCTTACCTCCCTGAAAATGTACCCCCCCCTCCAGTAGAAGTCAGGGTCCACCACATCTGACCATCAAGTCCCAAGTTCTCCCAAGGCTAACAGCTGGGCTAGGATGGGCGTGGGGACCAATCTCTTCAGTGGTGGCAGTTCTTAGTTCTCTGTTAGGATCATCACCTTGACTTCTGGCATGGACTTGAGCCCATACGCTTTATTTTTTTTTTTTTAGATTTATTTATTTATTTATTTATTTGACAGAGATAGAGACAGCCAGCGAGAGAGGGAACACAAGCAGGGGGAGTGGGAGAGGAAGAAGCAGGCTCACAGCAGAGGAGCCTGATGTGGGGCTCGATCCCATAACGCCAGGATCACGCCCTGAGCCGAAGGCAGACGGTTAACCGCTGTGCCACCCAGGCGCCCCTGTGCCCATCCACTTTAAACCAAGAGTGGAACACAGCAGCCCGAGTTTGTCATCTTGGCACATTCAGGTAATGCAATACATCTGTAAATAATTTAAGGACAATTGAGATATTTCTAATATTCTGAATCTATCAGGAACATTTTATAGTTGTCTCCATAAAGGTCTTGAACATTTTTGCGAAGCTTTTTCTTAGGTAATCTTTGGATTTTCGTGGTGTGGTGAATGGGATATTTAAAAAAATTCATAATGCATTTATCCTACACTTTTGCATTTTCCTAGAGACAAATCAATAAAAGATTGTAATGTCAATGAGAGAAAGGGTAGTGTTTTTTATAAAATTTAATTTTTCCAGCTTTATTGAACTGTACTTGACAAATAAAAATGGTTTGCATTTAAGGTATACAATGTGATACTTACATATTGTGAAATGATTATGACAATTGAGCTAATTAACATACCCATCACCTCACATAGTTACCATTTTGTGTGTGTGTGGTGAGAACACTTAAGGTCAACTCTCTTAGCAAATTTTATGTATATAGTAGAGCATGGCCAGCTGTAGTCACCATGCTGTATATTAGATCTCCAGAACTTATTCGTCCCATATAACTGAACCTTTATACCCTTTTACCACAATCTCTCCATTTCCCGCACACTTCAACCCCTGGCAACCACCGTCCCACTCTGCTTTTATGAATTTTACTTTGTTAGATTCCACATATAATTGAGATTATTCAGTATTTGTCCCTTTCCATCTGACTTATTACATGTAGAATAATGGCCTCCAGGTTCTTCAGTATTGTCACAAATAGCAAGATTTCCTTCTTTTTAAAAGCTGGATAATATTGCAGTGACACAGTGGAATATAATATTTATTAATTAATGATCTATAATATATTAATATATACCACATATATATATATCACATTTTTATATGTCTCACATTTTCTTTATGCATCTGTCCATTAACTGACACTAGGTCGTTTCCTTATCTCAGCTGTTGTAACACTGCAGTGAACGTGGAGTGCAGATAGCTCTTTCAGATACTGCTTTCATGTTCCTTTGGATACATACCCAGAAGTGGGATTGCTGGATCATAGGGGAGTCCTGTTTTTAATTTGTTGAAAGCCTTCATGCTGTCTTACATAATGGTTGTACCAATTGACATTCCCACTGGCAGTGTACAAGAATACCCTTTTCTCCGCATCCTTGCCAACGCTCGTTATCTCTTGTCTTTTTTGATAATAGCCATCCTCACAGGTGAAAAGTGATATCTCATTGTGGTTTTGATTTGCATTTCCCTGATGATTAGTGATACTGAGCACCTTTTCATATACCTATTGGCCATTTGTATGTCTTTTTTGGGGAAATGTATATTCTGGTCCTTAGCCCATATTTTTAAATTCAGGTTGTTTTTTGCTATTGAGTTATTCGTGTTACTTATATATTTTGGATATTAACCCTAATCAGATAGATGATTTGCAAATATTTTCTTCCATTCAGTAGGCTGCCTTTTCTTGCTGTTGATTGTTTCCTTTGCGTATGTAGAAGCTCTTCAGTTTGATGGAATCCCACTTTTCTATTTTTGCTTTTGTTGTCTGTGCTTTGGGTGTCATAACCAAAAAATCATTGCTAAGACCAATGTCTATTTTTTTCTAGTAGTTTTAAAGTTTCAGGTCTTATATTTAAGTCTTTGATCAATCTGGAGTTGATTTTGTGTGTTTTGTGAGATACAGGTCCAGTTTCAGTCTTCTGTGTTTGTATATTCCATTTTCCCGATCATTTATTGAAGAGGCTATCCTTTCCCCATTGTGTACTCTTGGCACTCTTGTCCAAGATCACTTGACTGTAGATGTGTGGACTTATTTCTGATCTCTTTATTCTGTTTCATTGGTCTCTATATTTTTTACCATACTATTTGATTACTGTAGATTTCTTTTTTTTTTAAAGATTTTATTTATTTATTTGACAGAGAGAGACAGCCAGCGAGAGAGGGAACACAAGCAGGGGGAGTGGGAGAGGAAGAAGCAGGCTGCGGGCAGAGGAGCCTGATGTGGGGCTCGATCCCAGAAGGCTGGGATCACACCCTGAGCCGAAGGCAGACACTTAACGACTGAGCCACCCAGGCGCCCCATGATTACTGTAGATTTCTGATGTATTTTTTATTTAAATTTTTATTATGTTATGTTAGTCACCATACAGTACATCCTTAGTTTTTGGTGTAGTGTTCCATGCTTCATTGTTTGCGTAAAACACCCAGTGCTCCATGCAATACGTGCCCTCCTTAATACCCATCACTGGCCTAGCCCAATTCCCCACCCCCTCCCCTCTGAAACCCTCAGTTTGAAGTGTAGTGGTTCCAGCTTTGTTCTTTTTGCTTATTTTTGCTTTGGCTATTCAGGCTCTTTTGCGGTTCCATATAAAATTTTAAGACTTTTATTTTCTATTTTTGTAAAGAATACCTTTGGAATTTTGATAGGCATTGTATTGAATATGTAGACCACTTTGGGTGGATTTTTTAACAATATCAGTTCTTACAATCCATGAACATAGAAGTCTTTCCATTTATCTCTGTGTTCTTTAATTTCCTTCATTGATGTTTCAGAATTTTCGGTGTATGTCTTTTACCTCTTTAGTTATATTTATTCTTAAATACTTTATTCTTTTTGTTGCTATTGTGAATTGAATTGATTTCTTAGTTTCCATTTTCAATTGTTCATTGTGCATAGAAACACCACTGATTTTTGTGTTAGTTTTTGTATCCTGAAACTTTCTGAATTTCTTTATTATTGCTAATAGTTTTCTGCCGTTATTGAGAATTTTCTATTTATATGATCATGATGTGATCCACTTAGCATTTCTTCTAAGGCAGGTCTAGTGGTGCTGAACTCCTCAGCTTCTGTTTAAGAAAGTCATCATTGCTTCTTCATTTCTGAAGGACAGCTTTGCCAAGTATAGTATTTATGTTCATGTATTTCATTATTATCCTTTTAATGTCCATGGGATGAGTCATGATGATCCCTATTTCATTTCTGATATTGGTAATTCTGTCTTCTTTTTTCTTGGTAAGCCTGAATAGAAGTTAATAATTTTATTGATCTTTCCCAAAAAAACAGCCTTGGGTTTCATTGATTTTCTTTATGGTTTTCCTGTTTTCAATTTCATTGATTCTTGCTCTTTCTTTCTGCTTTCTCTAAACTTCGTCAAGTTGTACTTTTATTGTCACTTAGGTCAAATATATATATTTTAAATCTCTCTCTGAGCTTGCTTCTTTGACCCATGAATTATTTAGAAGTGTGTTATTTAATTTCCAAATATTTGGGGGATACTCTACCTTCTTGCTATTGCTTTTTAGTTTAATTGCATTGCAGCTTATGAACATACTTTGTGTGATTTCTGCTCTGAGTTTGTTAAGGTGTGTTTAATGACTCTGAAGTTTTTCTATCTTGGTAAATATTTTATGTCACTTGAGAATAATATACATTCTGTTGTTGTTGGATGGAGTATTTTATAAATGTCAAGTAGGTCAAATTGATTGATAGTACTGTTCAGGTCACCCGTATCCCTACTGATTTTCTGCCTGTTTGATCTATCAACTACTGACAGAGTAATATTGAAGTCTCCAAATAGAATGGTGGATTTGTTTGTTTCTCCTTTCATCTCTATCAGATTTTGCTTCACATATTCTGACACTTTGTTTTTAGTCGCATGTGCATTTTTAATATCTTCTTGGAGAACTGACTCCTTTTTTCAGTATTTAATGCCCTTCTGTATCCCTGATGATCTCCCTTGCTCTAAAGCCTGCTTCTATGAAATTAATATAGGTATAATAGCTTTCCTTTGATTATTGTTAGTATGGTATAATTTTTTTCCATCCCTTTACTTTTGGCCTGTCTGAATCTTTGTATTTAACATCAATTTCTTATAGACAAAATATGATTTGATGTTGTTTTCTATCACTTTGGCTATCTGTGTCTTTTAACTAGTGTATATAGGTCATTCACATTTAAAATGTTGATATTGTTGGGCTAATATTTATCATGTTTGTAACTGTTTTCTCTTTGTTTCATTTGTTTTACATTTCCTTTTTCTCCTTTTTCCCACCTTCCTTGATTTTGAGTATTTAATATTCTATTTTATCTCCTCTTATCACATAGTATATCAGAGATACCTGTTTACAGCCTTATTGAGACATAATTGACATATAACATTGTGTAAGTTTAAGGCATGAAACATAATAATTTGATATACATATGTACATATGCATATACATAAGTATTGAAAAATGATTACCCCAGTAAGGTTAATTTAACATGTCCAATACCTCATACAGTTACAATTTTGTGTGTGTGTGTATGTGTGTGTGTGTGTGTGTGTGTGTGGTGAGAACTTTTAAAATCTATTCTTTTAGCCACTTAGAACTATGCAACACAGTATTATAAACTGTAATCATCATGCTGTATATTATATCCCTAGAACTTATTCATCTCATAACTGGAAGTTTGTACCCTTTGTCCACTTTGACTCATTTCCACTCCCCCACCTCCACCCTGGAAACCACCAATCTGTTCTCTGTTTCTATGAATTTGGTTTTTTGGATTCTACATGTAAGTGAGCTCTTACAGTATTTGTCTTTGTGCGTCTGACTTATCAAATACATGTCTTTTTTATTTATTTTTATTTTTATTGAAGATCTTATTTATTTATTTGACAGAGATAGAGACAGCCAGCAAGAGAGGGAACACAAGCAGGGGGAGTGGGAGAGGAAGAAGCAGGCTCATAGTGGAGGAGCCTGATGTGGGGCTCGATCCCAGAACGCTGGGATCACGCCCTGAGCCGAAGGCAGACGCCCAACGACTGCGCCACCCAGGCGCCCCACATGTCTTTTTTTTAATTAGAAGTATTTTTTATTTTCCTTATTTAGTGAGCTCTCCTGGTATATGAAAAACATGATTTAAAAAATTCAACGAACATTTATTATTAGTGAAATATGCCATTGATTTTTTAAAAAATCATTTGCACAAAAGCAATCTTGATATGAAGCAATGGCATATTTCACCAAAATATATGTCTTTAAAAGTTTTTAACACTTTCCCTAGTTTACAGTTACATTTGTAATTCATAAAAGTCTACCTTGAAATAACACTTAACTGCTTCACATGTACTGTGTTTATTTTATTAGAGAGTATTCCCAATTCCTTCCTATTATTCATTTTTCTTATGCATATACAATAATCATCCAATACATTGTTACTAGGCAGTTATCTGTTAGATCAATTAAGAATAAGAAAAATAAATCATTTTATTTCGTCTTCATTTACTCCTTCTCTAATGCTCTACCTTTCTTTATGTAGGTTGACGGTTTTGACCAGTGTTTTTTCTCGTCTTCCCGAAGAACTTCTTAACATTTCTTTCAAGGTGCATGTATAGGTGATGAATATCCTTAGTTGTTGTTTGTCTGAGGAATTCTTTTTTTTTTCCCCTTTCATTTTTGAGTTTTGCTGGATGTGGAATTCTAGGTTGGTGGATTTTTTTCTTTCAATCCTTTAAATGTTTCACTTCACACCTTTTTCTGCATAGTTTCTGTAATTCTACTGTCCACTTAATTTTTACATGTACGTATTAGTTTCTTAGGGTCACCATAACAAATGACCACAAACTGGGTACCTTAAAATGGAAGTGTATTCTCTTTTTTATTATTTATTTATTTTAAAAGGTTTTATTTCTTTGTCAGTGTGAGAGAGAGAGCACAAGCAGGGGTAGCAGCAGGCAGAGGGAGAAGCAGGCTCCCTGCTGAGCAAGGAGCCCGATGCGGGACTTGATCCCAGGACCCTGGGATCATGACCTGAGCTGAAGGCAGACACTTAACCAGTTGAACCACCCAGGCGTCCTTGTATTCTCTTTTTTAGATTTTCTTGTTTATTTGGGTGGCGGGCTGGGGGGGGCAGGGGGAAAGGGAGAGAGAGTCTTAGGCAAACTCTGCACTGAGTGTGGAGCCCAGTGCGGGGCTCAGTCTCACAACCCTGAGATCACGACCTCAGCCGAAACCAAGAGTCAGATGCTTAGCCAACTGCGTCATCCAGGTGCCCCCAGAAATGTATTCTTTCACAGTTCTGGAGGCCTGTAGTCTAAAATCAAGGTGTTGGCAGGACTGCACTTCACAAGACTCTAGGGAAAAATTCGTCCTTGCTTTTTTGAGCTTCTGGTGGCTCCAGGCATTCCTTGATTTGGGGCTGCATAATTCAGTATCTGCCCCATCTTCTCGTGACCTTCTCCCCTATGTCTCTCCTTTGTGTATTCCGTATCTTTTCCTGTTCTTATAGGGACATTTGTTGTTGGATTTAGGGCCCATCCAGATAACCCAGGATGATCTTATATTGGTATTCTTTAATTAATTACATTTGCAATAACTTTTTCTTTTTTAAGATTTTATTTACTTATTTATTTATTGGACAGAGAGAGAAAGAGTGTGCACGTGCACATGAGCTGGGGGGAGGGGCAGGAGGAGAGGGTGAGTGAGAAGCAGATTCCCTGCTGTGTGTGGAGCCTGATGCCACGTTCAGTCTCCTGACCTGGAGATCATGACCTGAGCTGAAATCAAGAGTTGGTCACTTAACCACCCAGGAGCCCCAAGATTTCATTCTTTTTGATGGCTGAGTAACATTCCATTGTATATATACACACCTCTTCTTTATCCATTCATCAGAAGATGGACATTTGGGCCCTCTCCATTGTTTGGGTATTGTTGATAATGCTGCTATGAGCATTAGGGTTCATATACCCCTTCAAATCTGTATTTTTGTATCCTTTGGGTAGATACCCAGTAGTGCAATTGCTGGATCATAAAGTAGTTCTATTTTTAACTTTTTGAGGGACCTCCATAGTGTTTTCCAGAGTAGCTGCACCAGTTTGCATTCCCACCCACAGTTTACACTTATGAGGGTTCCCACTTTATCCCCACTCCCATCAACATCTGTTGTTTCCTGTGTTGTTAATTTTAGCCATTCTGACAGGTGTGAGGTTGTATCTCATCGTGGTTTTGATTTGTATTTCCCTGGTGATGAGTGACGTTGAGCAGCTTTATATATAAAGCTAAGAAATATGCTTAACAGTGGGAACCACGTTAAATAAAGCTTAGCAGAAGTATATCTCTTTTACCATAAAAATTATGCACTCACCTTGTAATATTTTTAGACAATTGAGACATGCTTAAAATAGGTAATAAAAGCCACATGCATTTCTTTTCCACCTACACCCCCAGAATTTACCACTGTGAACAATTTCTATATATTCTTCCAGAGGAGTTTTAGATGTATACTAACATTTATATGAAGAATTTTAAATTATGATATCTTCTTGGACTTACTGTTCTGCATCTTGCTCTTACACTTAACTTTAGATCTTGGACATTTTTTGTGTTAATATATATCTGCCTATCTCTTTATTGTCATTGACTGAGTAATATGGCCTTTAGGAATTTTCCAGTTTCTTACATTACAAATAATATGGCAATAAACATTCTTCTATCTTAGTGTATTTATGTGACAGTTTTTGTAGGATAAATTCCCATAAATGGAATTGCTTGATCAAAAATATATGCACATTTTATAATTTGTTACTGCACATTTTCCTGCAAAATTGTGCCAATTTATACTCTCACAGTGTTCAAAAACACTTGTTTCTCTTACATTCTTGCCAACACATTTTAATCTTTGCCAATATGATTGGAGAAATGATATCTGAGATTTAATATGCCTTTTACAATTATTAGTAGAAATGATTTTATTTTATTTTTTTTTTATTTTTTAAGATTTTATTTATTTATTTGACAGAGATAGAGACAGCCAGCGAGAGAGGGAACACAAGCAGGGGGAGTGGGAGAGGAAGAAGCAGGCTCATAGCAGAGGAGCCTGATGTGGGGCTCGAACCGATAACGCCGGGATCACGCCCTGAGCCGAAGGCAGACGCTTAACCGCTGTGCCACCCAGGCGCCCCCAGTAAAAATGATTTTAAATGCATATTGGACAGTGTTATTTCTTATTCTGTGAATTCCTTTTTGTTTGCTTGCCTGTTTTCTACTAGGGTTGTCTGCTTTCTTTTCTTTATGGATCTGTAGTTGTTGATATAACCGCAATGATGATAGGTAACATTGTTAGAGCACGTGTGTGCCAGAAATACGTTAAATACTTTAATTTTATTTTTTTATTTATTCTCCACAAGAACCCAAAAGGGAAAGGAATACATTAGCTCCACCTGACAACAAAACTGATGTACAGAAAGGTGAAGTAACTTGCCCAAGGCATACAGTAAGTAGCTGCATTGCAATTTGAACCCTTGGAGTTTGTATCCATAGCTTACTCTCCTAATTGGAATTACATTGATTTTGTACATTAATTAGGCAAGAATTGATAGCTTTACTCTATTGAGACTTCCCCTGACCACTGCTCTCCACCTATTTAGATTTTTAAAATACCTTTCAATTAAAATTTTATAATTTTGTGTATGACGGTCTTGCACATCTTTCATTGGATTTATTTCTAGGTACCTAGTATTTTTGTGGCTAATATAAATGATACTAACATTTTTCTTTTTTTAAAAAGATCTTATTTTTAAAGTAATCTCTACACCCAGTGTGGGGCTTGAATTCACAAGCCTGAAATTAAGAGTTGCATGCTCCACTGACTGAGCCAGTCAGGTACCCTGATATTAAAATATTAACATTTTTACAGTTGCCATTTCTAACTCTTTGTGGCTAGTGTGTAGAAATTTAATTGATTTTTGTATGCTGATATCACTTTCAGCAAGGTAAATGAACCCACTCCTTAGTTCCAAAAATTTTGTCTGTAGGTTCTCTTGGTTTTCTATGTAGATAAACTTATCTATGATTAATATCAGTCCTGTTTTCTTCCTTTCCAAACCTAGCACCTTTTTTTTTCTTGTCTTACAATGCTAGGAATTCTACTACAGTGTTGAATAGATATGATTCTAGTCCATTTTTTAACAGCTAGACTCTTACAGATTCACAATGAACATAACCGTATTAAAGGTGTTGTGAAGGCCCTCAGTTAATCAGTCTGCTGCCAGTTATATAGCATTCCTATGTGTCACGTGCTGTTCTGCATGCTTTCTATATTTTATTTATTTATTTTTAAAGATTTTATTTATTTATTCGACAGAGACAGAGACAGCCAGCGAGAGAGGGAACACAAGCAGGGGGAGTGGGAGAGGAAGAAGCAGGCTCATAGCGGAGGAGCCTGATGTGGGGCTCGATCCCATAACGCCGGGATCACGCCCTGAGCCGAAGGCAGACGCTTAACTGCTGTGCCACCCAGGTGCCCCTGCATGCTTTCTATATTTTAGCTCATTAAATCCACCTAAAATTTTATGAGGCAGAGACAAATGTTATCTTTATTCTCTAGTTGTTGAATCTAAGGCACCCGGAGAATATGTTATTTGTTCCATGTCACGTGACTAGTAAGGGCCAGTGTCCACATGGTGTGGTTCTAAAGTCCATTCTTTCAACTACTCTGCTAGACACAATTAAAATTATATTCTAATGCATTTACTTTTTTAAAAAAATATTTTATTCTTAAGTAATCTCTACACCCAACTTGGGGCTCAAACTTACAACCCTATCAAGAGTTGCATGCTTTACCAACTGAGCCAGCCAGGCGCCCCTTCTAATGCATTTACTTTAAGTAGTAGATAGAATTCTAATGTCACTTGCCTATTTTATTATTTTATTTTATTTTATTTTTTATTTTATTAAAGATTTTATTTATTTATTTGACAGAGAGAGAGAGACAGCCAGCGAGAGAGGGAACACAAGCAGGGGGAGTGGGAGAGGAAGAAGCAGGCTCCCAGCGGAGGAGTCCAATGTGGGGCTCGATCCCAGGACTAACAACAATGGACAACTAACAATGTGAACCTGCTTATAGGAGCTCCAAGCCATTTATATGATCTGCTTATTTATAACTTATGAGTGACAGTGAGTGGGTGAAAGTCATGCAGGTTTTGTTTTGATTGCATTTCCTCTGTAAACACAAATGAGACTTTTATATAGGTGACATTTTCTATCTTTTTATATAGGAGTATATAGCACTTCTCAAACTAATCTGGTGCTAGTATCATGAGAGATGGCAACGTGTGGTCTGTGGATAAAGGAATTCCATAATCAAATTAATTTAGTCTCTTTATGCTATCCTACAGCTTGGTCATACTTCTGTCCTGTATAAGATTATTCTTTAAATGAACACTTATAGCTGTCCAATATCCAATTTCAGATATCCCTTTTCTTCTTTTTCATCAGACCCATGTGTAATGAATATACCTTAAGAAAAATGAGTGTGTTCTTTGTATTTTATTAAGATATTTTTGGTCCTAGCAGAAATGACAAACATGTAAACTAGCAGTAACAAAACTATATCATAAGTGGTAGACTAAAGCAGATAATGATACAAATATATATGTAGTAGAAAAGGGAAACCTAAATCTTCTGGGGAATTTGGGAAGGCTTCATAGAGGTGGTGGCCCTTAGGTTGAGAGTAAAAAGATGCATAAGAGTTTTCTAGGCAGACAAGGGTCCTGAAGTGCAGGTTATTTTTTTTAAGATTTTATTTATTTATTTGAGAAGGGGGAGAGCACGCCTGGGTCAGGGGAGGGCAGAGGGAGAGGAAGGGAGAGAATCTCAAGCAGACTCCATGCCAAGCGTGGAGCCTGTTGTGGGGCTCAGTCTTACCACCCTGAGATCATGACCTGAGCTGAAATCAATTGGATGCTCAACTGTGACTGAGCCACCCAGGTGCCCCAAGTGCAGGTTATTTTTTAAGTTGCTCTCACCTCTTAGTGCTCGGCAGTAAATCATTCTTCCACTACCGACTTCTTTCTTGGCCTGTTCCACTGTACTTTAAGAATCTTTATTCCATGGTAAATAAATCCCCCTATATCCAGAACTTGTACATAGAGTACTTTGCTTTCAAGACATGAAGAAATGTGAGAACCCATAGCTAACTGTCTACCAACACTTGTTTTGTTTTTTAAAGATTATTTATTTATTTATTTGACAGAGAGAGACAGCTAGCAAAAGAGGGAACACAAGCAGGCGGGGATGGGAGAGGAGGAAGCAGGCTCCCAGCTGGGCAGGGAGCCCGATGCGGGGCTCGATTCCCATGACCCTGGGATCATGACCTGAGCTGAAGGCAGACGCTTAACGACTGAGCCACCCAGGTGCCCCTCTACCAACACTTGTCATCTGAACTGTAGACTGATAGGTATTCAGCTGAATACTGGATATCTCTACTTGGGTATCCTAAAAGAAACTTCAAATTAAACATGTTCAAAATTGAATTCTTTTTCTCCCAAACATCTACATAACATTTTCTGGTATGTTCTCTTCTCGTCCAATGACTAAAGACTGTGAGTCACATATAGAGCCCTACAAAAGCAAAGAAGAGGGAGAACCCTATCTCTGTCTTTGGTATCTTGAGGTTAAGCATTAGGGAAAGCTTTACAGAGGACTTGACACTGAGAAGAAACCTAGTAGATAAAAAAGAAAGTGAAGGGTGTTGAAAGAAGGTAGAACAGTGTACCCCAAATACATGCATTTAGGAAACTATGGCATGTTGAAGACTTGCAGATACATGGTATGGCTAGGCAAGGTGGGTCGGGGCAGAATCAGACTCAGGAGGAAGGCAGGCAGCTGTACACACTGTCAGTCTATTACAGGCACTAAACCATTGAAGGTTAAATAGTAAAGGACACCAGTTAGTTCAGGTTTCTGTCTACAGTTCATTATATAGAAATCAGACCCCCTCTGACTGAAATATGCAGCACCCCGAGTAGAAAGAAAAATGTTCCTGGTGGTGCTGACTTCTCACTGTTGAATGGATTTTGCAACAGACTCATGCAAGTTGCAGGTTCCAACTACAGGGAACACAACGAAACCCAAGAGCAGTTATAGGACAGCCACCTAAATTCAGCAGCAAAGTATATGACTATTTATTTGGAGTAAGAAATTTCATCTAGTAGCTATATTTTAAATGGTTCACTATGCCTCCCAAGAAGTTGTCAGGATTTGGAAATTGTGTGGAATAAATTAATGTCATAAATCCTTTACCTTAAACATAAACAAGAATAAAATTTTATTATTAGCATATTCATTTCTTCCCATCCTCATTTTTAAAAAAATGGCTGAAGAAGTATTTAAAGAATATTGATTTGATTGGGTGACAAATTATTGGCTGTCCTAGGAGTGATATTTTTTATCATTCTGGCTATGAATATAGGGGAGCAATGAGATATGAGGCTGCAGATATCAGCAGGGGACAGATAACAAGCAGGCTGTATAAGCAACAAAAAATATGAAATTTGTGTCTTTGGGATCCATGGACAGAATTAAGCTAAGAGATTGGGGTAATCCCATTTACATTTCAGACAAATCACTCTGCTAGTCATGCAGAAGGTAGCCTGAGCCAGGAGAGAATGGGGTACAACCAAAGGCCAGAAAACCAGTTACGAGGCTGCTGACATAGTCTAGGGATGAAATGATGAGGTATTGAACTAGTCAGTGCTTGTAGGAATAAAGAGGATATTCAGAATCTTTTTTAAGAGACAGATGCTGCCAAGACTTGGTGACTGGTTGAGTGTGGGGGATGAAATGGAGATACGAGTCCAGGAAAACTTATTCATCCATTCATTCCCAAAATATATTGATCTCCTAATTTGTGCCAGAAACTGCTAGAGCCTAGAAATCCAAAGGTAAGTAAAACACAATCCCTGTCTCCTGGTAAAAGAAATAGACACTCACACAAATAATTTTAAGGCAAGATGATAGGTCTATAGTAAAATTATGTACAAGCTCCTAGTGGGGAATTGAGGAGGAAGGGATTTACTCTACTTGGGAAATTTGAAGAAGGCTCCAGAGAGGAGGTAGCCTTGAGCCAAGTCTTCAAGAACATATAGGAGTTCCTATAAAATCATTCCTGGAAGAGGGAGCTATGTGTGCAAAGCGAAGACTCTAACTTTAAAGCAATATAACCTCACTTGGATAAAGAAACTTCAAGTTGTTCAACCCGACCATGTGGGTGAATGGGGGGGTGAGGGATGAGAGAGGCCATATGCAATTAGAATAGCTAGCTCATAAAGTGCTTTGGAAAACCCCATGCTGATGAGTTTGACCTTGTCCTAAAAGCAGTGAGTAGTCACTGAAGGCTTTAAAAGAGAGAAGTGGGGGCGCCTGGGTGGCACAGCGGTTGAGCGTCTGCCTTCGGCTCAGGGCGTGATCCCGGCGTTATGGGATCGAGCCCCACATCAGGCTCCTCAGCTGGGAGCCTGCTTCTTCCTCTCCCACTCCCCCTGCTTGTGTTCCCTCTCTCACTGGCTGTCTCTATCTCTGTCGAATAAATAAATAAAATCTTTAAAAAAAATAAAAATAAAAGAGAAGTGACATGGTCTGCATTGTGTTTCTACAGTACTTCCTATTTTATCACTTAACCACACTTGAGTCAGATTGAAAGGGTGTGAATCCTGGATCCATCAGCCACTTACCATTGGACCTTGGGTAAGTCAGTTTCCCATTGATTTTTTTTCCTTTTCTTTTGAATGAGATATTAATAGTACCCCCCCATTGGTTCCTGGTGGGGATTCAAAGAGATGATGTATGTAACAGTGCCTTAAATACCACAGGCACAAAACAAATAACGCTATTTTGTTTGTGTGTTTCCGAGGGAAATCTACCCTATCCTACCCTACCCTACCCGACCTTGCCAAGCGCAAGAATTGTGCCTGTATTTGTTCCTAGGCTCTAGCACAGTGCATGGCTATGGTGGACAAGGTAATGTGCCATCCAGATCCCTCTTTAGTGAAAGACTTGTTGCCCCAGCTGTTGGGAGAACTGTCAGCAGGCAGTCTTCAGTTAGCCCCTTCAGGGATCACCTCAGCTACACAGAGCTGCCTTGCTCAAGGTCACATCCCTTCCCAAGGTGGCTCAGACACAGTGAGTAGTTGACTTAAGCATATATAGTCCTGGTAATACGCACGCACGGAGAGGGCAGTGCTGAAGGGCAGCCATAGCTTCAGAGAGCACTGTTGGGTTAGACAAGGCTATCATTGGGCTGCATTGGAACTTCTCCCACTGCCCACTCCTACCTCCTTCCTCTCCCTTCTGTAGATGTTTATCTCAAGGGCAATCCTTAGTAAACATCCTGCACATTGAAGTCCATCTCAGAACTGTCTTCCTGGAGAATGCAACCCACAATTGTGGCATTTAGTAGGTAGTCAAAAAGCTAGTTAAATGAATGAATGCTCATCCTGTTTCTGCTGCTGAATGTGAAAATCATGGGCTTTCTGTGTTATTTAACCTTTCCTCCTTTCATCTTTATGGGGTTGTAGTAAACAATGTGCTCCAAAAGGAGAATATACTCTTAGGTATGTGGATCTAGGAATAAATTATACTCTGGCAGAGTGCAGACTTTCTGTGCCAAAAGTATTTCTGTTGGCTTCTCTCTTATAATTAAACCATGTTCATCCTTGAGGATGTCTTAAAAAGAAATGCTTAGATTTTAAGAGAATCCAAACGAAAGGAAGCTGTGTTGATAATGTCTCCTTAAGGGATATCTAATGTAAGAAACTTTAAAAATATTACGTAAAGTAAATCTATTCAGTATACCATATGAAAATGTTATCTTTTGTTTTTTAGTGTTTTATTGGTAGGAAAGGGCCTTTAATTTCTTTTTCGTCTTTCTTTTTTTTGAGAGAGAGAGAGAGAAAGTGAGTGGGGAGGGGGAGGGGCAGTGGAAAAGGAAGAGAGAATCTTAAGCAAGCTCCACACCCAGCACAGAGCCGGTCATGGGGCTCGCTCGATCTCATGACCCTGAGATCATGACCTGAGCTGAAATCCAGAGTTGGATGCCTAACTGACTGAGGCGTCCAGGTGCCCCAGGACCTTTAATTTCTTTATTCATCATGTTGTCATATATAACAAGGTGTTATATATATATATATATTTGTATATATGATATGGCTATCACACAGAACTCAGTTCTGCTGTCCTGTGGTGAGAGAGAGGTTCAGGTTTAGGTTGGAGAGTTCCCCCTTGGATTTTGTCACAGTTCTGAAGGCACAGGTCTAACAGCACTGGGCATGCCTATGGATAGTTATTCTAATTAAAATTTTCTCCCCTAAGGAAGGTGTAAATGAAACCAGAGTTATGGATGGGGATAAATATGTAGGTACACACTTAAAAATTATGCGCTTGAATGAAATTTCTGGGCTGTGTTGATTGAAAGCTGACCTGATAAGAGGCAATGATTTCAATGTACTGTGAGTGAACATCTAAATTCTGGCTTCCAAGTGAAGAAATGAAATTATGAAGATATGATACATTTGGAAAATGCAATTTAAGAAGGAGTAATCAAATTAATCACTTCATAATGGATATCACTGGGCATGCATGAACTAAATGAACCTTTAAAAATGGTCAGGCAGATGGACTTTCTAATTTAACAAATATGTATTAAGCTGCTAGTACGTATAGCCAGTACTAGATTGTAGAGGAAAGAATCGTACCAGGCCTGGCCCAGAGCTTCTACACTGCAGGGTGCTAGGTTTTAGGCTGGTCTTGGCTTAGCTGGTAGCCTACGCATGCTCATGGCATGACTCACAGCATAGCATGGGTCTATAGGACCTGCATATTTCAACCATGACCTATAGATAATAGCTTCACTCCTGTAATGAGAGGAGTTTTGAGCCCTAAATTCCTCCAAGAGGAAGAAAAATTCCTCTGAAATTTCATGTAAGGAAGACCTGTTACAGAAGAGATCTAGATTGCATGTGTGCTTTGTGTGGTACAGTAGGCCCATATGCCAGAGGAAAACCAGTTACTAGATATGTTTATAGAGTTCAGGCAAAGAACTTGAAGTTACTCTTGGGGCACCTGGGTGGCGCAGTCATTAAGCGTCTTCCTTCGGCTCAGGGCGTGATCCTGGATCCCTGGGATCGAGCCCCGCATCAGGCTCCTCTGCTGGGAGCCTGCTTCTTCCTCTCCCACTCCCCCTGCTTGTGTTCCCTCTCTTGCTGGCTCTCTCTCTGTCAAATAAATAAATAAAATCTTTTAAAAAAAAAGAACTTGAAGTTACTTTTATTTTTATGAACACTATGAAAGGAGAAAAAATTGAGATGGAGAAAAAAATTACGATTTGTTTTGAATTTCATAATACTCAAATTCAGCAGCTAGAACTGATCAAACCATAGGAAGAGCTGGGTGTCAACTTGTACTTACAAGAGGCACTTCATAATATTCCTCCAGTACTTTTGACGTGAATATGAAGCCAGTAGTTCAAATACATACCAAAAGATTCAAGATGCTTAAAGCAACAAATGGATCCTATGTCTTGGTCCAAACACAGGGAACAAAATTTAGTAGTACAAGGAAATAAGAACTAAAGAACAAATGCCAAAAGCCCAGAAGTGGTGTCAACCTTGCCTTGAGTTTGATGTGATGAGGGACAATAATACTTCACATTGTTTGAAGTTGATAATTTCTGTTGTATCCTCTGAATGTCTTTAGAGTCATTCTCAGAGTAAGGGCTACTCAGTAGTTCAGTTTCATCCAACTTTTAGTTTCAACATTTGTTCTCCTTTGTAAATACACAGCCATTACATAAAAGTAAACATTCATTAAAAAGAAAGTAGGATATCTTACCCCATTTTATAGCATTTAAGATTAAAATGATGACTCTTAAGCAAATTGCTTCTCCAGAGGTATTAGCTGTGCAGTTACATATGCATTCATCCGTTCAGCAAACTTTTTAAACAGCTTTATTATCACCGGCATATAAAAATTGTATTTATTTAAGGTATACAACCTGAAGTTCTGATAAACATACACATTGTGAAATCATCACCAAAATCCAGCTAGTTCACATATCCATCACTTTTACATGGTTACCATTGTGTGTGTGTGTGTGTGTGTGTGTGTGTGTTGAAAAGATTTAATTTAAGACATACCCTCTTAGCAAATTTCAAGTATACGGTACAGTATTATTCACTACAGTCATCCATGCTGTACATTGTATCTCCAGAACTTACTCATTTTGTGTAACTGAAAGTTAGTATGCTTTGACCAGCGTCACCCCATTTCCCATTTTTGTGTCTGGCTTACTTGGCATAATGTTCTCCAGGTTCACCTATGTTGTTGCAAATGGCAGGTTTCCTTCTTTTTAAAGGCTGAATAATATCCCATGGTGTATACACCACATTTCCTTATTCATTCATCTGTCAAAGGACATTTAGGTTGTTTCCATGTCTTGGCTATTGTGAATAATGCTGCAGTGAACATGGGGGTGCAGATATCTCTTCACAATGCTGTTTTCAGTTCCTTTGGATATATACCCAGAAGTGGGAATGTCGGATCTATTTTTAATTTTTTGAGGAATCTTCTTACTGTTTCCCATAATGACTGCACAAATTTACATTCCAGCCAACAGCGTACAAGGGCTCCCTTTTCTCCACATCCTCACCAATGCTTGCAATCTTCATTTTTACAATAGTCATCCTAAATATGTTTATATATATTTTTATAATCATCCTAATAGATGTGAGGTGGTATCTCATTGAGGTTTTGACTTGCATTTCCCTGACGTTTAGAGATGTTGAGCACCTCTTCACATACCTGTTGGCCATTTGAATTTCTTTTTTTCAAGAAGTGTCAGTTTAGGTCCTTTGCCTATTTTTTAACTGGGTTATTTGCATTTCTGGTATTGAGTTGTATGGGTTCCTTATATGTTTTGGATATTAATTCCTTATCAAATATATGGTTTGTAAATATTTTTCCCACACTGTAGGTTGCCTTTTCATGTTGTTGATTGTTTCCTTTGCTGTGCAGAAGCTTTTTAGTTTGATATAATCCCACTTGTTTATTTTTGCATTTGCTGCTTGTGCTTTTGGAGTTACATCGAAAAAATTATTGCCAAGACCAATGTCAGGGAGGGTTTTCCCTGTTTTCTTCTAGTAGTTTTTATGATTTCAAGCTTTCTATTTAAATCCTTAATCCATTTGAGTTGATGTTGTGTATTGTGTGAGATAGGAGCTCAGTTTCATTCTTTTACATGTAGATATCCAGTTTTCCTAGCATCATTTGTTGAAGTGACTATTGTTTACCCATTGTGTGTTTTTGGTACCCTTTTTGAGTATAAATTGATTGTAAGTGCATAAGTTCCTTTTTGGGTTCTTCATTTTATTCCATTGGTGTACATGTACATGTCTGTTTTTATGCCAGTGCCATATTGTTTTGATTACAGTTGCCTTACAATATAATTTGAAGTCACATTCAACATACCTTTTATTGCATATGCAGTTACATGGAAAAATGACACAAAAGTTGGGGACCCAAAGGTGAATAAGACTGTCCTTGCATTCGTGGAGCTCACAGTCATTGGGACATGGAATAGTAAACAGAATACTGCAGTTAGTATAAGAACTATGAGAGAAGAGGGAAGTGAGAACAAGAGGCTTTGGTTGCCCACAAAATGTACACTTAATTAAGAATGGAGCAAGGAAACAATGAAGCATGGAACACTACATCAAAAACTAATGATGTACTGTATGGTGACTAACATATCATAATAATAATAAAAAAAAAAGAATGGAGAAAGGAAAACATGCTAGGGTAGCTTACAGGAGAAGATGGTGGTGCCCAGCCAAGTTTTGCATCATGACCATTAGGAGTGAATTAAGCAAAGGGGCAGGGAAAAGACATTCCAGACAGAGAGGTCAGTATGTGCAAAACGTTAAGTTAAGGCTGAGAGAGTCAAAATGGGAATTCTGGAAGTAACAAAACAAATAAGAACTTCAATAGGATAGAAAATTTCATTTTTAGTCCTAATGTGATATTTCATCACCTCATTGAGTAATTCAGTTCAGAAGTTACCTCTATATGGGTAGTATATTTCTTTCAGTTTATAACTCCTACATTTCCTTGAAGAATCTTGAGATTCCTGAATGTTTACTATCAGTTTTATTCATTTGAGAAATACATTTCAAATGGCTCAGCTTTTACAAACGTCTACATAGCATTGATGGATTAATATAGCACTGATGCAATAGTTTCACTGTATGTTTGATACTGAAATTGGCCCAACCCTGGGCTTCTCAAGGTGACTTGCTTACCCATGCATCCTGGAGCCAGCATACCATAATAATGGAAACTTGTAGCTTTCTGAGTGATAGCACATGGCAGCACCACTTAGGTAAGCTTAGAGATCTCATAATTTTAAACTTACCACCCCCTTTTAACCATGTTTATGGCAGCCCACTGCCTTCAAAAATAAAGCCTCATTTCCTATGAAAAGTATTCAAAACCTGGGACAAACTCACCCCGAAGTACTATTCCAGGTATCTTTCCCTACATTTTTCCCCCTCTTCACCCTCGAATGCACCAGCCATGACAGAATTCCTCGTGATTGTCTGAATATGTTCTGTAGAGTTTTAGCTTTGCTCCTGTATCCCTCTGCCTGAAATTCCCTTCCTCACTGCACCCCACCCCTTTATGGCTCTCTTACTTAGTATTTAATATATCACTTCTTTTTGAGCCTATTGGACTTTATTTCTAGTAGGAACACTTAATCCTATTGGACAATGGTGGTTATTACCAAGTCCAACAGAACTGTGTTCAAATTAAAGCTCTGCCTTTTTTAATAGTGGTGAAACCATGCACCAGTTAATTAACCATATTAAGCCTCTGTTTCCTCATCTGTAAAATGGAAATAATTACAATACCTTTGTCATAGGGTTGTGGTGCGGATTAAATGACATAATGGTAACATGCCTCACACAGTGCCTGGCACATAATAACTACACTCAATAAGTATTGAACAAGTACTCAGTAAATATAAGTTGTTTCATTAGTATTTCTCTCCCTTTTTAGGCTTGGGTCTTCCAAAACTATGTCTGGATGTCCACGGCACTTGTCATGGGCCTTGTAAATCATGAGGACCCAATAAACAGTTGTTACGATGAATTGATTCAAAAGGAGCTATGTGACTGTTCCCTAGTGGATCAAGAGATTTGTGAATACATGAGAACTTGTGCTGAGCCAACTGTTCTTTCCAAACATATATCTAACTATAACCAAAACTCACAATTCTCCCCGGTTCCATAGCATTCTGTAGACATGATAGTATCTAGGTGTCATGTGACTTCTTATGGGGTTTCAGATTATGAAATATTGTTAGGCTCTTGACTAACAGAAAAAGATTTGTAGGAAATTTCAAATTTACATAATTGGTTCTTGTTTTTCATTTTTTTCTATATTTAGAGTTCACTGAGTGAAATAATTTCCTAGTCACAGTTGAATGGAAAACTATAGTCAAGCCACAAATTAGAGTAAAATACTAGCTTCTTGATGTATTTGTTCAAAATGCAATTTCCCTCTGCTCCCAATATAATTTACTAAATAAATATAGTCTAATTACATGTCAAATATTTTTTTTTCTTTTTGTGATGAACTGAGATATTTTTCTCCCATTTAGTGATTACTTGGAGTCTTGCCAACTAGGAATCATATCCCAACTGCTGAACATCCCGCTCAGAGTCTCCTCAACACAAGAGGCTTAGGGAGTGTTGAGATATACATCCGTTAGAGCCGGGTAACAGTCAGAGGGAGCAATGCACAAATAGCTAATAAAGCCTTGGAGCGCAGTTTCAAAAGCACAGAGCCATTTGTTTTTCTTATCAAATTAAATATTCCAAAGCATATTTAAATAAATGTCTCTGGTTCAGGGTATCCTGTGTGGGTCAGCACACCAGTATAGCCATGTCGTAGAAATGTGTGTATTTACTTAAATTGTAGAACGTAGAACAAAGGCACAAATACAAACACAGTCTTGGCAGCCTGTATCTGGCACTGAGTTGGCATTCTTTGAAAGTAATTTTGAGGGAGTCTTCCAGGCCTTTAAAGTCTCATTGAAGATGATGCTGTTTGCCTCAGACTTCATCCTTCCATATGTGTGTGTTGCAGCAGTGGCCTCCCGAACCCAAAGTTGAGTAGAACTGTGTGATTTGCCTTGGACAGCAGAATAAGATGGAAGTTAAGACTGAGCCAGTCCAGACCTAGGCCTCGAGAGGTTTGCTTGCTTCTGCTTGCTCTTGGACCGCTGCTGTTGCCAGAAGAACATAGTGAGCTCAGGACAGCCCAGTGGCCTCCAGAGGAGGCTGAAGGGAAGGTGGAGCCGAGTTGCTACCACAGCAAAGCTCAGCCTAGATCAGCCCACTCCCAGGTACGTGAGCAAGCAGATCCGGAGACTGGCAGAGCTGCCCAGTCTATCCCAGACTAGACCAACCAGTCCTCAGATGGGTGAGCAAGCACATTTGAGATAAGAAGAGCTGCCCAGCTGAGCCCAACCTAGATAAGCCAACCCCTAGATGTACGCACGAGCGAAATAGTGATTAGTGGATCTGTCCTGCAGCATCCAGCCTAGATGAGTTAACCCACAGTGTTGTGAGCTAAAAAAAAAAATGCTTACTATTTATGCCACTGAGATTTTGTGGTTCTTTGCCACTTATGTTATTGTGGCCATAGTTGACTGATAAGTTGTGTACAAACATGTAAAAAGTTCTGTAATATTATGTCATAACAAGAACTCTATTATCATGAGTGAAGACCAAACAGATTTATATTATCTGTATCTATTTATATTGTCTGTAGCTATTATCATGAATGAAGACCAAACAGTTTTATAGAATATTACACAGATGTATCCAGTCTGAATGATTTTATTTCCATCTCTCAGCCTGTCTACTTATTATAACTCTAAAACCTAACTATATTCTCTAATAAAAGTTGATTGTCAGGAATTAAATCAACTAAGAAAATCTACACTTCTGAAAATCTGAATTTAAATTCGGAAAGCTCTTGTTTTATTTTTTTTTTTAAGATTTTATTTATTTATTTGACAGAGACAGCCAGCGAGAGAGGGAACACAAGCAGGGAGAGTGGGAGAGGGAAAAGCAGGCTCTTTGCTGAGCAGGGAGCCCGATGTGGGGCTCGATCCCAGAACGCTGGGATCACGCCCTGGGCCGAAGGCAGACGCTTAAAGACTGAGCCACCCAGGCGCCCCAGAAAGCTCTTGTTTCAAATCATACTTTTACATATCCAGTTGTATAAAGTCATCCTTAAGCATTGGGCCTTGGATTTCGGAGGAAGAGGGTGTGTGGAGTTATTGCACATGGTCCTGGAAGCCGTGTCTGTGCACATTGCCACACATTTACAGGCAGCTGGCATTTGACGTGAAAGGTCTGGGAATGACCATCATAGGGTATTTCATGTAAGGTAATGAATAATCTGAAAATAAAATTTTAAAAAAGTTTCACTCACAGTAACATCAAAAAGAAAACAAATGCTTAGGAACAGAGTTGATAAAATAAGTACGTCTTATACACTGAAATCTACAAAACATTGTAAGAAATTACAGAAGATTTAAATAAATGGAAAGACATTTCATGTCCATGGATTCTAAATCTTAATATTATTAAGGTGGCAGATTGATCTATGGATTAATTACAATCAAATTCTCAGCTGGCTTTTAGGCAGAAATTGACAGGCTGTCCCTAAAATCCATACGGAAATGCAAGGAATCCAGAATAACCAAAATGATAGTGAGAAAGAACAAAGTTTGAGGGCTCGCACTTTGCAATTTAAAAGTTAGGATAAGGCTGCATTAGTAAAGACAGTGCGGTAGTGGTGTACAGATAGGCATATCAGTTAACGGAACAGAACTGAAATTCTTGAAATATCCTTACATTTGTGGTCAATTGATGTTTGACAAAGTTGCAAAGTCAGTTTGATAGAGAAGGGAGTCTTTTCAACAAATGGTCCTGGAACAATTGGGTAGCATAAATTGACCTCACACAGTACACACAAAGCAATTCAAAATCTAGCATACCAAAATGTAAGTTGTAAAACTATAATACGTTTAGAGGAAAATCTTTGTGACCTTGGATTAGGCAAATTCTTTTTTTTCTTAAAGATTTTATTTTTAAGCAATCTTCACACCCCATGTGGGGCTTGAACTCACAACCCTAAGATCAAGAGTCACATGCCTTGCTGACTGAGCCCCTAGGCAAATTCTTAAATATGACTCTAAATGCATGATCCATAAAAGAAAATACTGATAAATTGGACTTTATATAAGTAAAACGTTTTTGTGCTTTAATAGACAACATTAAGAAAATGAAAAGACAGCCCACAAACTGGGAGAAAAATATTTGCAAGTCATATATCTGCTAAAGAGCTGGTATCAAGAATAATTAAAGAACCCTTGCAACTCAATAATAAGAAGACAGCCAGTTAAGAAATGGACAAAAGATTCAAATAGACATTTCAGCAAAAACAATATATGGATGGTGAATAAATACATGAAAAATGTTCAGTACCATTACTCATCATAAAAACGCAAATTAAAACCACATTGATAACCACTAGAATGGACATACATTGCTGGTGGGAATGTAAAATATTGCAGCCAATTTTTAAAAGTTTGACAGTTTCCTAGATAGTTAATCGTAAACCAGTCGCACAACACAACAATTCTAGTCCTAGATATCTAACCATGAGATATGAAAACATGTTCCCACAAAGCCTTATGAGGGAATGTTTATAGAAACATTTTTTTCATAACATCTACAAATTGGAATCCATCCAAATATCTATCAACTGGTGAAAGGATAAATTAAAATGTGATTTATCTATACAATGCAAAACTATTCATCAATAAAAAGAAACAGACTATTTATACATTCTGCAACATGAACGAACCTCAGGAACATAATGCTAAATGAAAGAAAGCCAAATGCAAAATATTATATATTATATGACTCTTTATATGTAATTCCCAGAAATGATGAATGTATAGAGACAGAAAATGGTTAGCCAGCTACCTGGGACTGGGTTTGAGAGTGGGTATTGATTATGCATGGGCACAAGGAAGCTTTTCGGAGTGATGGAAGTGTTCTTAAACTAGACTGTAGTGATAGTTGAACAACTCTGTAAATTTACTAAAAATCATTGGAATCTATATTTACAAAGGGTAGATTGTATGCTATAGAAATTATACCACAATAAAGCTGTAAAAATGGCACATGAAAACATGTCCATATTTCTGCTGCCACCCCAAATCCCATTAAAACAACAATGAAGAAATAAGACACAAATAAACTGTAACCACAGAAGAATGAGAGATATTTGAAAAATATACAGTGGATGGAAGGTTGGAAAATGACTCAACAGAATATAAGGAACTTAAGCCTAAGTAGCTGCAGAGGGGAATAGCAACAAGAAGTGAAGTAATCTTTCTTGGTCAAAGCAAAGCTTTGATTGGAGACCTCAAGTACTTTAGAAAGTAGGGGTGAACTTGAGGTGATATGAAAGCATAAGGGCTGGATGGAAATCTAAATAAAATGCTGTTAGACTTCCTGGTCTTCAGTACCAACTCGTGTGGCCACATGTCTGTCTCAACAGATTAAGTGACATAGGTTTATTTTATGGAAAAATTATACACACTAGAACCTCTTGGTTCTAGACTGGCTCATGTGCTGTTTAATCACTGGTAAGCTTAGAGTATTCCTCATTAATCCAAGGTCTCAAAAGCTGATGGGTGAATTTTTAGGATGTGAATAAAAGTCACTGTTCAGTATAAATTGAAAAAAAAAACTTTCTCTGTGACTAAAATAGTAAAAATAGATCATCAGTGGAGAAATGTAAATTTTTGGAGATAATCTTTATCAGGTTGAGGAAGTTCTTTTCTACTATTAGATTTCTAGTCCCCCCCCTTTTTTAGCGTGAATGGATGTAAAATTTTGTTAAAGGCTTTTTCTTCATCTGTCAAGATGATCATATGTTTTTCTTGTTTTGTCAGTTGGTATGGTGAATTCTTGTGATTGATATTTGAATGTCGAGACAGTCTTGTATTTCTGCGATAAACCCCACTTGGTCATGATACATTATCCTTTTTATGTATTGTTGGATTCTATTTTCGTGCTCCATGTCTATTTTATGTTCTGTTGAGGATTTTTGCATTTATGTTTATGAGGAATATTGTATAATTTTCTTTTGTTGTAATGTTTTTGTCTGGCTTCCCTAACAGTGTAATGCTGGTCTCAAATTGAGTTAGAAAGGGTTTCCTTCTTGTTATATATTCTGGAGGAATTTGTGTGGAATTGTTATGATTCTTAAACGTGTGATAACATTTGCCAGAGAAGCCATCTGGACCAGAATTTTTCTTTGTTGGAAGTTTTTAAACTACACATTAAATTTCTTTGAATAACATAGCACTGTTCAAGTTATCTGTATTTCCTTCAGTGAACCTTGGAAGCTCGTATATTTTGAGGAATTTATCCATTTCATCTAAGTTGTAAAATATATTGCCATAGTGTTGTTTGTAGTATTCCTTTTTTTTAAATTTTATTTTTAATTAATCTCTACACCCAGCATGGGGCTTGAACTCCCAACCCTGAGATCAAGAGTCACATGCTCCACCGACTGAGGCATTCAGGTTCCCTTGTAGTATTCTTTATGTCCTCTTAATATCTATATTGTCTCTGGTGATTTCCCCTCTTTCATTCCTTATATTTGTACTTGGTGTCTTCTTTTGCTCTTGGTAAGTTCAGCTAGTTTATCAATTATACTGACTTTTTATTTATTATTATTGTTTAGAACTTAACTGTTTTTGAGAGAGAGAGAACATGCACACATGTGTGAGCCGGGCGGGGGGGGGGTGGCAGAGGGAGAGGGAGAGAATCTTAAGCAGACTCCATGCCCAGCACGGAGCCCAACACTGGGCTGAATCCCACGACCCTGAGATCATGACCTGAGCCAAAATCAAGAGTTGGATAGGCCTAGCTGACTGAGCCACCCAGGTGCCCCTATACTGACTTTTTGAAGGACCCTGCTTCTGGTTTCATTGATTCACTGCTGTTTTTGTTTCTAAATTTTACTGCTCTCATCTTTAAATTTTTCCTTCTCCTTGCTTTTTCTTAAATTTGCTCTTCTTTAGCTGGTTTGTTTTGTGAAATTTTAGATCATTGATATGAAATCCTTCTTTTATGGTATAAGCCTCAAATATTATAAATTTCCCCTCAACATTGCTTTAGTTATATCCCACAAATTCTGGTTATGTTGTGTTTTTGTTATACTCCGTTTGGATCTTTAATCTTTGGGGTAAATACCTAGTAGTGCAATTGCTGGATTGTATGTTTATTCTTTGTGATGAGCACAAGATTAATTTTAAGTTATAGGGTAAATTCCACTGTTTTTAAAATTGTGTTCAATGTATAGAAGAATTTGGAAAAAACGAACATTTGTGTAATATCGAATCTTCACATTCAGTAACATGGCGTTACTGGCATTATTTGCCAAAACGGAAAATGAAGAATTTAGAAGGAGGGAAAACACTAAGATAAATGGATATCCAAGGAAAGGATGGCTGTGCTTTAGGGCTTTAGAGTGGATACTTGATGAAAGTTTGACTCATTGATTCAATAAAGTAGTTTAATTGATTCTCGGGGTTTGGTGTAATAGATTGTTAGCTCCTGTCTCCAGGCAGTAGTTATTATAAGCCTGGCATTTCACTTCGATGATGAGGAAAAACTCCCTTCAGCAACTTGAAAAGCCATTTGGGCTGAGGATAGAGATGGTAGCACTCAGTGTGAAAGTGTTAGAGGAAAGCAATCGCAGTTTCCATCAGAGGTACCATTCTCATTAATGAGCTTGAGATCTTAATGGAATTGTATAGCATTGTATGTGTTTGAGTGTATGAGTGTGTTTTTAAGGATGAAAAGAAAAACCAAGGAATATGACCACTTGAAAGATATACTAGTCATTTAACTTAAAAAGAAAAAAGGATTCTTCTTTCCAAGCAGTTTCTCAAATCAAGAGAATAAAGGCTGTGATACTTTGTCATACATTCTGGCTCTTAACTATATGCAGTTTAGCACTTTATTATAGACTCCCTTTCTTTGGTGTTGAGAATGTTAATTCTGTCTTCCCAGAAAGGTTGTAAAACCACTGAATGCCTAGACCCACAGAGAGAGAAATACGGCACGGCACTATGTGCTTGAAGTCCCCATAACAATGTGTCAACACAGTTAGACTCAAATAGTGCCAGGCTCTGACTCGTTCTTCCATTTTCTTTGCTGTATCTTAAACATATTTTCAGATTTGCATTTAGACAACACCTTGGCTGTTGCATGAAGGCCACATTTTAGGGGGATGAGAGTGGGGATGGAGAAAGGTTAAGATATCATTGCAACAGTTCAGGGGAGACACAACAAGAGCTGGGATTAGGTAGGCCAGTGAGAACAGCGTGGAGAAGAGGGGACAGATTGAAGCTGCTTAGAAGGCAAAATATGTGGGATTTGCTTCGTACGGGAAGATGCAGTCAGGGATAATTGCTACAGTTAATGTGAAGCCAGGAAATTTAGATTTGAATTCTAGTGGCTTCTTAGTTGTGTGCTTTTGGCCACTTGGGGATTTATTTGAATGGTCTTTGGTCTTGTATCTCGGGGCACTAGGTGGCTCAGTTGGTTAAGTGGCCGACTCTTGATTTCAGCCCAGGTCATGATCTCAGGGTCCTGGAATTGAGCCCCATGTTGGGCTCTGCGCTCAGCAGGGAGTCTGCTTCAGGATTCTCTCTCTCCCTCTGCCCCTCCCCCCACTCGAGTGCACTCTCTCTCTCTCAAACAAATAAACAAATCTTTAAAAATAATACTGTATCTCAAGAGGGTACTGATAAGATATTTATAGATCCATGTACAAAAAAGATCAAATAATGGTAGCTGTATCTTTTTTCCTTGATGCTTGAGGGTATCTAAAAGGAGACATTGATGAGGTCTTTTCAGTATCATATAACTTGTTTCCTCTCTGCCTAAAAAGATGCTAAGGTATAAAGAAAAAAAACAAGGAAAGCTAGACTGTAAACCATTTCTTAAGACCTAGCTCAAATTCTAGATTCTTTTTTTTTTTTTTAAGATTTTTTTTTATTTATTTGACAGAGATAGAGACAGCCAGTGAGAGAGGGAACACAAGCAGGGGGAGTGGGAGAGGAAGAAGCAGGCTCCCAGCCGAGCAGCCTGATGTGGGGCTCGATCCCAGAACGCCGGGATCACGCCCTGAGCCGAAGGCAGACGCTTAACCGCTGTGCCACCCAGGCGCCCCTCAAATTCTAGATTCTTGATACATTTGGTGGTAGAGTCGCATTCTCTCCCTTGGCCTTGTTTTCCCCATCTGTAACCTAGAGTATGGGCCAAGGTCCTATTTTTACCATCAGGTAATAAGTACTTAACTCCCGCCATTTGTATTAGTCCACTTCAAGAAGAGCTGCTGAACTGGGTTCAGTCCTTGCCAAACTAATGGAAAGAATAACCTTCCAATTGGAGAAAGTAACCCTCATTTTCCCGAAGCTTCGGGAAATATTATCAGGAAATAAGGAGTAGTATAATTTTTTCCTTGCCCTTCTTCCCCAAAGGACAGTCTTGTATCTCAGAGGCTTACTCGTCCTAACTCCACGATTAGATGTTGTTATTTTCCATGGTGCGGCCTCCTCGTTTTCCTCCATGGTAAAAGCGTTCCTCCTGGGGCACCTGGGTGGCTCAGTTGGTTAAGTGTCTGACTCTTGCTTTCAGCTCAGGTCATGATCTCGGGGTTGTGAGATGGGGCCTGGCATTGGGCCCCTTGCTCAGTGCAGAGTCTGCTTGAGATTCTCTCCCCTTCCCTCTCCCTCCCCCTCTGCCCCTCTCCATGCACTCTTTCTCTTTCTCTCTCAAATAAATAAAATATTTTAAAAATTATGGAAATGGTTTCCTCTCTCCTCTCCATCCCACTGTTAAAGGCAAGTCTTCCCATTCCTTAAGGCCCACTTCAGATATTAGCTTCTCTGAAATTCTCCCTCTTCCCCAGGGTTTGCTGTTTTTTGATTGGTGAAAACTATAGTAGTCTATTTAGTGACGAACCCAAACTCATTTGCAAAGACATGTATTCTTTTTCACTTCCCTGAAATCTCTGCTCTGGGGCTTGTATTCAGCTGGTGTTTTGACAGAGATTTCCTTGGCCTCCCGGAGCTGAAACAAGCAAACAAACGATACCTCCCTCAGTCATTACAGATTAGCTCTGTGCCAGGGCACTCCGTCGACATTTAGGCTTATACTGTTTCTAGGAGCCAACCCAAGACGAAACCTTAGCGTATTCTTGGGTCTTTTCTAAGCATAAGTCTTGCCCTGGACGTGCACATGGCTTTCTAAATCGCCACAGAAACGCAGCTGCTTTTGAATATCTTGGTTTCACAAAGAAACTCTCCTCAGGTTTTGTTAGGTGGTCTATCCTATGCATCAGCTGTAACTTTTTGCCCCCCTTGCATGTCTGAGGGTTGTTAGTCCAGTGTGAAGTGTTTTTGAGCAAAGTCTTACCACTTTTCTAGCCTGCATCTGGAGTTAGGCAGACCAGAGATGAGTTCCTTGTGTCAGTCTTTCAGGCAGCCCCAAAGAGGTTAGAACAGACATCACAGTAGTTTGGGGGGAAAGTCTGTTCTGCTCCCTCCAGAACCAGGGGCCATGGTCCCACAGTGGGAATGCAGGTTGCCACTGCTTAGAGAGCAAGGCCACTACCACGGGGTGGGGGGGGGCGGCAAGTAAAATGCCACAAAACTTGCCCGTCTTTTTTAAGTTGCCTTTTTTTTTTTTGATTCAGTGTTTGCTTGGTTACTTTAAACTTTTGACTGTTTTCCAGAATTCTGACAAAGTTGGTTCTGACAGTTTCTGCTTGTTTTTTTGATGTTTCTTTGGGGGCAGGGGTGTATGTAAGCTTGGAGCTGCCAGCTCCATCATTTTGCTGATGTCACTTATCTGTACTGTCTTTTATAATTACGTAATTACCTTAACTGGTGCGTGTGTGCATGTGTGCGTGTGTGTGTGTGCGCGCACGCACGTGCTCTTGAATTATTGTCTGGGATTACTTACTTCCAGCCTGCAAAACTTACTTTAATATTTCTTGTATGGCAGGTCTGCTCGCAGTGAATTCTCTCAGGTTTTTTTTTTTAATGTGGAATGCCTTTATTTCCTCTTCATTTTTTAAATATAGTTTTGCTGGATATAGGATTCTTGGTTGACATGTGGTGCTTCTGTTTTGAGCATTTCGAATATGTTCTCATACTGCTTTCTGGCCCCCAGTGTTTCTGATGAGAAGTCAACTATTTATCTTATTGGGGGCCCCTTCTAACTGATGAGCCATTTTTCTCTTACTACTTTCAAGATTTTCTCGTTTTCTTTTCTTTCAGCCCTTTTACTGTTATGTGTGTTTTGGGGTCTCTGCTTTTATCCTATTTGGAGTGTGTTGACATTCTTGGATGTGTTCATGTTTTTCAAGAAATTTGGCAAGTTTTGAGCCATTATTTCTTTTTAGAGATTTATTCATTTATTTATTTGAGAGAGAGAGAGAGTGAGCCTGAGCAGGGGAAAGAGGGAGAGGGAGAGAAAGAAGCTCAAGCAGACTCCCCACAGAGCAGGAGCCTGACATGGGGCTTGATCTCAAGACCCTGAGATCATGACCTGAGCCGAAATTAAGAGTTGGCCACTTAACCAGCTGAGCCATCCAGGCTGGTGCCCTGAGCCATTATTTCTTTAAACATCTTTAACCATCTTTTCTTTTCTTTCCTTTTTTTTCTTTTCTTTTTTCTTTTTTCTTTTCTTTTCTTCTTTTCTTTTCTTTTCTTTTCTTTTCTTTTTTTCTTCTCTCTTCTCCTCTGTCACTCCCATTATGCTTATGTTGGCGCCCTTATAGTGGTATCCCACATTTCTGTGAGGCTCTCTTCATTTTTCTTTTCTCTGTTCTTTAAATTGCATAAACCCTATCGATCTACAAATTCACAAATTATTTTTTCTGCCAGTTCCCACCTCCTGTTTAGCTCCTCTAGTGAAATTTTCACTTCAGGTACTGTACTTTTCAGCACCAGAATTTTCATTTGGTGCTCTTTCATAATTTCTGCATCTTTATAGATATTCTCTATTTGACTAGACATTGTCATCATAACTTCCTTCATTAAGTGTGGTTCCCTTTATTTCTTTGTACATACTTTTAATGACTACTGTCTTTGTTAAATATGACACTTGTTAAATATGACACCCAGTCCATCTTACAGGTTGTTTTCTGTTGTCTGATCTTCCCCCTTTTATGTGTGTCTGTCCTTCCTGTTTCATAAATTTTCATGGAAACTGGACATTTTAGATAATATAGTGTAGCAGCTCTGGGGGCTGGCCCCACTCACACCCTCTGGGCTTGTTATTGTTGTTTTCTTGTTTATTTGTTTGGTGACTGGCTGGAGTACTGCAGTGAGGCCTATTTACCCCTGCAAGGTGAGGCCTCTGATGTTATTCCTTAAAAGGCACAGCCTAGGCATGCACAGACTCACCCTGGGATGACTGTGGTTTTAGTTGGGCTCTCTTTGGTGATCTCTTTCCCTGACTACATGCAGATGACGATACGCTCCATTAATTGTAGGCTTATTACTATGCTGCTTTAATTTTTAAAATTAAAAAAAGTAATTCCACTTTACTTCCTTACAGAATACTCTTAACTCCTGGAGAAAGAAGGCAGAAAGAAACCACGGTGGCATTGGCTCTCAGAGGAGTCAAGACGCAAGACTTAAAAACCTTGGAGGTTAGCACGTATGGCTTAGCAGAGTGATAGCTGAGTGGTGGTGATAGTTGTGGTGATGCTGACGGTAAGGAAGGGGTGGTGAGGTTAGAATTTGAGGAAATCTCATTGTAAGGAGATAAAAATGATTAATAAACCAAGTGTTCGGGTGTTTCCCTCCTCCCACTTGCTAAAGGGAATTCTAGCTTGGTATGTGTCAGTCTCTTCTTTTCCTGCACCCTGGAGAGACAGCTCTGTCTTACCAGATCCACTCTTGGAGTTTTGTGACATAGAATAAATCAAGTAAATGGGGGAGGGGCATCTGGCTGGCTTAGTCGGTAGAGCATGTGACTTTTGATCTTGGGGTCCTGAGTTCAAGCCCCATGTTGGGTGCAAAGCTTACTTTTTTTTAAAAAATGAAAATGTATATATCTTTATTTTTTAAAAAAGTAAAAGGGGAGATCAGGAGCATAAGATATTAAAAAGAGACATATAGAGAACTGGAGGGGTCTTTTAGGGATTATGAAGAGAAGAGCTGTGGCTTATGAAGGAAATGGGTAAAAGAGAAATGGGACATTTTAAGGAAGTGTTGATATGACTTATGAATCCTGATTCACAGAGTTGCTGGGTATTCTCCACTTGTTCTTGCAGAGTTACTCTCCACCCTTCTCTGCAATGCTTTGTACCCTGGAGGTTCCAGATATCGCACCTGCTGGGTCTCTAGCTTGGGCTAGCGTGAGAGTCAATCAATGGGAGGCAATAGCGTAAGATCCCTGGATGGGAAGAGAGAAAGTAGGGTACGGTTTTCCTTCCCCATTCTTCCATGGCTACGGCTCTCACTGAGTTCTAGTACCACCACTTCCCTCCTGTGGCTCCTTCAGTCCTAAGCGTGGTAGCAGCTTCCCTCTGTTCTTCATATCCAGGCATTTTATCCTCTTTGTTGGTTTCTCTTAACCTGCTTACCCTTTTGTAAAAATGACCTCTATATTAAACCTTCCTCACACCCTTTGAATGTGCCATCTATGTCCTGCTGGGACTCTGACTGATACAACAATGTTGTATAAAAACTTGGCTTATTTTGAAATTACTCTTGATGGCATAGGCTGTTTTTGGCTAGGATCCAATTCCAGGAATAAACACAGAATAACAACCTTGTATGTGTCTTACAATATAGGATAATTGTAGTCTCTTATGTCAAGTTCTCTAACTCTAGGAAGGGGGCATGAGAAAATGAATTGTTTCTGGCAGGGTTTTGAGGTAATACTGGATAAATTTAGAAGGGAAATAGATAGATTCCATACTTATTGCTCCATCTGTGGGCTTTATGATTTTAGACATGTAATTTGATTTCCTAATGGCTCTGACTCGTCTTAATGAAGTCAGCTAATGCTTTCCTTTAATTTTAATAGAAACTAATTTTATTTCTTTCTTGCCTTTCTAAATTATAATTTCTCCTCTATCACCAAAAGAGCTATAGCTGACACATGCAGACTTCCTGGGCCCCTAGAATCAGTATTTAATAGGTTTAACAATAGTATATAGCCACAGAACATAACACTTATTACAAGAAATCCTGGTATACATAGCAGCTTTGTGGAATGTTTGATTCCAAGCAGACAATTCAGGAACCACACTTAAAATTTCAGCCCCTTGGGTAACTTTTCCAGTTGTTCCTAGCAACTGGCTATTAACACAGGCTGACCAATGAGAAGGCAGTTGAACGAACGAGAAGAGTTGTGTCTGGTTCATGCTTGCTTTCCTTGGCTCTTCATAAATCATCACTTCTTTCCATTTTTTTTTTGAGAAAGAAAGGGACAGAGGGAGAGGGAGGGAGAGAGAGAATCTCAAGCAGTCTCCACACCCAGCATGGAGCCCCACACGGGGCTTGATCCCGCCACCCTGAGATCATGACCTGAGCCGAAATCAAGAGTCAGATGCTTAACTGACTGAGCCACTCAGGCGCCCCACTTCGTCCCATTTTTGTACAGGACTTTCTGGCTTTGCTCAGTAGCTACATTCATGAGGAGTTGCCTATGGAGAAAAGCCATTCTAAAATGTAGTATTGAAGAAAAATCCGGGTGTGAATCTTTTTGTGAAGGAATAGTTTCTAATTTATCTTCAAGTAAATTCAGCTTTTCCCCAGCATTTCTTAAAGCATCTGCAGGGCCTATTTAGGGGAACAAATTGACTTTAATAAGCATTTGTAACTTTCAGCTATTTTCTGAACTAAATTCTGGGTAATGTCTGAGCTTCAGGCCACTACTCCATTTAGCTTGTCTGAGAGAAAACTTTGTGGCTGATTCTAGACAAGGTAAGTAGGGCAGCCTGCTTGGCAACACTGCTGCTTGCATCCTTTCTCGGTCTTTCTCTTCTCCATTCTCAAAAAAGGCTACCCATGAAGATTTTTAGCTCATCTCTTCAATCCCTAGACTTCTCTGATCAGTCAGTGTGAGTTCTTCATGAGTGGGGATCTTTCTAAAGCATTTAGGGCAAAGCTGAAGGGCCGCTGAGGCTCCCACTGCAAACCCTACCCTGACAAGCCCACACCCTGTCACGCTCGTCTGGCTGAAGTCTTCAGAGTAAAGATGCACAGAGCAGATCAAGGAGCCTTGAGAAGTCATTAAATTTTCCCTCCTGCCTCTTGTATAGTATATTAAATGTTCTGGTTTAATGAATTGGTTATTTTAACCTCATTTCTATACACCCCAGATTGTTAAAGGAGAGCCTTTCAGAGCCACAATGCAGCAGTGGTTTATCTTTAGCCACAGTCTGGAGAAAAGATCACTTTTTTTGGCCTTCCTGGGCCCATGTCTGTATCTGTGACTTAAGCCCTTGTACTCCAGCAAGCCAAGAAAAAAATGAAGGCAAACTGTAGGGGAAGTGAATGACCGTTCATTGAGCCCCCCTTATGTGCCAGACCTTTGTGGTAGGTGCTCTATGTACAGCATTGCAGGTTAACCCTAACTAAACCTTCCTACATAACTACTATTATTACCCCATTTAACAAATGAGAGAACTGAGACCATGTTGACTGAAGTCACAGAATATACATTCAGCAGCAGATCTGGGATCTAAACCCTGGTTTATTTGGCTTCAATATCTGTGCAGTTTTCATCATATCATTGATAACGGCCCACTTTAGAAGACACCCATCTCTGAGTTTCCTTTACATCTTGAGCCAGCTCTTTATGACTGGACAATGTCTCTGACAGAATTGTATCAAACTAAAAAAGATACTTGGGTATTACAACCCACCTCTCTGCCTCTTGGTCAGACTGTCCCCACACCATGAGATGACATGCAGGAATCATGAACTTCCAGCATCCTCCTATCCTGGCTCATAGGCGTGAACTAAATCTTCTATTTTAGAATCAGAATGTTTGCCTTTGATGCTACTTTTCTCACACTCCCAGCCTGTCTCACACTCCCAGCCTGTCTCACACTCAGCCTGTCTCACACTCCCAGCCTGTCTCACACTCAGCCTCTCACACTCCCAGCCTGGTCTCACACTCCCAGCCTCACACTCCCAGCCTATCTCACACTCCCAGCCTGTCTCACACTCCCAGCCTGTCTCACACTCAGCCTGTCTCACACTCCCAGCCTCACACTCCCAGCCTATCTCACACTCCCAGCCTGTCTCACACTCCCAGCCTGTCTCACACTCAGCCTGTCTCACACTCCCAGCCTCACACTCCCAGCCTATCTCACACTCCCAGCCTGTCTCACACTCCCAGCCTGTCTCACACTCAGCCTGTCTCACACTCCCAGCCTCACACTCCCAGCCTATCTCACACTCCCAGCCTGTCTCACACTCCCAGCCTGTCTCACACTCAGCCTGTCTCACACTCCCAGCCTCACACTCCCAGCCTATCTCACACTCCCAGCCTGTCTCACACTCCCAGCCTGTCTCACACTCAGCCTGTCTCACACTCCCAGCCTCACACTCCCAGCCTATCTCACACTCCCAGCCTGTCTCACACTCCCAGCCTGTCTCACACTCAGCCTGTCTCACACTCCCAGCCTCACACTCCGCCTGTCTCACACTCAGCCTGTCTCACACTCCCAGCCTGTCTCACACTCCCAGCCTGTCTCACACTCAGCCTGTCTCACACTCAGCCCTCAGACTGCATAGGTGAATGACTGATGTTGGTATTGTTCTTTGTGCTTCTTCTCAAGCTGGACTGAAAAGACAGCAGGGAGCTAGCTATGGCCATGTGACTAGAGACGCCTCAAGGAACCGTGTCGCATGTGGGTGTTACCCTGCTAACTATTTTGCACTGCTGTTGCTTCTGCTGTTTCCTCTTCTGTTGGTGCGGTTGAAGGTAGCCCACCCAACACGTCCTTGCTGTTCCTTGAAGTTCTCTAGACTTTTATCTGTATGGCTTTTGAAGGAGCAGCTAGAACTCCTGGCGTCTTCTGGCTTTGGTGGGGATGAGAGCCATGAGAGCTCCCTTCAGCCAGCGACAGAGGAAGACAGAGGTGATGAGGAGAGGCTTAAAAGGCTCCTGCTGGGACTCCTAAACCATCTGGTATTTAACTTACCTGTACTCCTTCCTCAAGTCTTCCCGAGCTTGTTAACTTCGTCAGCCCTTAAATAGCTGGCGGCATTGGGCTGTCAGATGTAAAACAGAGAAGTTTGCTTCATGTGAACACCCCACACCCCTCTCCAGTGACTCTCTGGAGGAGACCTTCCTATCCATGAGCAGTGTGTCTCAAGCAAAGTCATGAGAGGAAACTCTGTTTTTCAAAAATCGCCTTAAAAAGTACTATAGTCTGATCGGGCACTGGGCAGTTGGAACAGATAGAGTAGCTAGGGCTGTATGAGAATGTCCTAGCTGAATGTTAGCCCTGTAAGGGGTTATTATTTTACTGATGGGGATGTATGACCAAGAAAGATTGGAGACCTGCGTTAGCAGTCATCTAGTTAACCCTTTGCTTTCCATTATTAGGCAGAAATTTAAATTTTCATTTGTTCCAAGGCTCTGCCAAGAGCTCTCTTGGAGAACCTTTCATGGGTGTGAGCAGAGCACTTAACAAAAGTCGGGGCTTTTGGCTGCTTCTCTAAATACCTTTCTCCCTTATCACTCCCTTATTCTCTTGAGATGCTGTGAACTGGCCACTGATCCCATGCAGAGTCCTTGGTCCCCTGTTTTTTTTTTTCTATAAAGTCCTCAGCTGGTGTTTATGGCTGTGCTGCTGGGGACTAGTGGCATGTTTATCCATGTGTCAATGAGAAAGATTTATGTGTCATTCAGTCTGTCCTCCTGCTGCAGACTTCAAATTACATATGACAGTGCTTTGTCGCTTCCCCTCATAGTTCCCCACAGATCCCTGAGAAGAAAAAAAGAAGATACTCGATGCTTCCTGTCCTTCACTCCTCCCTTCATCTGATACTCATCCTCCTTTTCCCAGCTTCCTGTAGCTATTCCCTTTATAACAGGGAATAGCAGGGTCGTGTACTTAAAGACAACATCTCTGATGCCCCCAGAATGCTCTTCTCTCTCTCCAGTCCTCAGAGACTTCTTGTTGACTTTGCACTCTGATTGGTCACGGCAAACCAAGGAGCAATTTGAATGAAGGGAAGAGAAACCAGGTCGAAGGAAGGCAAACACAGGAGCAGTGCAGGGGAAAAGGGCAGGTGGCTCGGAGAGTGGGGCTTCTCTCTCTTTTTCTGGAAGTGTGGCTGTGATTAGTGTTGAAAACTTCGAGATTTCTGTGACAGGAATTTGAGTTTCTTAGGTTTTTGCCTGTCTCTGGCTCCAGTGAGACGTTGTCAGAGATCTGCTCCTTTGTATCTTTCCTAATATACTCTGTCAGCTGTGAGGTCTTGAAGAGCCGTATCCTGTCATTCTCCAACCTTGAGTCACTGACACGAGCCCCCAAAACCCAAAAACAGGATGCCTCATTAGTAAACCTTATTAATACGCATATATAGTTGTTCTCCTAGTCCATTTTAAAAGGAATTAACAGCGGATGTCGTTCAGGAAACATTAACCATAACTACTTTAATAAGAATATGAATAGGGCATGTGATAGTATAATTCAAAACCTTAATATAAGGAACTACCCAGCTTGAGACTTCTCTCAGCGTTTACCATGGACCTATATTGATCCATTGCTGTGGGGATTCGAATGAATAAGAAAAAAGGAATGTAATGATAGGAAGAGGCCCAAAGAGAGTCAAGACTCCAACCTCAGCAAATCCACAGCCTAGCATTATCTAATAATGAGTTACAAATATCTGTAGTTGGAAAGGAGATCTATATTTGCATTTTTCATTGAAAAGATTTTTAGAAGGGCTGATAAAATTTTTTCCCTTTCCCACCATCTCCAGAAAATGTAATGCTATAGCCAAAACTGCTTAGTATCATAACCTTTTTGAACTGGATATGCTGTTCGGTCATTCGGCGTTCAGTACATAATGCATTGATCACCTGTACCTTCTCTCTAGATCAGAATAGGTTTTGTGATGAGTTTTCCAATCATTTCAAATACTCTCCCTCTCCTAACACCTTCCCAATTCCGTATCTAGATAAGAAAATGACATTTGCAGTGATTTAGTGGCAGAGTCAAAATCAGAGCTCAGATCTCCTGATTTGTAGACAAGCAGTCTTCCCAGTGTCCAATGTTCCCCACCATAGAGGCTCCAAGAAGTAAGACAAAGAAACACTCAGTCTTCCCGGCAAAGGGCCTACTTGACACTTGCTGACAGCTACCGAAGTGCTTTGTGTTTTGTTGATTACTTCAGTGAGGTCTTTTAAAAAGGAGCTTCACGATAGCTGGCAAAATTGCTAAATTAACACAGTTAACTTGACAATGCATAGGCTCTTGACTTTGCCTGTTAGAGCACTAATAAAAAATCACCAAAAGATTCAAATTGATAAGAATAGATGTACGGGTGTTCATTGGCAGTATCGATGGCACAAGAAAATGAAGAACAATTTTTTTATTGTATAAAATATTTCTGGGCGCCTGGGTGGCTCAGTTGGTTGGGTGTCCGACTCTTTGTTTTTGGTTTGGGTTGTGATCTTGGGGTCATGGGACCAAGCCCCACATGGGGCTCCTTGCTCAGCACAGAGTCTGCTTGGGATTCTCTCTCTCCTTTCCCTCTGCCCCTCACCCCACTCATGCTCTCTCTCTCTCAATACATAAAGAAATAAAATCTTTTTAAAAAAGAAAATATTTCTTGTGACAATATGCACAATAAGACCCCTATTTACATAAAATATATTAAAATTACATAGTTTTACCAAATGGTAATAGGAATAATATCTGAGTATTAGGATTCCAGTTGGAAAATTTCATTTTCCTTTCTGTTTTTTTAAAGATTTTATTTATTTATTTGACACACAGAGAGAGATCATAAGTAGGCAGAGAGGCAGGCAGAGGGAGTGGGATAAGCAGGCTCCCCACTGAGCAGAGAGCCCGATGTGGGGCTCGATCCCAGAACCCTGAGCTTATGACCTGAGCCGAAGGCAGATGCTTAACGGACTGAGCCACCCGCCCCTCCTTTGTGTTTATATATTTTCTAGATTCTTTACAAAGACAATGAATCACTCTAGTGCCTAGAAAAAAACATTTTTAATTGCTTTGAGACGAGATAAACATATATTGTATACAGGATTGGGAACTCCTGGGCTATGTGCCTCATAGAATGGTTCTCCCATAGAGTGACTGTTCTTATTTTTTATGTCATACAAATGAGGTATATTTATATGCTAATACTTCAACTCTAAAGTTATATAATTTATTTTTACTATTCTAGCACATACATGGTGTGGTATCAGGCCATCTCTCCTGTTACTTTTGTTTAGGTCATATGGTTCAAAGAAGTTAGGTCAACTACATTGACCTAATAAGTGTACACATATTGACAGTTTTTAGGAACTGCCTAGTCAGATGAATGTCCTTACAAGAAACTACTTAATCATTTTATTTTTTGTATATCTATTAAGCTGGCACCATGGTCCAAATGGAAACCATTTTGCTATGCTTCAGCGTTATCTGGTTTTAATGAGTCTCTGGAGGTCTCTGGGTGGATTTTGCTGCCAGATATGATTCAGCCTAACACTATAAGTGAGGCATTGGACTCAGGGTGTTTTGTCTGCCAATAGATTTTTGCTTGGAGTGGCATCCTCTACATTTGGAAGATTTTCAGTTGACAAATTCCTAATACTTTACCACAAGACCGCTCAGATGAATTCAATATGGTTCTAAAAAGTTGCATATACTTATCTTCACATAACTAGAAAAATATTTGGTACTACAAAAATATCTCAAAAAAATCTCATACCTACCTTTAATAAGTGAATTGATTCAATAGTGAATCAATGGATTGCAATCAATGCAGTACTGTATTTGATTTCTGGTTAACAGCTGTTTACTGTGTATACTATACAGCTATCGAACAGATTTTTGTGTGATATTTCTGTGAACAGTGATGGGGGTTGATACCATAATCTTTGCCTTCAAGTTGCTTACAGAGGGGTTGGAAGAGACAAGAAACAGTCCTCCCCCCAAATGTCTGATAAATGTGTGAAGAGGAAATGGGCGAGGGCATTTTAGATGGGAGTGACAAGAACAAAAGGAAACCATTCTTCACACTGTCGCTAATGAAAGAATGAGGTAAATCACTTAGCTTTTGTAGTGGTCCATGTCTGAAGGGATAGGGCCTAATCCAGGGTGGTGAAAGTGGAAAATGGAGACCTGAGTTCCAGAGCATTATAATGATAAACAAACAACTGGCTTAGTGATTAGTTAATAATGGGGAGAAGGAGATAAAAGTATCAGAGATGGTTTAACTTTCAATCCTGGGTGGCCTGAAGGAGAGAAAGGGCCTCTCTGTCGGGAATAGGGAAATCAAGAGGCAGATCCTTACGGAAGTAAGGTGGTGAGATGGACTATGTTGAATTTTGTCAGACTGATGCATAAAGGGCACTCTGTGAAAACAGTGTAACTGGATGTCTGTGTGGCATTTTACAAAGCCTGTCCTAGTATCCTATGTGTGAGATGGATAAATTGGGACTGGATGATTGTGTTGATGTATATTGGATTAAATTATCTTTGTCCTAATTAATAGATCAATATTAACCCATTGCTAATGAATGTCTATCTTATGCCTTGTCATATTAATTATTTATATTAATGAATTGAGTGAGAACATGGTTGACATGCTTATCCAACCATTAGTAGATACAAAGCCAGAAGGGATAATGACTTACATTAGAAAATAGATTTTGCCCATCTCTTGAGCCTGTTGAGATCAGGTTTTGGATTCTGATTTTAACAAGGTGAAACTTAATAGTGACACATTTTGATGTTTTGCTTTTGTGTATAAAACAAGCTTTGTATGTACAGTAATACAGTTTTCGGGTGACTTGCCTTATAAAAGTGAGAGACATGTGAAAAAGACTTTCTGTCTTACTGAGAAGGTTCCATGAGTAAACAGTGTTACGTGGCTATATTAATAGATGTTCAGTTTCTAGAATAGGTGATAGGCCTGCTCCATTTTGCACAGGTTAAAAGATACCTGAAAAATGTACTCAATTTTTGGGTGACATTTTGAAGGATTTATACTGGGATGTGCCCAGAGAAGTACCAAGATGGTGAACAGACTCAAAACCTCGGTATCCTCCAACATTTCAAGGAACTGGAGATGTTTAATCTCAAGAAAGCTCAGAGAGGAAATATGAAAAAAATGCAAATTGGTTCACTCAATACCTCTTGCAATCCTCTTCCATACTTCCCTCTGCTAAGTGTCCTGCTGTCACAAAACTGCATTTCCCAGATTCACTTGCATCTAAGCATCTGCGTGTGATCTAGGCTTCACCAATCAAGTGCACTTGTCTGTTAAATTTGAGAGGGAGGTGGCAGCTATGAATAAAGAGAATCTTCTAGAAAACCATGGCAAAAGGTTCTACCGTTTGTTGTGCAAAATCATAGGTGCTGAGTGAAAGTGGTGTGATTGGTGTGTGTTAGTACCCGTGGTGTGGCTGGGCTCTCCACTTGGCGGTGCTGTTACTGGCTATGCGATATCCAAGGTCAGGTCCCGTGCGCTCCCAGTCTGTAAGTTATCTAGCAACCTGTAAAAATCCTCTTTCTGCTTAAGCTAGCTAGAATGGGTTCTAGTGACTATAACTAAAAGCTCGGACTGATACAGGTATAGGTCTCAGACCAGTGGATAGGTGTTACAGGGATAATGATTTCATTAAAGCCGACCAGTGATGGGATGGGATGCCTCAGATCATTAGTTATGCTCCATTATAAGGTGGGCAATCACTTGGTGGAGACAGAAGCACCAGGAGATGCTTAGGTGAGACAACTTTGAAGTCTCCTTCTGATCACCTGCGATTGTACTGGCATACAAAGAAAGTATCCAGTTACCTGATCAAAATTATTCTCACTTTGAGGTGAACGGCAGATAGACTTAACCTTCTATGGAGGCATCTAAAAAGAGCTTTTTACTTTATATTAGTCATTGTGAAAATAAAGAGCAAAGGTCTTTGAGGAGAGAGGACTTTCCAGTACTTTGTACTCTGGGTAGTCCCCCTGACCACCTCACCCCTCTTCTTCGGGGTTTCAGACAGAGAAGGCTAACAGATATCTCATAATGTATTTAATTGCTCATTGCTTGTGCAAAAATGGAAAGGAAATAGAAGACTTGAGACATAAAATATTATATTTGAACTCATCTGACTCAGTATTATAAAGCCGTGTTAATATATTAACTAACACTCTCCCTAGAAAGTTTTGTATTTAGAAACCAGCACTTCTTCCTCTTTCCCTCATCTTATAAAAATCTCACCTCTCATAAAAATTTTCCTGAACACTGCAAACTCATTTCTTCTTCAGAGGCTTTACATTTGCTGGTCCCTCTGACTGGAATACTCTTCCCTTAGACACAGGCACAGGTAACACCTCCCCTTCACTCAGATGTCACCTCAGACACCACTCTGTGGAAAGAAAGGTCTGACTACCCTAACTTAAAGAGCAGTACTAGTCATCTCCTCTCATTACTCCATTTTACTTTTTAATTTAACTTACCACTCTCTGAAGACTGTCATGCCCTAAAACCACCCTACTTGTTTTCATAGTTGGTGTGAAACTAAATTCCATGAGGGGAGGGCGCCTGGATGGCTCAGTCAGTTAAGCATCTGACTCTTCATTTCGACTCCGGTCGTGATCTCGGGGTCCTGAAATTGAGCCGCGCATCAGGCTCCTTGCTCAGTGGGGAGTCGGCTTGAGATTCTCTCTCTCCTTCTGCCCCTCCCCCCACTCATGCTCTCACACTCTCTCTAAATAAATAAATAAAATATGAAATTCCATGAGGGCAAGGAGTTTTTCTTTTTTTATTACTGTATTTACAGAACCTAAAATAGTAATTGACTTATAGTAGAACTTAATAAATTTTTGTTGAAGGAAAGAAGGCAGAAATGGACATAGTCTCTCAATGGGATATGATGTCTCCCTTCTCTGAATTTCCCTTCATTGTGCTCATACTTCTTTTGTAAGAGTATTAACAATCTGTCATGAAACAATAAAGACCATGTCTTATTTTTTTTATTTCTCCTGCAATCCCTACCATTATAATAAGGGCTCAATATATACATTTGCCAAATTGGACATGATCAATATTTCCCTATCAGTTTTTTAAATCATATCCTATACAAATAGAAGATAACATTTCAAACATGAGGATGATATATATGTGACTATCTTTAGTTTGAACAGAACTGCAAACAAAAGAGGATCAAATATAATGAGGACATGAACCATTTAAGAAGTAAGCAAATAGAACCGTATTCTTAACAGTTCTTATCAAAAGTGTAATGGTTAATTTTATGTGTCAAGTGTGAGGATGTTTTTGGATGAGATTAGTATTTAAATCCATGAACTTTGAGTAAAGCAGATTGCCCTCCATAATGTAGGTGGGCATGAGCTAATCATTTGAAGGTCTTGAATACTGTAGAAAGACCAGCCTGCCTGAGCAAGAGAGAATTCTCCAGAAGACTGCTTCTGAACTGGAGCTGCAGCATTGGCTTTCCTGGGTCTCCAGACTGCTGGCCCACACTGCAGATTTAGACTTGCCAGCCTCCATAATCTTGCAAGCCAATTCTTGAAAATAAATCTGCACACGCGCGCATGCACACGCACGTGCACACACACACCCCTTATTGGTTCTGTTTCTCTGGAGAATCTTGAGTAAGAACAGTGGCCATTTGATTTATTTGCCCATTTCCTTGATGAACAAATTCCATAACTGAGATTTTATTCTTTTGGCTCAGAATTTCTTGTTTTCCTGTTAAAATGAGACTGTTCTTGGGGGAGCAAATACCTGAAGCCTTATTAGATATTTATACTTTTACAAGTGACTTTCAAATCTTTTCCTTAGAACAGGGTTTGACAGGAGAGGGAAGTGAAGGAGAAACAAGGTTGAGAGAGAGTAATCCTCCAAGTCTTGGCAAGCTTTGTTAAATGGAGTTTGATGAAATATTGGCTATAACTTGATTTAATCTACAAAAGAGGTTTTAGATATATTGTGCCTTACATCTAAAATGCTTAAAACTACAATTTCATCATTTGGACCTAGTCACAGCTAATACTCACACTAATTGAGCAAACCATTACTGTTACTGCTTCCCAGAATAATGTAGTCTTTACACCCCAGAGAAAAGCCTAAGGACATCCAGGAAGAAGTCTTAGGTCATTAGAGTGATTGAACATTTATCAGGCTTTCTTCACAGCATTGTAGACTGGCTGGGATGCACAGGAGACATATGCTTTGCTTATACACAGCCCTGTCTGAAAGGAAAATGGCCGTACTCTGCTAAATCACTCTCTATTAAAGAAGCAAAAGAAAAATTAAGTTCATTTGACTTAATTCTGTAATGCTTGTCATTTTGAGGGGGGTGTGTTGATTGGGAGGATAAAGGGGAAAGCCATGTTTATGATCATAAACACTTATAATGGCTCTCACCCTAGAGACCACGTCATGTCTGTCTGGCTTTATTTTATAATGAGCAGAGTTTCTAGGTTAAATTGGTCTCCTACTATGTAATAGTAAATATCTGCTCCCCCAAATAGAGAGACTTTCTACTGTCTAAAGCCCCTAACTATGAAACCCACTTGGAGGATACTCCTCAGTGCTCCATACTCCCCAAATCTCTCTCTCAGTCTTCCTTCTTCCCTCTCTCCCTCCTTCTCCTTCCCTTCCCATTTCTCTCCTCTTCCACCCTACCACAATTAAAATCTTCACTTTCTCACTGCTGGACTTGAAACTAGCTTCTTAAGGGCAGACAATAGTTGCATAAATTTAGTCAGAGTAACCTGAATTTTCATCCAGGTTCTCTATTAGCTGTGAGTACAAAACATGCCCCAAATCCATTTACTCATCATCTACCCTGCTCCCAGTCTACACGATACCTTCATCATTTCTCATGTGAACTACCACAGTATTCTCCTAACTGGTCTTTCTGCTTCTAATTTTAACCCTATAAAGTTCTTTCGCCACAAAGCAGCCAGGAACAGCCATTTTAAATTTAAATCAGATCACGGCACTCTCCTGCTAAAAGCCTTCCATGACTTCCCATTTTAGTCGGAGCAAAATCCCAAATCCTTCTATGTAATCAAGGCCCCTTTGATGTCTCTCATCTCATGTTCTGATATCCCCCATTCTCTACATTCTAGCCCCACTTGATTTCTTTCCTTTCAAAGTCATTACCACCTTAGAGTTATTGCTATTCTTATTTCCTGATGAACTCTGTCCTAAAATTTTATACATAGCTGCTGCTTTCCTCTTAGTCATATCTCAGCTCCAGTGTCTTCTCCTCAGAATGGCCTTCCTAGGTCCCATGCAAAAGCAGCTTCACCCCCATTACTGTCGTTCACACAGCCTTTTTAATTGTTCTCATATAACTTATTACTAAGTGAAAATTCCCTTTCTATTTTCTGCTAGAATAAAAGCTCCTTGGAAGGAGAGACCAAATCTGTTTATTGCTATATCTCCAAGGCCTTGAAGAACGTCTATAATATGCATCAGTAAGTAATTCCTGAGTAAATGAATAAATAAATGATCTTGGAGAAGTGGTTAAGAGCATAGGTGCTTAGAACCAGACTGCCAAGATTTGAATCCTGACTCACTGGTTACCAGTCCTGTGTCCTTGGGCAAGGTACTTAACTTTTCCATGACTTGGCTTTATCATCTTTAAAAATGGTAATATATATTACTCAGCTATCAAAAAGAACGATTTCTCAACATTTGCTGCAACATGGACGGCACTGGAGGAGATAATGCTAAGCGAAATAAGTCAAGCAGAGAAAGACAATTATCATATGGTTTCTCTCATCTATGGAACATAAGAACTAGGAAGATCGGTAGGAGAAGAAAGGGTTAAAGAAAGGGGGGGTAACCAGAAGGGGGAATGAAGCATGAGAGACTATGGACTCTGAGAAACAAACTGAGGGTTTCAGAGGGGAGAGGGGGGTGGGGGAATGGGATAGGCTGGTGATGGGTAGTAAGGAGGGCACGTATTGCATGGTGCACTGGGTGTTATACGCAACTAACGAAGCATCAAACTTTACATCGGAATCCGGGGATGTACTGTATGGTGATTAACATAATATAATAAAAAATATGATTATAATAAAAAATAAAAATAAAAATGGTAATATAAGTAGAAGCTACCATGTAAGGTTGATGTGATGATCAAATGAATTAATACATATAAAGTACTTAAAACAGTGGCACGTAATACATGTTATAGAAGGGTTTTATCATCACTGTCATTAATAGTACTGCTGCTACCCCTCCTACCACCACGACTGCTATTATAACCACCTAAGTCATATGGTTCTGATGAAGATCAAATAAGTTAAAGGAGATAGAAATAATTCCCAGGGTGTATAATTCCCAAAGTGTAATTATCCTTTGCAAAATACAGAACACTATGCATATTTTAGAGACTGTTACTTGGCTTTATCATTGGGTTAATGTGTTCACCCTCAGATGGCTTACATTTTAAAAGAGATTGCCAGTCAAAATGGGTGAATTATAAGTAGTGAGAGGTGTGGGGCACAAATAATTCCAGGCAGAAGAACATACCTAGGTTTCCTTTCATGATACCACCAATGAGGGCTGTGTTACGGAAGCCCACTTCTCGATATTGGCCCAGTTTCTTTCTTTGGAGCTATAAATTCTGACTATTATAGAGATGCCATCTATGGAAATATTTAAGATAACGACTGCACAGTGAAAAACCACTGGACATGAACCTCAGTTTTAGGTATCCAAGCATTGTTTTTAAGTATGATTTATGGTAAAGGCTTATATTCACATAAGGGGTTATTTACAGACACAGAGTACCGTCATGATAGAGACAAAGCTTTATAACTATTATACCAAAAAGGATTATTGTACTGTGACTTACAGAAATGTATCTTTTGCAGTGAGGAAATTCTGATGAACTACAGATAACTTCTCAATATGACTAAAATCACTTCATATGACTAAAAAGAGAATCTTATTCCCCCTAGTGCTTTATGACAAAGTACAATTTTCATGACTATATTTTTAAGTAGAGTAGTGAAGGAAGAGCTGCAGTTTTTGAGTCATAGGTTCAGTATAATTTGTCATTTTTGTCATAACTAAGATCATTTGTTGTGTTTGATGGAAATATAAGACATTCTTTTGTGTGTTCTTATCCTATCTAATCCTGTTTGGGAGTCAGTAGCAATAGGATTTGGGGTCAAATGTTCTATAGCCATTTTTGTTTACACATTTCTGTCCTTACTCAGCCACTGTGATGTGACTTGAATCTGAGAGGGAAGTTAAACTCTATCAGCTTTAGTCATTTCTAATTTTTCTTAGTATTTTGAGTTTCAGTATTTGATAAAAAAAAAAAACTTGTAGATTATCAAGCACAAAAGTGGGCTACACCGGGTCCATATGCAATAAAGAACTTTCAAGAAGTTCAAAGGTTAGACCTACATATAAATAGTGTCAAAATGATGAAACTAGAAACATTTGCTGCTGGAGATTTTCCACCTCCTTTTTAAGTAAATCCACTACCAGGGTGTAGAAGAAAAAGGGTCTGTTGACCTATGTTTGAATAGTGGATTTGCCACTTCCTAGCTGAGGGACCCTGGGCAATAACTTCAACACTGAAACACGATTTTCTTATCTATAGGATGGGAAAATAATGCCTACTTTTTGGGAAAAATAAGAGTCAATAATGCATATAAAGTTCTTAGCACATAGTGGGTCCTTAATAAATGGCAGCTCTTAAGGTTGCTTTAGCATTTGAAAATCAATCAATATAATTTTTGAACGTGAACAGAATAAAGGAAAGAGACTATATGATCATATAAATAGCTGCAGTAAAATCATTTGATAAAACTCAATACTCTCTTGTGATAAAAAATTCTCAGCAAACTAGGAATCCAAGGGAGTTTCCATAACATATGACAATTACTAGAAATCTACAGCCAGTGTGGTAGATTTTCTGCAAATATAGCCACCAACAATCAAACACATATTACTTCTCCCAAAAAAACAGTGAGGCCTATTTCCTCTCTCCTTGAATTTAGACTGGTACTGTGGCTTCTGTTGGCCAATAGATGTGGCCGAAGTATCCTGTCTGACTTTTGGGCCTACGATTTAGAGGCCTTACAGCTTCTATTGTTGCCTGCTTGAAATGTTCTTGCAGCCATGGAAGGAAGTGTCATCAAACTATTGAGAGGTGAGAGACCACATGGAGAGAAAGGTCCTGAGATTTCATGGAGAAAGGCCTTAGCCGCACTAGCATCCCACTTGGGCCAAGTATGTCACGCTATACGTCATGCTGAATGCATTCACGTGGGTTAGCCTAGAGAAACTAGCAGAGTAAGCCCCTAGCCAATCCACAGATTTGTGAGAAGTCATAAATTGGTGTGGTTTTTAGCCACTGAGTTTTGTGTTAGTTTGTTAAATGGTAATAGATAACATCACACATAACAGTGACGTATAGAGTGCTTTCTCCCTAAGATCAAGAACAAAGGAAGAATATAAACTTTAACCAGTTCTATTTGACAGTGATCGAGAGGACCTAGCCCATGAAGTAAGATAAGAAAAATGAATAAAAGGTATTGGTAGAAAAATAATAAGTAAAATTACTTTGTTCACAGATGACGTGATTGTTCATGTAAAAATCCTAAGGAATCTACAAAAAACTACTGAAACGTAAGTAAATTCAATAACATTGAAGAATACAAGGTTCAATATATAAAAATCAATCGTATTTTTATATACTAGCAGAAAACATGGAAAAATAAAAATTTTAAATAGTATCATTTACAATAGCATCAAAAATACTTAGGACTGAATTTAACAAAGAAAATATGAGACTTCTATACCGGAAATGACAAAATATTGCTGAGAGAAATTAAAGAAGGCCTAAGTAAATGAATTGGAAGACCTAATATTATTAAGATATTGTCTCCCATTCATCTAGAGATTCAATACAGTCCCAATTAAAATCCTGTTTTAAGAAACTTCTTTTGTAGAATTAATAAGCTGATTATATGGTTAGTATGGAAATGCAAAATATATGTAACAGACAAAATGTTGAAAAAGAACGAAGTTGGAAAACTCAGTACCTGAGCTCAATGGAAAACAATAAAGAGTACAGAAACTAATTTAAACATACAAGATCTTTTGAAAACACAAGGAATTGAATGGAAAATAACCTTTCCAACATACAGTGCTAGAATAATTAGATAAACATACAAAGAAAAACTGAAACTTGATTGTCTACTGCACGCTTGGGATGGAACAGAAACACTGCGCTGCCATTGGACAGCACTTCTTGCTTCGTGTGGGTGGCTGAAGAGGTGAGGTGGTTCAAGTGGACTTCTGTGACCTACCTGCTTTATTTTCACATTGTCAGTACTTGGATATCCAGGAGGAGAATCCACTTGGACCTGAATCAGACTCACCTGCTTTCTGCAGTTGTTTGTGGCCACAGACAAAAACGGAGTTAGTTATGTTGTTGTAAGCTATAACTGAACTGTATGTTTTTTACTACGGTTTACTTCCCTTATATACAAATACAGACACTTACAAAGAACAAGGTGAACCAGGAGTGAAGGAGAATAATAAGCACATTAAATGAACCAGAAAGATACGCACAGCATCACCTCCCATATGATTTCCTTTCTTTAACTCTTCTCCAGATAATGGGAAAGGAAAAAGAAGTAGGGCCACATGTTAGGTGGCAGGGGGTGGGGGGGGTGTCCAAGCTTTTTATCAGTCACAATCTGATGCTGCCTTTTTTTTTTTTTCTGGACTGTCTATATTCATGTTTACTTCCAATTATGGTTTCTATAGTGTTGATCATTTTTAAAGGTCTCTAGTATTATCTTTTAGATTAAATTTAATTTCATAGAATGTATTAAATATTATTTAATCAGTTCTACAGTTTAATTTCTAATTAACAGTCTCTTCACAGCCTGTGATTCTCAGGTAATCAGTCGGTAATTCACCAAGAATCTGCAGAGCCCACAGCACCACACTGGCTCTAGAAGGTCCATAATCAAGGTTAATTAGGTTTCCATCCTTAAAAAACCCACAGCTTGAATCAAGAGGTGGCTCTTTGTCCTCAGATATTTGGAAAGGATTTCCACTGTCTATTCAGCACATAAAACAAAATTTTGCACATGAACTTGGGAGAACTGCTTTAAAATATCAGCACCAGCACCTGCGAATCCTTTTATTGTACTTATGGCTCTCACTAGGACTTCTGGCGTTTAGGCTTACGGTGGCATAGAAAAGTGGACAGATGGGGAAAGTGGCTTGAAATATTGATCCTAAAACACATATGTCTGGACCATCTAGAGAGATAAATGAATGGAAAGTGGGTTTTTAATGATTTTGATAAATGCCTTCAGTTGATCACAAAGACGAAATCCGTTCAAGCAAATTTCAGGGAAACAAATCCACATGTGGCTAGAGAGAGCCACGGAACTTAAGCCAACATAAACAAAGATCCCCCAAGGAATTCTGAGGAGGAAAAGAAATTTAATCCAGTTTATGGTGTAAAATGACATTTGCATTTCTTGTTTTCAAAATCTCAGGCAAATCAAAGCGGAAAGCTAGCTCCTAGCTACATCAAGGGAAACACTGACTGAGGAAAAAATGTGATCAAGGCAGAACCATCTGTGGCAGTGTAATGATAGTTCAGGCTTGTACCGAAAACATGCTTAATAAGAAATTAACAGCTAAAGGGAAGACAATTTCAAAGGGATTTGAACACTGAAGAAAATATCTGTGTATATAGATACAATTAACTGATGATTTGATTTTAATTCTCTTGGAACAGGATGTCATCAGTGGAATCGGGGAGACTTAAGAAGAGAAAACAAACTGCCTTAAAGCCTTTATTTGTTCTTATTTGGGGCAATTTTTTAAAAATTCATTTCTCTACGTCTTTTTTGACATCTCAGTCACATAAGGTAAACACAAATAGAGACCAGCTAAAAAACCAGAGAGTTCTATGCATTTTTAACTCAGTTATAACAGACCATTTGCTAAAAGCATTTTTAGCACATTGTTCCATGAATGCAAATGCCGGTGTTCTCTGAGTTTGAGAAGTTTGGTCCTATTTCGCGAGGTGAGGCTTTCCCTGAGTCGGGCGCGCACAAGAGCCAGCAGCCCGTGGAGAGGAGCAGGCAGGGACTCCCGGGACTCTGTCATCGGGTGACGGCCTTGTCCTACTTAGAGAAGTAGACAAACCCAAATACAATATAAAAGAGGGTATGAGTGGCCTGACAGTGTCAGAATTTTCTTTTCCATTGCCAACTGAAGTGAATGAAATAGCAAGTTTATGAGTCAGAAATGAGATAGAATCTTGCATTAGTCCACTGAGAAATCCATCAAAATAATTTCCCTGGGTGAAAATCTTACTCTGCATGTAATATCAACAATAATACTGAGGTCAAGAAACCTAACATTGAGCTCTGTTCGTTTAATATGCTCAACAAGTGGTAAATACAATAAAATCAACACTGACATTTTGATTTGGCTGGCTGCCATTCATCGGGGAACCTTTCAGACTTTATGGGTGCTCAGTCACCTTTCATTAATGATTTTACTGACTGTCCCAGGAGCATAGTTAGGATTTTTTTCAAGTCAATGATTATATTTTGAAGGAATTAGTTAGATCATACCTTCCCTTCTCAGCCCATATTTTCTGATAATGCACTGTAGACCAGTTTTTAAAGAATACGACTGAACAGTGCCCCGCTTTGCGAGATAATTTTTATTTTACTCAAGGGAAAGATATGTGTTCATATCATGCATCATATCTGTGGTGTTCTAGCTGTGGTACAAGTGACAGGAAAGAGGGCTTCAGGTGGAGAATCGTAGACCACTTAAAACTCTAGACCACGTGCGATCTCACAACGGTGAAAGATGCATCTGCTGTAATTGTTGGGGGTTTAAACTGGCCTTTTTGTTCTCTAGAAGCTTCTTTGGAAATTGTAGTTTGAGAGGACAGAAACTTGCATTCCCATGACCAGCTCAGCCTCTTTGTCAAGAATGTGCCAAATAGTGAGGGAGAAAGGGAATACCCGCCCAGCCAGGCAGACCGAACATCTATGCTGCCAGTCGCTGGGGTGTAAATGGTGCAAGCACAGAGCTCCCACGTTCCCTTACAAACGGTTTAGAGGAATAAGGGGATGGTTGGTTAGTTCATGGCTGTATAAAGCTCGCTGCTAAATCCATGCCGCCTCTGTTGTATTTGGGTAGCCATAAGTAAGCAGTTTCTGATTATCAAGGGAGGATGGAAAAAAGCGATCATTAAAAGGCAGAAGCATAAATACGTGGGATCAGTAACTGAATCCACCTTTATTCAAATATGAGCTGGCTTGATGCTTGAAATGTCAGCGCTGATACACGACAGGGCATTTGCACTAGACTAATCCTTCCAATGAAATTCTTGCCGCAGAGGAATCCCTTAGGGAATAAAATATGGTAAACATCCTTGAGCGCAATACTGAAGGCCACGGCATTTGTCGTCCCAAAAAGTCCAGAATGAGTGGAGACTCCCACTGTCCCTGCTTCACCCAAGTCTCAGTCATTTGATAAGATTCTGAAATCAGGGGCTCCTGGGTGGCTCAGTCGGGGAAGCATTTGCCTTTGGCTCAGGTCATGATCCTGGAGTCCCGGGATCGAGTCCCATGTCGGGCTCTGTGCTCAGCGGGGAGTCTGCTTCTCCCTCTCCCTCTATCCCTTCCCGCTTGTGTTCTCTCTTGCACTCTCTCTCTTGCTTGCACTCTCTCTCTCTCTCAAATAAATAAATAAATCTTAAAAAAAATTCTGAAATCAATGAAACTTCTCACTAGCATTAGCATTGTTCAGCGATGGAAAGCCACGAAATGAAACTGGCCCTTTGGAATGACTGCTCCGTACTTCGCAGAGCTGTGTCACCATCCCCACGTGGGGATCAGAGCTGTTTCATTGATTCTGCCTGCTAGATTTAGCTCATTCGGGGAAATAATTGTGGAAACGGTTTCTTCAGCTGTAGAAAGGGATAACATCAGTACCTGCCTCATAAGGCTACAGTATTAATTAAGTTATTATAAATATAGTGCTTACTCCAGAAACCAATATTGCACTGCATGTTAACTAAGTAAAATTTAAATAAAAATAGAAATAAACAATATAAGGCTTAGAACAGTGCCTATGACAAATTAAGCTCTGAAAGGACATCGTCATCCTCATCCTCTTCCTCATTGTCATTGCTATTAAGATGATTTAACCCATTCAGAATTATTTTACTAACTGATAACTTTGACCAAAATAATGTGACAGAAGAGAAATGGTACAAGTTCTGAGTCCAGGCCTTAAAAGACTTGGTGGTTGGCTTTTATGCTCTTGGGAGCCCTGTAACCACCTTAAGGTGAGGGAGCCCAAGAAAGCCTGCTGGAGGGTGAGAGGCCACATGGAGGATGTCTTAGGTCACGTCAGGAGACAGATTCTGGGATCGAGACTTTCAAGCCGCAAGTTTATAGAGGAGTGCTGTCGGCAACATCTGTAAGGCAGTAAAGATGTGGAATTGGTCATAGGGGAAGATAGGCTGCAACACAATTGAGACAGAGGTCTCAGCTGATCCCTTGGGGAGCTCTAGAGCTGAGATGGCCCTTGAGAGTTGTTTCAAGTTGAGGCCAAGGGGCCAGGCATCTTAATGTCTGCATCAACCAGTCATTGGATGAGGGCTGCCCTTGAAAAAGAACTATGACCTCGGGGTGGGAAGCTCCTTTCGGCAATTATTGGGGTGGGAACTCAGCAGCAACTTGTTAGCGGGCAACACTTCTAGACACTGTGGGGAAATGTCTTGGCCCTGCGGAGGGGGATCACTACCGAGGTGAACCGAGGTGTTCCATTCAAGCCTGCCAAGTGCCAGAAATGCGAGTGAGGCCATCCTCCGTCATCCAGGTGCCACTCACCCCACAAACTGATGACAGACATATCAGTAAGCCCAGAAAAGCTAAATCAGCCAAGCCCAGAGCAGAAAAGTATCATGGAATCTTGAGAGGTGAGAAACAGTTGCTTAATAAAGCCATTAAGCGTTGAGGCAAGTTCATTATGTAGTGAGAGAGAACTGGTACAGAATACGACGTGATGCCAGTGATCATCAAAGGCCAAGAGTATAAGATTAAGGTGATTCTAGTTGTAATGTAATAACAGTTTTCTTCCCCCCCAAACACCCACTGCCAAGATCCACATACATTGGGAATTAAATCAGCAATGCAGGTGACACTGATGGAAGCTGGGGCTGTGACTGCAGGCCGAGTCTTAACCAGGAGGATGCCAGTTGCCAGCACCTGGGTGGGCACACAGGCCTCTTGGGAAGGAGCGGTGTACAAAGCACTTCTGTCATCCAGACAGCGTAACTGCACAGAGTTGTCAAGAGCTTTCCCGAAGGTATTCTTTGAGAAATTGGAAACTTACAAAGGGGAACCAAGGTCATTCTATTTAAATATTGGTATTGTACCAGTGTACGTGAAAGCTAGGAATATTTCTCCTCTAAGGAAAAGAAAGTTGAATCACTTGAAACAAGAACTTTAAAAAATTTATTTATTGAACAAACATAACTCGCAAAAAAATCTCCTACGATTTTTCCTACAATCCTACCATTTTAACCAATCAACTGTTCTATTTTCCCCTCTTCATTTTCAGTTCTTGTCCATATCTATATAATGATTAGATGGTTTTAACTATAGGGTAGGTACAGTTTTGTATTAGGGTAAGATCTTTTGAAGAAAATAACCAGAACTTGGAATTTTTGTACATGGATCCTGAAATCCTTACCCATCAAATGAGATTAGGCACTCTAGATGAAAGGCCTTCAGGAATTCCTTGCTTCAAAGATGCTTTAGAGACTCTCTGAGAGACCTATAAGAGGGTGCATTTCAGAAAGAAGGAAGTGGATCCTACAAGGGGTGGGATGCAAAAGGTAAAAAACCAGGAAGGGGGTGGGGACGACTGAAGCCGAAGCAAAACGAACCCTGAGTCTATAAACCAGGATTCCGCAGACGGTTACTGGTGAGCCAGATACTGCCCGCTGCCTATTTTTGTAGAGTTTTATTGGAACACAGCCATTTGCATTCATGTGCCTATTGTCTGTGGCCACTTGTCATACTACAGCAGCAGAATTAAGCGATTGTGTTAGGGTCTGCAAATCCAAAAATCTTTACTATCTCATCTTTACAAAACTCGTTTGCATATTCTGTTAATGACTAATATTAATGAATAATATTGAGGTAATGTGAAAAAAAAGGTGGGACTGTAATAGCAAACAACGTGAAGGAAGGTGGGAGGGACGACTGGAGTTTTAAGACCCTTGTATTGGGGCGCCTGGTGGCTCAGTCAGTTAAGTGTCTGACTCTTGATTTCAGCTCAGGTCTTGATCTTGGGGTCCTGGGATTGAGCCCCGAGTCAGGCTTCTTGCTCAGGGGGGAGTCTGCTGGAGATTCTCTCTTTCCCTCTCCCTCTGCCCCTCCCCCTGTGCTTGCTCTCTCTCTCTCTCTCTCTCAAATAAATAAATAAATCTTAAAAAAAAAGATCCTTGTATTGGTTAGAAAGAAATTTCCAGGTATGCATGTTAAAAATATAAGGATATCAGTTTTTAAATATATACGATAGCACAGCACTCTTGGATTTCATATTGAAAGCTTAAAATAATTTCAAGTGGCCCTTCAGGTTGATGATATGGTAATTTGTCCTTTCCCCACACCACCAGCAACTTTTGGGACGCCCTTAGATGGCAGGTAAAGCCAGTGGACTGGCACGCACTTTCTCTGCCGTTGGTGTGCTTGTTCTCCAGCCAACCTCACGTAATTCTAAGTGATTAAAATTTATTAGGGGGGGAAGCGGCCCCCAGGAGAAAGTCAACTGTTGGTGAAGAATATTTTTTAAAATACCAAAATTAATGATTCTTAACCATAAAACCAAAGTTTTAGGGGGAAATGATTTGCAATCTTAGTATTTGTGAAGTTTGGAATTTGAAAAGAAAATGCCGTGTAAACGCAAACTGCATGATGTAAGTTCCGTACCTAACCGATTCAGCTACTCCCAGTTGTACAGAAAGGTGCGGAGGCCACAGTTCTGTGAATGGGTGTTTGAACATTGCTATATTTATTGAAAATATTGTTATAATGAAATCAGCATGAAGTAGGCGAAAACCAGTTGACCAAATCTTACCGTTTCAACCGGTGATTTTGACATCGTGCATACAGTCTAATGTAATAAAATTGTAATTTAATCCGAGGAAAATATTTGAAGCAATTTAGCATGTTAATTTACAGAAATCACAATTGTATTGTGAATCATTTTTGAACTTCAGCCTGTAAATTATTTTTATACACAGTACAACTCGGTAAAATTGTTTGCTAATCTTCATCTGACATTTCTGAGTCTTTAAAATATACATTGTTCGTTATTGTGTCTGCAGAATTTCCTTGATACGCCTTTTGGAAGGTCGAGGATTCCAAATATTTTAAATTTTTTGTTACAATAACCCATCTGATGCACATATTTTTAAGACTTTGCAATGCATGGCTCCTCTGAATCACGAGCTCCCCCACAGAAGGAGCCATGTCTTATTCCTCTATCTCACCCCCATGGGCTGGCACGGAGTGAGCACTTATTAAATGTTTGTCGAATGTACTAGTTGGCAACATCTCACGTCCTTAACTCTCTGGAACAAGTCGTACTTCTCTTCACCATGCGTCTGTCTCTCTCTGGTCCTACTCTACTGTAAACATTTATTTCTTTCTTGTTTTCTGTAGGTACATCTCATTTACAGAAACAAAAACTTCGTCCCCGTAGTCCCGGTCACTAGCACTAGTCCTGGTTTCTGACGCATAGTAGTAGAGATTTTTGAACCAGACGTATCTTTGGAAGTTCTGTCCTCTTCTGGAGGGTGGACTTCCAACTGAGAGGAGATAGGAAGATTCGTCCCGCATGATAGTCTCTCTCTCCCCTTTGATTCTTCCCAATAGACTGTGGGCTCCTTGAAGGTCGGGTATGAGGCCGGCTGGCCAGCACCTGTACAGCACACGGTGCTCAAATGTTGGGCTGAACTGCACTCCCACCTCTAATCTTAGGTTGGATTTTATTACAGATTAACCTAGCCCAACCATTAGAGGCAAATAGCTTCCTGGCTTGATTCAATAAATGCAATCAAATGCAAATCTTGAATGTCTGCAATAAATCTTAGAGTTTAAAGTGCCGGATTAGACTATTCTGCCTTAATTAGTTTAGCTTTCTTTGATTTGAACACGGCTCATTAATTCAAATTAAATAAGCAATTCAAAGCCTGTGGACAATAAATTAGATAAATGTAAACGTCAAGGACTGCCGTCCCCTGGCTATATTTTAAAGATAGTAAATATGTAAGACATCAGAACCAGATATTCCTTTTGATGATGATAATGAGATGGTGCAGATCGGGAGTAAAACTGGAACTTATTTTTAAAACCCACAGACACTAGAAGCATCCTGGCAACAAATTTTCTCCATTTCTGTGCATAAAAGTTGCCGTAGTTCAAGTGCAATTTTAGAAGTTATCGTCAAATTATCGCATTGTTGTGCTATTTTTAACAAATGGGGTTGTGATGATGGTTTAGGAATCTTCGCCATCCCATACTATATGCTTTGTTTCTGGTGATCGTTTGTGATGTGCCTTACAAAGTTACCTACATTGCTCTCATCCACCCACTAGCAACTAGTAATTTGGTTGGATGTGTCAAGTTCGTGGACAATAACAGCGAAATACCTGAGTTATTTGAATCAGCTGAGAGTTTGTTTCAGGGCACCAATCAGTAAATCCATCAAAAAGAACTGATGCAGTTTTCTAACACCAAACAAGCATGTTTGTTGCCATAGTCACTCACGCTTTCTCTGTATTACAGTGTTCGGAGGGGGAACTTCAGACATTCTGCTCGGTGTCAACACAGCTCTCGCTCTTCACATATCCATGCTCGTTTGAGCTATTCGATGGGCGTGTACATATCCAAACTTTGCTCTGACGTGTGGATAATTGCTCCCAGTAGCTCTCTGATTTTTACACACGCCCTTTCGCCTGAGCTGTCGGGACCAGCCTACAACATCCTAACCCATCTCCAAAGGGTTCCCCTTTTTGACATAGGGAAGAAAATGTAGTCAAGGAGAAGCGAATTCAGGTTGAGAATACATGGCAGTGTTAGTACTGGAAGGAATAGCTCTCTTCCCATGAGCAAATACTCTTTGCCTAAGAATTCATTGTCAGTTTTCTTTCTTTCAGTAAAATAAATACTGTAGAGAAAGGCAGTGTCCAAATGACAAAAACAGTTTTTTGGATTTGTGGTTATCGAAATTGAGAAGTACAGCAGATTTTTCCAGTGCACTATCATACTGCTTACAGTTGATGATTTTAAGCAAACCTGGACCCAGCTGATATATACATCCCGTGTTTGTGAAATGTGTCATGCATCTTGCCGTTAAACTAGTGCAGTTACGTTTTAAGCACCTACTCCATAGCTCTTCAGGGACTAAAGGTTTAGTTATATCCTTAACCGCTAAACACATCCGACAGAGCTCTCCATACGAGTGACTAAGAGCTGGCACTGGGACATGATTTGGGGGACAGCGGCTTGAGAATACCCTGGTGAATATCTGATGATTATTCAAAAACCAGGAGCTTGTATGAGCAGATTGTCAGAACGGATACAAGGAAAAAAAAGAAAAGCTAGGGGCTTCAGCAATGGCACGCTTCTCTTCTATCATTTGAGGAGAAATGAATACAGGGATTATTTACAAAAGTGTGGGTAGGCTTTAGGAAAAGCAACAAGGAATTGTTAAATGCCCCACAGATAACATGGGGTCACCAACCCTGGGCTTGAAGGGACAACGGAGAGAATGATAACTGGAACTCAGAGAGGATAGTGTTATGGAGGGGGCCACATGACAGGAGCTGTGGCTGTTAGGGGAAGGACATCGCCATCGCACCGGCCAGCTGGGAGGGAGGCAGGGGAATACATACCCCAATCGCGCTTTCACCTTTTTCTCTCGCCTGTCAGTGCCTCCCAACTGGCCAAACCCAACAGGTAGCTGAAGGCAAGGGAGCTCGTTGGTTCAAGTACAGAAGTCAACTTCCCAGGGCAGTTAGTAAAGTGGAGAAGAATGCAGAGTTTTCCACTGCAAGGATTTTTGGAGAAAAATGACCTCATTGTCTACATGTCTCTCAAGGTGGATATGATTATAAGTAGGTTTACTGTGAAGAAGTGAATTAATTCAATTTAATTTTAATTGATAGAATTGAAGATTACTATAGAACAATTTAAGTACAATTACAATTTCATGGCATAATTTGCTCTGTAAATGTGTTGCAGATTTTGGTAAATAAAGTGTATGGCAGAGCAAAGAACAAAGAATTTAATATCAGAAGTTCTGGATTTTGGTCCTGGCTCTGCAAACTGCCATGCTCTGTGACTCTGGGCAAGTTACTTTACTTCTCTGGCCCTAGTTTAAATAGAAGTAAAATGGATAATAATACATCTGTTTTTCCAAGTCTCAAAAGGTGGTGGTACAGATCAGATCAAACCATATTTAAAAAACACTTTATAAACTAAAACGTCTCTTCTAACACAAGTATCCACTCTTCCACCATTGCAAAGTGGTGTTTAAAGATAAGTGCTGGGCTTGTAGAGAAGTAAGCTGACTTTTCGATATTTCTTTTATAGTGACAGATCTATCTCCTTCCACCCAGACGGGACTCAGCCAGCTTCCCACCAGATCTAATTAGGTTTTAAATGAGATTCAGGAAGACATAATAGCTTATTCTGATTGTTCTTTTTATATCATACAGTCTCTAAATATTCATTGTGCTCATATGATTAAGCTGTAAATCAATAGGAAAAGCCAATGGGCTTCTTTGAATTTTTTATTTTGCCCCATATATTTGGCTGTACCAGTCATCTCAACTCTATGTCAAAGTTTTACTTTCACATTGCCCTTACCCATTTTGTTCTGTGCGAAGAGCTCCTAATCACATTTCAACACCCGAAGTAAATATCCCCTCCTCGGGAAAGCCCCTTCTTATTCCCACCTGAGATGACTTGTTCCTTCCTGGCACGTATCGTGCTTGGGACACATCTCTGTTATTGCAGGGAGCACTCTGTATTGTATTAGAATTATTTGCTTCTGGGGGCGCCTGGGTGGCTCAGTCGTTAAGCTTCTGCCTTCAGCTCAGGGCGTGATCCCGGAGTCCTGGGATCGAGCCCCACATCAGGCTCCCCTGCTGGGAGCCTGCTTCTTCCTCTCCCACTCCTCCTGCTTGTGTTCCCTCTCTCGCTGGCTGTCTCTCTCTCTCTGTCAAATAAGTTAAATCTTAAAGAAAAAAGAATTATTTGCTTCTACTTTTGTATTTTTAAGTAGACCCTGAGAGTCTCGACGGTAAAGGCCATGTCCCATCTGAGTTTCTCTCTCCATCAACTAGCAGTGGCCCTTTGTGTGGGCTCAGTTAACTGGAATTCAAGCTCTGGGGAATAGGTGTAGACATACCAAAAAGAAATGTGGAAGCTTGGTTTAACTGAAGTGTCATTTCTCCTCCTCAGATTAGCTCATGAGATTCAAACTGCTAATATTTGGGATAAGATGCTCACTCTCTTCTTTCAGGGTAGAAGATAAAACAGAAGATAAAACACCGACTTAGATGAAAGTCCTCAAAGGGGTTCTAAGCTGAGAGTGACCATAAATGCATGTGTTGAAGAGAAACTTGCCTGAAAAATGAACTCGAGAAGTCCTACCAAACACTTTAAAGCTACACTAATTTGATGGGGGAGGGGTGGATAGGATTTTTGTTAGCATTTTTTCTCTGTCAGTCCCTGTTTTCCATTTGCTAATTAGTTTTTGTTATCTCTGAGTACTCACTAGCGCCCGTGCTGTAGCAAGTGCCAGAGCTTGAAGACAAAAACTTCTATGGGGAGAAATAATTAAAATGGGAAGAATTACATCTCTTGACTTCATTCCACCCCCTTACACACACAAAGACAGCCGTCTCGGTGGTACACCCACGTATAATCAGTGTTCTGTGAAACCTAGTTTGTCCTGTTGGCCTTTTTCTTAGCCTGGATTTGTGAGGTTTGAAGATAAAAGCACTGGCTCCAAAGGCTGCACTTCTGCCTCGATGAGATAGATGGATGAGGCAGTGGAGAACAGCTCTGACAGTTCTGCTTGTGATGATCTGATCGTAGGCGTTGGGCTACAGAATGGTGAAGTAGATTTGAGACTTTGCATGTGAGTTTTCCCATTTTGCAACAAAGCCAAATAAAGGCCAAGCTTGTGTTCAGATTTTAACTAGTACTTTTTTTTTTAATGTGCTGTCAAAATACCTCAAGTTTCAAAAGAGGACTTTGTGCTGGTCAGTGTGACCCAGTCAGAGGAATGTTTTGAGTTTTTAAAATTTTCTCCTTAATGAAGATAATAAGCCAAACCAATATTGCTGTACCTTCCTCTCTTGTCTATATTTTAGGAAGCAGCAAATCAATGAGTCATAAGTGCCTCTCCCCACTTCTGATGTTCCAGGCTTAGGGGAAAAGGACCAGTGGGAAGTTGGTTGTTCTCACATAGAATTAGAATGATAAAAGGCCTTACAAGCATCCATGCCAGCAGAGCCAACTCTGCTCGCCAGGAGTGCTCCCAGGGATGGGGAAAACATGAGGGTCGGGGGCTATCAGAGTACTCACACAGCTGAGGCCCATGGTCCAGTAGGAGCCATTCACATGGTCCATCATAAGCGACATTCATCCCTAAGGTGGAACGTGCCCAGACCATAAAAGTATTCCATACTGCAGCCACTGAGAGATGGAATTGCTGAGGGATTGGTCTCCTTTCTGTGTTCCCATTTTTATCAATCCTTTCAACAAATAAACTTTTTTTTTCAATGCCCAATGTTGAGCGGTGCTTAATTTTGTTGAATCATGTGATTGTGTTAGGGAGAAGTGAAATAGAAGGTATATTATTGAAACGAGCTCGCAGAAATCATTCTGTAACACACATATCTCCTTCTGTTTAATTCACCTTCTGACTTTTGGAAAGAAAGCTAGCATATCTGGTTTTCAAGAACCCAAATCCCTATAATATGTTCATCTGCTACAGCCCCCTCCAAGCTAGGTTCTTTATATATGAACTTAATTTCTTCAAAGGGCATGACCTTTTCATAGCGGGTATAGTACAAGAGACCTGGACTAAAACTGAGAACAAACGAGTCCAACCCTAACCCCATCTCTTAGCTGTGTGGCTTTGGGCAAATCACTTCATCTCGTTAAACCTCAGTTTCTCCATCCATAAAATGGATATATTACTGTGCTGCTTACCTCACAGGGTGAAATCATAATGGATTACGGATGCGAAGAGTACGCTGTCTATAGAGGAATATGCAAATATAAAGAACTATGTCTCTATTCCTGTGGGGTGGTAGGAGACATCACAACCGTCTCCTGCCCCAGAATCGTCTAGGGATACAAAATAAAATGAATAACATTTAATAGCAGCTCCAGCCCTAACCCCTTGAGAACAGGCCTATTTGTTTCAACAGTGCATGCACAGGCCTCGTATACATACAGATCTGTCTAAAACAAAACTCATAGAGTCAGAAAAATTGAGAGCTAGAAGTCCCCTTTGAGAGCTGGTCCTACCTCTTTCTTTTATATACGGGGAAACTGAGGTTCTCTTCTGTCCTAAAACGAGGCGTTCCTCCTTACTTCCCAATGTAGCCTTTGGCCAGGCTTCATTTTTCATGCTCCCAACTTTCATCCAACCAGTCAGTTACCAAAATCTACCTTTGCAGGGGCTAGCAGTTTCTTCCTATCCTCCTTCAGCAGCAAATACTTCATGCCTGTACTCTTACAGTAACCTCCTAGCCTGTTCCCTTTTCCTTCCGCTCTTCGTCCTCATGTTACCAGGGCAGTATTACTAAATGATTACTTTTGTCATGTTGCTGCACTTAAGTATTTTTAATGGCTCCCTGTGGCTGTGGAATAAAGAACAAACTCCTTTGTCTCACTTTTAAGATTCCCCACAATGCACCCTTGATGTTCCCCACCCATCTCCTGCCACTCCTCTACACATGGACCCCACAGCCCTGGGAAGCTGGGGTCCTTAGTCTTCCTCCAAATGCGTCCCTACAGTATGTACGCTCTTCCTTTATTTTTTCCTATCAGTATCCAGTCACCTTTTTCTGGTAGCACATTTTGCTCTGGGGAACAACCCAACCCCTGTTGGATGCAATCTTGGTGGACCATCAAACAAGGTATTGAAAGTGGGAATGTGGCCCTAATTGGGCCAAATGCCCACTGTCTGGAATTTTCACTCAGAATGAAGTTACATAAGTATGAAACGCAAGGGCTGGGCCTGATTCATCCAGAAAGTGATTCCTGAAATATTGTTAATTAGATCTTACTGCCTAGGATTCTCTGCCCTCTGTCCTTTCTGAAGTTTGGTTCCTTGGCTTTCCTTTGATTTTCTCAACTATCTCATATTCTTCCAAGAAATGTTCCCTTTTGTATATTTAGCCAGAACGAGTTGCTCTTACCTACTATCGAGCTCAGCTGAGCTTGGAGAGATTGCTGAGCTGCCAGGTATTGGAGTAGCTGACTGAAGCCACAAGCCAAAAGTGAAAGAGTGAAGCCTTTAATCCCCTCTGTGAAAGTATAAGCGAGAGCCTAGAGCTGAAGCAAGTGCTGCCTCCCCATTTCATTTTCATCCGCACAACCTCACATCAGTTGAGGGTCAGATTATTGGTGCCAGTGTGAGGGTTATTTTGCTGTTGAGGAACTCGAGAACAAAAGGCTCCAACATTATAGGGACCTTGAGGTTCGGGGGAGAGGTACAATGGAAAAGGGCTCAAAGTGGAAAAGTACTGGGAACTTAGAGTGGGGAAGTGTCCATAAGGTTTCTCCCTCCTCTCCTGTTAGGGGACCTCAGCAAAGGCCTTTGAAAGTGATCTTTGCCCAGGGCCTCACATAAGGAGACCTAAGAATAAAGGCAGAAGGGCTAGGAATGTGAAGTGGGAGACTAGCCAGAGGGATCGGAGTGCTTGGGTGCAACTCCCCTCCGAGACTGCAGTGCTCTGACCACACCAAGTGTGGTACCAGGAAGGCAGCTTTTCCCTACGAGGACCAGTAAAGCCGTTGTAATTGCCTACAGTTGGGCCTGAAAAATCACACAAAGGTTTGTTCACTGATGCCTTTCTTTCCTTCCTCATTTCTCTTCCTATCCAAGGCTAAGTTTACTTTTATTTACATCAAGCTTTACAGATTAATTCAATCCATATTTGATCTTTTCTTTTCCTCTGAAGCCTCATACCACTTATTTTGAATAATTCTTTTGAGAATGTATTGACAGGTAACTAACAGCTATAAATTAATTCACTTTGTATTCCTTGTCTTCCCACTTCAAATGTCAGTATCTTTAGGCAAAGAGTTATTTATACCTTACACACATCTGAAACTCTTAACAAAATTATGCGTGTAGTAAACAATACAGTTGTGGTGGAGTAGTCTGTAATGTGTGATTTGAAAGGCACATGTCCTAAGATCTCACCCAAATAATTCTTGAGATGCCTATCATTTTAAGAAAGTTTTATCTGCTACCTACAAGGGTAGCACAGTAACATTGTTTGGTTTCCCCATTATTCATCAGCACTCCTCTTAAGGAAAGATTTATTCTCGATATGAGCAAAGGGTAAAAGGAAGAGTAGCATTTATTTAATGACCGCCATGTGCCAGAGCCATGCAGATACTTTCCAATACTTATTGATTCTTTATGGTAATCCTGAAGCAGGCCTTTTCTCCATTTTCAAGAAGAGGATATTGGGGCATAGAAAATGATTTAATTTTCCCTTGATCCTGAAGTTCTTAAGTGACAGAGATGATATTAAACCAGGTCCACTTGAATATCAAGACTATTATATTTTCCGAGAAAAGACCCAAGCATGGCACAGTGTGGATGCCAGAAAGAGGTGTCACAAGTGTGATAGGAGATGGATGACTGCCAAAGGCCATCCCTTCCAAAAATTTTCCTTCTACAAAATTAAGTTATTTAAGATTATTAAGTTGAAAAAAATGAAAGAAGAGCTTATCAATTGGAAAGACATCTTGTGTTCATGGTTTGGAAGGCTTAATATGTTTAAGATGGGAATAATCCCAAACTGATCTACAGATGCAACGTAATCCCTGTCAAAATCCCAGCTGCTTTTTTGGCAGCGTTTAACACGTTGATCTTAAGATTCATATGGAAATATAAGGAACCCAGAATAGGCAAAACAGTCTGGAAAAACTTACCACAAAGCTAGAGTAATCGAGATGGTGTAGTACTAGCCTAAAGGAAGACATACAGATCAATGAAACAGAATTGAGAATCTAGAAATTAACCCATACATCTATGAGCAATTGATTTTTGACAGCAGAGCCAAGATCATCCAACAGGAAAATAGTAGTCTTTTCAACAAATGGTCTGGGGACACCTGAATACTCACATGCAAGAGCCGTATACAAAAATGAACTCAAAATGGACTAACAACCTAAATTCAACAGCTAAAACTATATAACTCTTAAGAGAAAACAGGAATAAATCATATGACCTTGGATCATATCACAGCAGTTTCTTAGATATGACACCCAAAGCATAGGGAGCAAAACAATTTAAATTGGACTGAAAAAATTTTTAAGTTGTGTGTCAAGAGATATCATCAAGAAAGTGAAAAATAACCTACAGAATGGGATAAAATATTTGCAAATCATACATCACATCTGATAAGAGACTATTTTTAGAATATATAAAGAACTCTGATAATAATATAATGACAAATAACCCAATTAAAATTGGTTAAAGCATCTTAATAACTATTTCTCCAAAGAAGATACACAAATGGCCAATAAACACATGAAAAGATGCTCCATATCATTATTTATCAGGAAAATGCAAATCAAAACTATAATGAGATGCCACTTCACACCCATTAGGATACCGATAATCAAAAAGACACGTAATAGCAGATGTTGGCAAGGATGTGGAGAAATTGGAAACCTCAAGCACTGCTCACGGGAATGAAAATGGTACAGCTGCTTTGGAAAACAGTCCGATAGTTCTTCAAAAGGTTAAACATGGGTATCATGTGATCCAGGAATTCTACTGCTAGGTACATCCAGCCAAGTGAAATGAAAATGTGTGGCCCCACAGAACTTTCCATGAGTGTACACAGCAGTATTATTCATGAAAGCCTGAAAGTAGAAACAACCCAAATGTCCATCAAATGATGAATGATAAATAAAACTTGGTACATCTGTACGATGAAATGTTAGTAGGCAATGAAATGGAATATGTACTGATATATGCTTCAACATAGATAAACATTAAAAACATTATGTTAAATGAAAGAAGCCAGATACAAAAGGCCACATATTGTATGATCCCATTTAATGAAATGTCCACAATTGACAAAATTATAGAGACAGAAAGTAAATTAGTGGTTTCCAGTGGCTTGGAGAGGGAAGGGGAGAATGGGGATTGACAGCTTAATGAGTACAGTGTTTTTCTTTGGGGTGATGAAAAAGTTCTAGGATTGAATAATAATGACAGTTGCACAACAGTGTGAATATAATAAAACTGGATTCTCTATATTGGTGAATTATGCTTCAGTGAAACTGTTACAAATTAAAGTTATTTGCATTAGTTTTGCTTCCAAAAGGAATAGCAATTTTCTAGTCTGTTTTTTTTTTAACTTTCAGTTTTTGCTCCCACCAATTTGGCCCAAATGCATTTGTACATGTAATGGGTCCATATTTGCTTCTGGTTCTTGCTGCAGCCTAAAATGAAATAGGTCCGTTTCTCCAATTGCTCTAGTTCTGAGGGAAGACTTGGGTCATTGAGTGACAGGCATCTGTGTGCCTATCTAAATGAGCTTAGTCATCCCCATTTCCCTTACACATAGATGGCATCGTTTTGAAAGACAGGATAAAGTCCTAGCCACCACATTTCTAATCTAAAATAACTACAGTTCTTTAAACCAAGTGACACAGCTAGATTTTCTACTCACAGAAAGCTACTTGAGTATATTACTTATATTGCAATCTTTCAAAAAGAACATTTCATCATTTTGGCAAATACTTTTTATAGTAAGTATGTTGCTTTTCCCCGGAAATGCAATGATAACGTTCAGTACTTTCTGTACTCATTTGGAAAAGTCCCACGTATCAGTGAAATGTAATTAATTATACTGACTAGCAACCAACGAAAGAATCCAAAAATTCACGTATCTAAACTCAAAATTATCTGTAACTTTCACTTCTCTCTGACTCTTACTTTATGTAGCAGGTTTAGAAGGGATGAAAAAAGAGGATTTAACACTTAAAATGTCACTTTCAACTTATATTATCTGGGTATTATTCCTTCCTATTTTACAGATGAAGAAACTAAAGTACAGAAAAACAAAGGGATTCTGATTCTGGATCTTCCTGACTCCAACCCCCGTCTTTTTTTATCTGTTGCAAAATACAGCCTCCCAATTAAGTGAAGCTAATTTCATAATCAGAATGTTAACCACAGATTTTTATTAATAAGTAGCATATATGCCCATATAATGGAAAGAGTAAAACATTTACTGTGTCACTTGGTTAGAAAGCATACTGAAGAAGGAAACCCTTTCATAACTCTGGTAAGAATACCGTAAATTTCAGATAATATCCAAATGCTATCACCATGGTAATCTTCAAAGGCTCAGACCTGGCCGACTCTCCTGATTGTATAGACCAGAGTTCACTTGCCCGTATGATGTGTACGTGTTGGAAGGGTGCTGATTATTTCTGCTCATTCATCTGAGGTTTTTGCTGCAGTTTGATACAATCACAATTTACTATCAGCATACGCTGGCCCTTTCTCCCTTCATTTTGTTGTTTCTTTGACTACTGATAAATTTTGAATTTTTCATTTATGTTAATATTTTTCAGGAAGAATTGTTTCAACTAAGAAAGAAATTAAAAATGAAAGGGATAGGATTGGGATAGACCGGTGATGGGTAGTAAGGAGGGCACGTATTGCATGGTGCACTGGGTGTTATACGCAAGTAATGAATCATGGAACTTTACATCAAAAAACTAGGGATGTACTGTATGGTAACTAACATAATATAATAAAAAATCATTTAAAAAATGAAAGGGATAGGAGCAGTATCAACATATTTATGGGTACTTTTTAATCAAATCAATGAGGATCAGATGGACGTACTAACACTTTCGTGAAAGAAAAAGAAAAAAATTAAATGTCTTTGGTGAAAATTTCTGCTGTATCCAATAGTCTTAAACCAACATAGATTAAATAATGGTGTCCACGAAGAACATTTTCAGAGACATACTACCGATTGGAGACATTATTATGCGTCCTCGATAAGATGAAATAATTTAAAGAGAAATACCCAAAGGTTAAAACCAAAACCACATGCCTTTCAATTTATTCCACCTGGTGTGTTGTCCGAGAGCTAGTCTGCCCTCTAGTGGTCAGGTATTGTAGTTCAAGCACCTGCGGCATGGAGGAACAGAGCCGGAGCGACCCTTTCCTACACGGGACTGTTGGTGACTACACTGGTGGCTTTCCTGGAGAATTCACTAATAACAGCCAACACCATCCTTGATGTGACCAGTTTCCATATGATTTTATGCAAGGGGGATTGGATTTCATTCATTCAACATTTACTGTGTTTATTATGTGCCTGGCACTTACAAAAGTGTTGGGGGTACAATTACCAATAATGCACAGTTTATTCGTGAGTGACATAACTTACGTTAATAATGCCAGAATTCATCCTAAGCACTTTCTACACATAACTTCATTAAATCCTAACAACACTAAAAGAAAGATATTATTCACTACCCATTAAAAAACAAACAAACTGAGGCACAGAGAGGTTAAATTAATAAATGGGAGAGATGTGATGTGAACCCAAGTAGTTTGGCATCACAGATCACAAATTTTCACACACAGTCAATCTTAAAAGACCACACAGAAACCTGTACCTAAAAAGTTTCTTTCATCTTTTGATTAAGCAACCAATCACTCATGGTATTTCTAAAAACATTTGCATTTCTGTCCACAAACATATACTAGTCTTGTTGTTTGTATTGAAATTTAGCAATCAAAATAGAAAAGACATTCATTTTCTTTCTTCTTTTATTATCCCACGGCACAAAGACAAAAATACTAAATATTTGCTACTGAGCTAATGCAATGTTTATGTTCAATAAAAGTATTGAGAACCTGGATGCTCTAAGATAAAAATCACAGAAACAATAGAAACAAATAGGTTATCACTGACAATATAGTCCTGCCATCTTCCTAAGCGTTTGGATATTCTACATTTATTTCCTCTTCATTTTTGAAAACCCGCTTTTTGCTCTCTAAAACTCAATTTTCCCATTTCCTCTAAAATGAAGTTTTTATGGATGTATCTGAATTGTACTAAATATAGCACCGTGAAAGGCCCATCATTTGCACTTCATCAATTAGCAGTTATTTTTAAGATTGGTTACTTGTTATTCAATATGCCTCCCATTTCCTTTCACATTAATGAGCTGAGACATTGCCATGTAGGTTTTTCATTTGTTAGTTAATTCTGAACAGTATACAGGAAAGAGGGGGAAGAAAAGAAAAGTTGAAGCGGGAGTTTTAACAAGCTCTTCTCTCTCTTCATAAACCTGATTAAACTGCTGATGTTGGAATAAAAGGACAGAAAAAGTCTCCAGGAAGCCCAGTAAGCAGTTAAGCAAGATCATTGCTTATTTTTCATAAGAATGTTCTGAAACTTCCTATTCCAGCACATGAAAGAACCCCTTTAGCTTTCTTGTCTTTGATCAGGTCTAGGAGGTTTGTAACTCTATAGCAACCACACTTCCACTTCTTTCCACCAAGCTTACCCCTTCTTCCCTGGCCTATTTTCTCCACTTTTATAGGTCAGTACTTAACCCATCAAATAGAACTATTCCAACCCTTAGCCTTTCAATAAAGAGGGACTAAGTGTTTTATGTGCTTCCTCTCAATGCCTTCTGTCTCACCATACAATTGGAGAAGCCAACTATAGTATCTTCAATTGTGGATTAATCATAAAAAGTACTGTGTATTAAATGAATGGCTTGATTATTTTTCTGGGAAAGGAGCAATAAATTGTATTCCTACTAATGTGATTGCATATTTATAAGGTTTGATCAAAACACCTATTTAAAACTTATTTATATTTGTGTCTAAAATGTTCTATGTGAAAATCTGAAAAAGTTTATATTGTGTTACTCAGTATAGCAGCAATGAAAGGAACTAACTTTGTAGATGCCAAATGCCCAGGAGGATTTTTGAATGACACACAAGTCTGAGCATGAGCTGATGGACAAATAAGATGTCAAGGAATAATCAAATTAATTGATCATGTATAACAGATCGAGAAAGGTCTCAATACTTTTCTACTTGTCAGTTTCCAGGCACTGTACTAATTCCCACAACTTGGGCATTATGTTACTTATCTACTTGCTTGTTTCCCTCCCTCACTAGATAGTAATTTTCTTGAAGGACTACATTTAATCTCTGTCTTTAAAGTACAGTTGACCTGTGAACAATGTAGGGGTAAGGGGGCACTGACCCCTTTTGACTTTTGACTCCTCCAAAACGTAACTACTAATAGCCTACCATTGACCAGAAGCCTTACCAATAATATAAACAACTGACTAACACATACTTACATGTTACATGTATTATATACTGTATTCTTAGAATAAAGTAAGCTAGAGAAAGGAAAATTTTATTACGAAAATCATAAGGCAGAGAAAGTATTTCTACAATACTGTATTAATTGAAAAAACACATGTAAGCGGACACCCAGTTCAAACCTGTGTTGTTCAAGAGTCAACTGTAGTGTGTGTGTGTGTGTGTGTGTGTGTGTGTGTGTTACACAGTAAAGGTTCAATAAATGTAAGTTGTTTGAAAGACTAGAAAGTTCATTAATGTGAAGGGAAATAGGAGGCATAATGAATAACAAGTAACCAGTCTTAAAAATATCTGCTAATTGATGTATTAAGCAGCACCACAGATGATGGACCTTTCATGGTGCCATATTTAGTATAACGAACACTGTTTCCTTACCATCAACTCACTAATTCTGGCCTTGTAAATGTAATTTTAAAAAGTGATGATAAATATTGAAAGTGGATCACTTCAAGATCCAGAATTACACCCCATGTCTCTGGCCAGAGGCATGATGATTGCAAACAGCCACCAGTAGGAAAGGAATTGAATGAAAAATAATGTAATTTCCAACCATGATGGAGTAACTGGTACCGGATTAGCCTTCCCACCATAAGCAACCATAAAACTGGATAAAATATATAAAGCAACAGTTTTCAGACTTTGGACAACAGATGGCTCTCTGCCCAAGGACAATTTCTCAAACATGGCGCAGAGGATTGGAATTCAAGCTGAGCATAGTGGTCCCATTGAACTGAGAAGGAAAAAACGGGAGTTCGAGGAAGCTGAAAAGGCTGCAGTCTGAAAAGGCAAGGGCAGGGCAGTGGAGAGAAAGGAGCTATACAGAAGGAGCATGCCCAGGAATCTGAGTCATGAGTACTCCATGAGTTCTCAGCTGACCTGTGCCGAGTGCTTGGTGAGAGTGCACGCTGCTTACTAGAGAGCAGCTGCTATGAGACTGAGACGAGAACAGAGAGACAGGTGGCACCTGGGTGGCACAGTTGGTTAAGCATCCAAAGCTTGGTTTTGGCTCAGGTCATGATCCTAGGGTCATGAGATCGAGCCCCACACTGGGCTCCATGCTCAGCAGGGAGCTTGCTTAGGATTCTCTCTCTTCCTCTGCCTCCCCCCACCCCCTGCTCAAATAAATAAATAAATAAATAAATAAATAAATAAATAAAATCTTTTAAAAAAAAAGAGAGAGAGAACAGAGATACCAGTTGGTGCTGGGAAACATTGGAAGTCTGACATAACCAGAGTATAAAGTTTTAATTAACACTTCAATAACATCCTGAGCTGAGACACCAGGAAGGCTATGCCATGCCGTAAGATTAAGTAAACTGCATTATGGTAGACTCAAAACCTACTTTAGCAAAGACTTTAAACCAAACCCTGACAAAATTTGCAGGGGATACAAAGTTTGGAAGTTGAGTTCTACCAAGTAAGAGGAGCTTGGGAAACACCGTGGAATTTCCGTAGATCTTACCGACCAAATGATAGGTCAGTAATTAAAAAGAAATCGACACTTTTCAGATGACAATAAAAGAATCTAAAGTATTTAAAATGCGTCATCAACAATATCCAGAACAGAATTTTTTTTAAAAAAATCAGTACACATGCAAAGAAATAGGCAAATGTGACTCATAGTCAAGGAAAATATGTCTATAGAAACTACCCACAAATGGTCCAGACTTGCATTCAACAGATAGCCATTAAGGCAGTTATAAAAACGTCCAAAGAACTAAAAGAAGATGTGTTTAAAGAATTAAAGGAAAGCGTGACCTTAATGATGAAGAAATAACGAAGTTTAGCAGATAAAGTGAAAGCATAAAAGTAGAATTTCTAGTTGTGAAAAGCAAATAACTGAAAGGAATAATTCACTGAAAGGAACAATATCGGATTTCAGACTAGAGATAGCAGAATTATGAGTCAGTGACCTTGAAGACAAAACAATAGATGTTAACCAACCTGAAAGATGGAGGAAAAAGATCAACAAAATGACAAGAGCCTCACAGACTTGTGGAATAATATTCAAAGTTACACCATACTTGTATTTGGAATCCCAGAAGTTGAAGAGAGCAGTGATTGAGCAGAAAACATTTAAAAGTAATGGTCAAAGGTTTCCCAAATAAGAAAATATTGACTTATAGATCCATATAGTTAAAAAAAAAAGGCAAGCAAAGCCATAAAAAAATCAAAATTGGCCACATCGTAATCATATTACTGAGCCAAAAATTAGAAAAAATCTTGAAGGTGGTTACAGACTGGAATGTCATTACATATGCGGGACAACGGTAAGAGCGGCCACTGGCTTCTCCTCGGAAATTATAGAGCAGAAGGTTGTGAAGCAGCATATTTAAAGTACTTAAAGGGATAAGAATATATCCAACAAAATATTTTTCAAGAATGAGGGTAAATGAAACCGAGACAATCTTCATCATCTGACTTGTAATACAAGAAATGCTAAAGGATTCTCATTAAGCTAAAGCGAAATGATACCAGATAGAAAACAGCATCTAAAAAAAGAAAGAAGAGGGGCGTCTGGGTCACTGAGTCAGTTAAGCATCTGCCTTTGGCTCAGGTCATGATCTCAAGGTCCTGGGATCAAGCCCCGCATTGGGCTCCCTGCTCAGCGGGGAGTCTGCTGCTGCTTCTCCCCCTGCCCCTCCCCCGTCACTCGTGAACACTCTCTCTCTCAAATAAATAATAAAGTCTTTAAAAAATAAAAAATAAGAATATCAGAAGTTACAAATAAGTAGGTAAATATGAAATACTAGGTTTTATTTTTCTTCTCATATGTAATTAAAAGACAACTGCCTGATTAAAGTCAAAGTAATAATACCATATAATGAGGTTTATAATGTGTGTAGAAGTAATAACTATGCCAGCAATAGTGCCAATGATAAGAAGTGAGTGAGTGGGATTAAATCGTGAGCTTATTATGTTTGTGAGTGTGAAGACGGCAGTGGCGGGTGTTAAGTGAGAAGTGTCAAGTGGGAATACGAAGGGTCAGCTCTCTGACGGCCACAACAGCCTCACGACTGTAGTGCACCCATCCTGTACATGCACTTTCCACATTCCTGCCACAGGGACCAGTAGCACAAGCGCGTGGTCAGTGCAGTGGCAGAAGGCTCCGTGTTCATAAATGCTCTGCGCCTGCTGTCTTAAATTTTAAAAGTGATTTTATCTTTAAAAATGTTTTGCAAGTGACGTCAGATGGGACAATGGAGCACGCAACAGAGGCTCGGGGTCTTGGCTCGCATGAGGTCTCACGTTTTGCAGCCTCTCGGAAGAGGTTCCTGGCTACCGGCTCCCTTACCCTCTGGCGCCCTGGACCCTGCCTCGTCTCCTCTTTCCCTAGGCTCTGCTGCTGTCTTCTCTGAGCAAGAGAGCACCTGGGTGCAGGTGCGGGGAGAGTAGGAGCTGGCTGTGCGTTACCTCTGGCATCTCAGGGCGGGGCATCGTGGCAGCCATCCCCACGCCAGGTTAGCAGCACCAGGGCATGGCTACTGGGTGGCCAGCCTGAGCCTGCCTCTTGATGAGGGCAAGCCTTTTGCCCATCCACCTCCAATCCAAGTACAAAGTACAGCCCGATGCAGGGGTCTAAAGATCTTTGAGAATCACTTGTCTGCTGTGGGATACAGCGCATGGGTCTAGTGGCTGGTGGGGGAGGCCGCCCAGCAGCATTCAGGCCTGAGTGAGCCTGTGAGCATGCCTCTTGCTGTGAGACAAGGCCTCTGGGCACCGTGAGGGTGTGCATTCAACTTGCAAGTATCCCAGTGCCCAGGGGTGCTCCTTCAGCCAGTTCCAGACCTGAGGGTATTCTCTCTTTCTCCTGCCAGGCTGTGTGAGTCTGACTTGTGTTTTTCTCTTCTGGCCGGCCCTAGGAACCCTCCAGGGATGAACCACAAAGTACTAATGTGTGGTGTTAGCCATTTTGCATACATGTTAAGTGTTCTGGTATTTGCATATATACTGGCATTGCACAATATACAGATGAATGGTAAAATTCATGCTAATAATTTAAAATGTTTTCCTTACTTATAATGACATTCAATAGCAAATAGAAAACACCATGACAAGTTGAGAGGCTGCAGAAAAAAAGAAAATATCTTTACATGTGCCATTAATGGCATGTTTTCTTTCGTTTTCAGTAAGGGGCCCAGAGATTACATAGCTGACTCTGTAGGACAAGGTGCAGAAATCCTTAGATTGAACTTCAACTCATTTTTACAAATATTATTACACTATTTAAGAAAAAAAATTACCTACACAATATTACCTGAACCCATGTTGTGCTTTCCTTCCCTCATGGGTTCTCATATCCATTTTCTTCCTAATTTTAGCTATTAAGACTCTAATCACCCATCAAAGTTACACGAATTTAGCCTTTCTCATTACCCTTGCATGGAAATGACCTCTCCATCTTCTGGACATTCATAGAAATTCTGTGTTTGGACTATTTGAGCGGAAAGGACCTCAAAGATCATCTGGTCTTAGTGGTTCTCAACTCAGCCACGCATTAGAAAAATTCGGGGAGAATTTCAAAATACTAATATTTCAAAATATCAATAGCCGGGACCTACTTTCTGCACAATTAAACAGAATCTCTGAGACAGAGGCACTGGGATTTTGAAAATATCTCCCAGATGATTCTAATGTGTAACCAGAGTTGAGATCCAACTTCTTGTAGAGGTGATTACACTGACAACCAGAGAGTTGAAGTGATTTACTCAGTGTCAAATAGCTACTTGGGAAATTATAGGATTAGAACCTAGGACTCTAACTTTTTCCACTTCATTATATATTGTCCATTTCACACAGTCCCCACATGTTTACCATGTAATATTGTCAGTCATGGTCCCCCTTATACACAGATATCTCGTCTCCCAAACTAGATTGTGAGTAACGTGAGAGAAAGCAGCTAGGCATCTGTTCTTTGTCCTCTCTTCATTGTCTATAATGTAAGCGCTCAGGATATATTTGTGGACTGGATTTGTTTCATTTTTTTTTTAGCCACACGTTTCTGACATTGGACAGCAGCCACCTTGTTTCTCAGAACTCAGAGGACTCTGGTGATCTTAAGATTTTATGGTTAAATCAATAAGTAGAAATGGAGGAAGACCAATTTCTGGTGAATGTTCTCTTGGTCGATTTGGACAACAAATCACCACTATTCAAAGTTACCATTGGCTTGTTTATAAGCTTTTAATCTATGTGCCTTTTTTTAAGATTCAAATGTTATATTAAATTTCCTTTCCTGAAGGAATGGAGATAAGGCTATTGCCATTTTCATTTCCTTTATCATATGAAAATTATCTCTGCAGACACTGAGTGATTTTTAGTTGATTCTACAATAAAGAGGTTTATTGTAGTTTTTAAACACGAAAAAGTGTCAACTAAGCAGTGAGTGGGGTTTTTGGTTTTTTTTTTTTGGTCTATCAATGAATCATGAAAGAATGTAATCCCAACTAAGATATATAGGAAGAAATTCCAAAAGTCAATGGCTCATTATAAGCTTCAAAAACATCTGTGCTAATGCTCAGACATGGCTGTCTTCAGCGTATTTTTTATTTTTAGCTTCTGGCCTTTCTAGTACTTCATTAACTATCTAGGATTATGACTTTCACAAAGCTAGTCCTTGGACAGTCTGGTGCTCTGTCACATAACAGAACTTAGCACGAACACCTCGACCACAAGGTTGAGGAGAAGAAACTCAGGAACAAGTGATCACCCCACCAGAAAGCACTTGGTACTCAGTACAAAAATACGAAATGGCAGATCTGTTTTTTCCAGGACCAATCCCAAAAGACTAACTCGTATAGTACTGAAACATCTAGTCTTCTCTGTCATCTATGTGCACTTTTTTCTGGTGGAATTTTCATTAAGTATATTGTTCAGCCACACCCCTGGCATATATTATACTCTTGTACTCCTACTTGTAATAACCTAAGCAAAAGAGAGATATGAAGGTAAGGCTGATACATAAAACATATGATAAAATGAGCCCATGACTCACGAAATGACACCTCATATGTATCACCTCATTCAGGAACGCCTCCTGAAGTCCAAATGTTGGACTTATGTATGTGCCTTACCTTAACAACTGAACTATCTTTAGGTTCCATGTCTCAATCACTTGCGTATTCTTCCTGACTTGTCCCCAATCACCTTAATACATCATCTCTCAATGAATATATCATTTGGCTGTATTCTGAAATGCACCACATACTAGTAGTCAAGATAATACAAATTAACGCAACAATGAGATGTTGTTTTCACCCATTCAATTGTCAAAAGAATATAATAATGATATCTTTTCCTGGTGAGGATGCAGGAAAAAGAACACTGATAAATTGCTATTCAAATATAAATTAGTTTTTCTGGAAATAATTTTGTAATACCTATTAAAATAAAAAAAATCACATACCCTTTATCTTGATGATTCCTTTAGGAAATCTATCTTATAGAAATAAAACCACCATAATTATATAAATATATTTATTATAGCATATTATGTAGTGTCCAAAAAAAAAAAAAAACAACTGGTGTGATACATTGTAAAAGTGATTAAATTCTTCTTTTTCCAGTAAGAAGTTCATTCTGTTTCTCTATCACTTTCATTTGGATTGACCGTGTGACTTGTTTGGCCAATAGGACCTTAGTTAATACGCTCCAAAGGCATCAGAAGTGCCTGTGCACTGGGGCTTGATTGTTTGCTTTTCTGAAAGCTTAAGACCACTCTGTGAACGAACCTAGCCAGAATGCTAGACGATGAGAGACATGCGTACTTGTCAGTCCTGTCACTATGTCCAAATGTCAGTATGGCCAAGAGCTTGCCAACTGTCAGATGTGATTGAGGCCATCCTGGACAGCCAGCTTTCTGTTAATTTGCCAGTGTATCATTGAAACAAGAGTGAACCCAGCAGAGATGAGCTGAGTTGACCCAGATGAGAAAAACTTTCCAACCAACCCATAGAATCATAGGAATTAATAAATGTTGCTGTTTAAGCTACTAAATTTGGGAGTAGTTAGTAACACAGCAAAAGCTAACTGATATATTTTTTTAAAGCTAAATGATAAAACTGGTAACAGTATGATTGCTTGTCAATAGGGGAATACCAGAATAAATGGTGGCACATTATGGGAAATTATGCAGTTATTGGAAATTATTAATTATTATATTATTATTAATTATTCTTAAGAAGAGTAAGTTAGATACGCATCTATTGATCATCCTTTGTTTCTACCTTTCCAACTCCACTGTGAGCTTTCGGGAGGACAAGAAGCTTGTTTTCCTCTCCCTTCGTTGATTCCCGCCAAAGCACAGTGGTAGCTCAAGTATTTGTTGATTGATTTGATTGTTCCGTGGCTCCATTTTTAAAAGTGAAACAAGTAGCCTGTAGCTGGAAGACTTATTCTACTGGAATAGTCTCGAGAATGTACCATCCAGTGGAATTAGCTCAGTATGTTTGCCTATTAAAGCTATAAAAGTGTAATTGGCAAAAGTCCCAGTGTAATGAGCAATCATCTATCAGAATCTATCTATCATGAAGCCGCCAGGGCTGGCTTCATGAGCGTATCATCAGTGCACTCAGACCGGGTCCTGTGCTCAGAAGGGCCCCACGCTTGGGGATTGAAGCTCTGTGGTTGCAATCTTGAAACTCTTAATAATTTTATCCTTGAAATTGTGTTTTGTAAGTGAATTCTGATGAGACAGTGGAGCCTCAGCTCACATGTGGTTCCACTCTTCCATCTGGCTGAGATGGGTTCTCAGCCACGGGGTGAGGGTCCAGAGTAACGATGTAACCAGCACTACCTAAATTATATTAGAAACTGCACAGGAAAGAAAATATTTCAATACACACAGAAAAGCCATGGCAGTGTGTGAAATAAGTGTTGCTACCTTTTGCTTGTGGTGGGAGAAATGAAATTAGCCTACAATGGCACCTTTGACGAAAGAAGAATATAAAGAAATGTTCCCAGGGCACCTGGGTGGCTCAGTAGGTTAAGCTTCTGTCTCTTGATTTTGGCTCAGGTCGTGGTCTCAGGGTCCTGGGATCAAGCCCTGCACTGGGCTCTGCGCTCAGCAGGGAGTCTGCTTGAGATTCTCTCCTTCTCCCTCTGCCCCTCCCCCTGTGCTCTCTCTCTCTCAAATAAATAAATAAACTCTTAAAAAAACCGAAATGTTTCCTGGACCTGACACTAGGTCTTGCTGTTTGTCTCTCTTCTTTTTTCCCCTTCAAAGAATCAGCTTTTGCTTTTGTTAATATTCTCTATGATTCGTGTGTTAATCATTTTTGCTCTTGTCCTATTAATTTTTCTCTATAGTTTGATTTTACTCTGTTGTTTTCCTTGTTATTGGGATTAAATACTTGGTCTATGTATAACTAGGTGCCTTATTAACAAGACTAGTTCTGTGAGTTGCCTAGCCTGGTACGATACTGAACCGATTTTCTGGAACGGCTGCGGAGATTTCCACGACTATATAACTATAGCTGAAATTTAGTCTGAAAACAAAGTTATGTAGAAAAAAAGCCAGTTTAATGGAAAATAGGGAGTGACTTTCACACCAGTCAGATGCTGTTACAGTGCACCCTCCTGTGAATCTGTGCCCACAGCTTGTCATCTCTTTATTATTTGGGGCCACACCATACCTCCCGCTCCCTGTCACAAGGTAAAGCAGTGCTAGTGGTTCGGTGGCACAGACAGCCCTGTTGCTGAGAACACACATAAACCTGGACACGCAGCTCAGGGAAACTCACAGGCACCCACCTGTTCACCAGCCTCGTGCTCCGCGTAGGCTAGGAGCTCAGAGCATGGGGTACAGTATCCGGCAGACCTGGTTTGATTCTTTGTCTTCCAGTTACTAGCTGAGTTAGTGGCTGACACTTTCTTTACTTACTAAAAATCTCCCTTTTTCATGTTTGTAAAATGGGGACAATAACACTTTTCACTTACAGTTATTTTGAGTTTAAAATGAAATGAGTCACTTTCTCTGAGAAGCCTTCCCCAACATACAATCAACTGTAAGGACCCCTGTTATTTTCCCTTAGTGCACACAGTTATTTTCCTTTAGAGCACCTGTCTCAATGTGTGTGTGTGTATATTCATTCAGCTATCGTAGATTATTTTGCCCAACATTTGCTTATCCGACGCTTATCCTGTGTTACTTGGTGAGTACAGGGACCAAATCCACATCTTTAACGTGATAAAGTAGCCAACTCAGGAACCAAAAGAAATACAAAAAAAAAGGATGGTAATTTCCTTTCTGACTTAATTGACATATGGTGGCCTTGACCTTCTCCCTCAGCCAATTCTTGGTCAATTTAAGCACTGTAAGACTCAGCCGGGTTCAGTGTCAGGCTTACTTTATTTCATTGCTCATTCGTTTATGAAAAGCCTCCTTTTGCTGAATTTCCCATACCTGACACTTTCCTATCATCAGAAGAGCCACGGTTTCAGGTCTCCGGGGGCAGTCTCCCATAAAGAGAGGGACTGGCCCTGGCATAGAGCTGATATTAGTCCATTTTTTGCTACTTTTGTATACGGAAGGGCTGCCTGTCACAGAGTGCCTCTGACTCACTTCTGAGTGAATTATTCTCTTTAAAAAAAATCAGTCTCCATTGAAACATGTTCAACCCAATTAATCCACAAGTAAAAAACAGAACACTCAGTTTTTATTTTTTATCACTTTCAACCCCCCATACACAATACAAACCTCTGTGTGACAAAGATTACAAAGCCTAGATTCTGGCTAATGTATTTGAAGGAACATTTTTTTAAAAAGATTTCATCTATTTCAGAGAGAGAGTGAGAGAGAGAGCACTCGTGTGTGTGTATTGGAGCTGGGGGAGGGGCAGAGGGCGAGAATCTCAAGCAGACTCTGTGTCAAGCGTAGGGCCCATTGTGGGGCTCAATCCCACGACCCTGAGATCATGACCTGAGCCAAGATCAAGAGTCCAATGCTCAACCGACTGAGCCACCCAGGAGCCCCAGGGATATATGTTTTTAAAGATTTTCTTTATTTTAGAGAGAGCAGGCACCTGTGCACACAAGCAGGGGGAGGGGAAGGGAGAGGGAGACAGTCTCCAGCAGACTCCACACGCTGAGTGCAGAGCCCGATGAGAGGCCAATCCCACATCCCTGAGAACATGACCTGAGCTGAAAGCAAGAGTCAGACGCTTAACTGACTGAGCCGCCCAGGAGCCCCTGTATTCTAAGAATAGTAGGTGCGTTCAAATACTTGCACAAGAAAATCATATGGCCAGTGTCCTAGCAGACACTATACAGCATTGACCAGCACCAGCTTGATTTTAACCAATGGCCAGAGACAAAAGGTCCCTTTATGTAGGTAGCAATTTCCTGTGACATGAATAGAGATCTCCTTTATATTTACTTTGCCCTAACATCTCAGTGTCAAATTAATATCAGTATCTTTCCCATGCTTTCTGAATCCAGTACCTGATTTTAGGCATGCAGAAAACAAATCAATGAAATTACTCTTAAATTTCCCTCTATATATTTGATATTTCCCATATATCGTTTCATTGCATCTTAGCATTTATTGGAATCAGCCTTGACTTTGAAAATGCTAAATCACTGTGTTGTCTATGTCTAATGATATAATTTATAAAACTTTCTTAAGGAAAATAAATAGGGTCAACTCGTACAGCTATTATGCATAGCCAAGCATTTGCTAGTTACCACGAATTATTATATTTTGTGAACTCATATTTTAATATTTTCATTTTTATTTTCCCCAAATTTCTCACATACAAAATTGCCCGTGTTGGTATCTTCTAAAATGGAGGAGAGTAGTTCAGCATATAAATCTCCGTATGTGCTCGGGGACTCACTTCCTCGGTGCGCCCGTGAGAGCAATAAGGCACACTGACTGAAATCTGGGCAGACAACCCGACCATTATTTTTGCAGTTATTCTTCAAACTCCTCTGCAAGGACATCTTTGTTTGGTTCATATATTTCAGGTATGTTCTTTTTTTAGCGTTTCAGCTATAGAAAGAATTCTCAGGCTCTGAGTAATGAATGGCTGTGTGGTTTGTCAGATAATGTCACTTGAGAAACTATGATCTCTACATGACAATATGCAGCTCCTACCTGGATTCCTGACAGTCATTCCTTGTAGGAATTATTTTGAGGTGAAAGGAAAGCTTTACAGGAAAGGGTGACTGCAAAACCTGACCCACACATGAAGACAGGCTTGAACAGCGCATGCCCTGAAGCCTTGCTTGTAACACTGATCACGGGGTCAGCACCATCTTACATGTGGACTATTGTCATAGCGGCCAGACTGGTACCTTTGACTTTAGCCCCCACACCAACATGTCCTTCTTCAGTATTGGGTTTCTCTTCTATTACCATTATGCTCAAAAGCTTTCAAAAGTAAGTATAGTTACCATGTAACAAGGCCTTGGCCTTGTTGTATTTAATACTTTATTTCTAATCATCATAGTTATACTGCAGGAGAACAATTATGACACCCATTTTATTTTTTATGCAAATGATGTGGCATTAACTAACAGGGATCCTGCTAAAATATAAGCCAGATCATATCCACTCCTCTGCTCAACACCCTCCAAAGAATGCCTTCCCCTCCCACTTAAAGACCAGAGGCCTTGCTGTAAGGCCTTATGTGATCCGACCCCCGTCACTTCTCAGACCCCACCTCTTCCTTCACTCTTGGGTGAGGGTTTCCCTGCCACCCATCCTCTGTTATTTCTTAACTCCTTTCCTGGTTTATGTTTTATCCTTAGCACTTACCACTCTCTAAAATACAGACAACGGTATTGATTGGTCTTACGTATTGTTCGTCTTCCTTCACTAGAAAGCACCATAAAGAACAGGGATTTTTGTCTTTGTGTTCACTACCATCCCCCCAGCACCTAGCATACGGCAGACATTTACCAGATATTTGCTAAATAAAGGAATAGACTCATTCCTTTACATTTTAAACTGATGAACTACATAACCTACACAGAGAGCCTGTATAATGATAGGTACAGTTTAAAGACTCCTACAAGAATCACCAATAGCTTAGACGTCTCCAGTACGTTCCTCCCCTATGGCATCCACCTTCCTCTCCCCAGAACTCTAGATCTAATGCCACTGGTGCGATCTCTGGATTCTGAGAGCCGTGTTCCTGAAGTGTAGGGTTGGGGCAAGGAAGCTCCTAGATATAGGGACCATGTACTCCCTGGAGCTCTAACACAGGGCTCATGTGTTGAAAGAAGAAGAAGGAGAAGGAGAAGGGAAAGAAGAAGAGGAAAAAGAGGAAGAGGAGGAGGAGGAGGAGAAAGCAGCAGCATGAGCAGGAAGTGGAGAGGACCGTTTCCTCCGTTTCGGGTGACAGAGCTATCATTAGGTGTTTCGTTTTGATAAATGAAAGTTTGTATTTATGAACCTCTCACCTCTTGCCTCCTGTTCCTGTTTGTTTGTTTGTTTCAAAGTTTTATTTAAATTCTAGTTGGTTAACATATAGTGTAATATTGGTTGCAGGGGTACAATTTAGTGATTCATCCCTTACCTATAACAGCCAGTGCTCATCCCAACAAGTGTCCTCCTTAATGCCCATCCCGCACCTCCCTCTATCAACCCTGTTTCTTCTCTGCAGTTAAGAGTCTCTTATGGTTTGCTTCCCCCCTCTCTTTTTTTTTTCCTTCCCCTATATTCATCTGTTTTGTTTCTTAAATTCCGCATACGAGTGAAATCCTGTGGTATCTTTCTCTGACTGACTTATTTCACTCTAGACACGTCATTGCAAATGGCAAGGTTTCATTCTTTTTGATGGCCGAGTAATATTCCATTGTCTATATATACGCCACATCTTCTTTATCCATTCATCTACCAATGGACACTTGGGCTGCTTCTATAGTCTGGCTATTGTTGATAGTGCTGCTATAAATATCAGGGTGCATGTACCCTTTCAGATCTGTATTTTTGTGTTCCTTGGGTAAATACCTAGTAGTACAATTGCTGGGTTATAGGGTAGCTCTATTTTTTACTTTTTGAAGAATCTCCCATACTGTTTTCTAGAGTGGCTTCACCAGCTTGCTTTCCCAGCAACAGTGCAAAAGGGTTCCCTATTCTCCGCCTCCTCTCCAACACCTGTTGTTTCTTGAGTTGTTCATTTTAGCCATTCCGACAGGTGTGAGATGGCATCTCATCGTGGTTTTGATTTGTTGCCTCCTGCTCCTTACGCTTGGAGTCTAACACAGCCCAACGCTGCCCTAGTCCTCCTCCACCAGGGAAAGTCACCCCGATTGATACTCCCACAAAATATTGCAGGACACAAAATTACCTTTTCCTCACCTGAACCCCAAGTCTTCATCCTTACAAAGCAGGGGTTAAGAGGAAGTTTTCACATTTTCAAAGAAGCACATTAATGCAATGGCGCCTATAACTGGTAGGACTTTGCAGTGGAAAACTCGAGAGGGTGTGTGAAATTTAGGATTTAGTCATCAGCTACAGGGTGTGACTATGAATCTGTCACTGGGCCTCTTCTTGAAGTGATTGCTTTATTAAACAGCGTCTTCCCTTCCATTTGCAAACCTACAGCTTGTCTAAAAGTTCCAATTGTTTTTACATTGACAGCTACAGTTGGGGTAACTGTGGTAAACTGCATATATGAATCATTTATGACTCAGATGCTGCTAAGTCAGGGATCGCTTATCTTGCTATTTAAGAGTATTCTTAAGTTTTCTCTCTGCATGTTGATTTTGAAGGGTTTGTTAAGAGACTCCTATGGAAAATAATAAAGGTGTATTTGTATATTGTGTCTCAGTTTCCAAAACAATTCCCACATGCATCTCCTTTGAGCCTTTGGTGGCCCTGGGAAATGACTGAATAGCATTATCACACATCCGTTCCCAATGAAGAAATAAAAGCTCTGAGTCTGAATGGCTTGTAGGAGGTTGGTCACTGTTAATAAAGGAACAAAGCTTGGACTAGAATCCAGGTTTCTCAATCCTGTATTGAGCTCTTTCTACCACATCAAGCTGCCTCAAAAAGAAAGTCTAGGTTAAGCTGATATCTGGATAACTTTAAGCTCTGGACTGAGAAAACACAGCCCAATTACTGGTTGCTAATTCTATTCTCCGTAGTCAGGTACAGAAATATATATGATAGGTAAGGTGGGGAAGGGTGAATGAAGAAGATAAATCTTTTACTTCTTCACAGAGAATAGAATTATCACCTTTCCCCTGGGTGAACTAATCCTAGGAGGGGAAGTTCTATTCACAAAACCATGACTAAGTTGCCACTGCTCATTTGGTATAAAGTAGCTTACCCCAATTACACAAAAGTCCTTCAGAGGAAATGGAGTTTTGCATGTTGAGCTTGTAAACACAACGCGTGTCGTGACAATAACATCAGAGGAGTCATAAAAATAATGTATTTATTATTTTGGGGGAAACGAGTTACTAAGTTCATCTTAATGCTGTTACAAATTCTTTAGGGAACGCTAACCGTTGAAGAGTTAATGTTAACTCAGGGAAAATATAAATTGAGCCCAAACTGTCTGGATAGAAAATACATACAAACTATGAAAGTTGAAGAAGAAACTCAAAGACAAGTCTTTTTTTAGATGGATTTAGGACAGAAACAGATCTTTCAATACAGAAACATTGGGAAAGACAAGAGAAAGGAGCACTTAAAATATTCTACAGCTGTAAATCCAACAAATGTTGTCCAAGGAAGAATGAATATCTTCTTGTCAGATACCAGTTTATTTTTGTGTTCTGTATATGCCTATTTTTACAAAGTATAGTATCATCCTGTTATAGGGGAAGAGAGGAAAAAATGAAACAAGACGAAACCAGAGAGGGAGACAAACCATAAGAGACTCTTCATCTCAGGAAACAAACTGAGGGTTGCTGGAGGGGAGGGGGGTGGGAGGGACGGGGTGGCTGAGTGATGGATATCGGGGAGGGTATGTGTTGTGGTGAGCGCTGTGTATTGTGCAAGACTGATGAACCACAGGCCTGTACCCCTGAAACAAATAATACATTATATGTTAATAATTTAAAAAGTATTGCATGGGTTCAAATAGAGTTCAGGGCCAGTCATTTCTTTCAGATGCAAAAGTCAGAAGCTGTAGCGGGTAGTGTGGCGGAGGAAATTCTGACCTGTAAGTCAGAACACCTGCGTTCTGTTTCCTGTTCTGAAAGCCTACTAGCTTTGGTTTGTATTCTAGAAATGCTCATTATTTCACTATGTCTGTTCCCTCCTCTTAGAGAATCTCCCTTACCAAGAGCATAAAGCGAGCAGCCTACTTCCCATATGACCCTGTGCCCCGGCCACAGCTGAATGTTCCGGGAATGAGAACCTGTCTCAAGCTTGGACAATCAGTTTCTCTTCTCTGGAAATTTGATCGTGTAGACTTGGGGCCCAAGCTGCCATTTGCTGGAGGCAGGCATGCCGGCGCATATGGAAATGGTTAAATAAGCAGAAGAGAATGAAGTAGAAATATGTGGTGTGTGTATGTGAGTGACTAAGAGAGAGAGAGCAAGAGAATGAATGAGAAAGATCTAGAGCTAGTTGGAGATAGAGATTGGTTGCTCTGACAGAGGGAAAGAGAGTGTGTCAAAGCGTGGACAGGCTGTAAAAACTACCTGGAAATGATAATATCTGCTCACATTTCATCGATCCAAACAAGCTATATGAGTACGCCTAACTTCAAGAGGTGAGGGCAGGGCAATGTTTCCGCATGCCGAGGAGAGAGCTTGAACATTTGTGATCAGTGCTAATGACTACCTTGTTCAGATATCACCATTGCAGCGCAAGGAAAATCAAACGAAGTGATGGGTAACAGAAGGTCTTTTGTACCGTGAAAGTGGCACTGGGTGTACGAGATGTAATTTAACTATCATACATCTGGAATTCGTTATACCTATCAAACTTCAAAAATCAATTCAGGGCAGGGAGTGATCTAGGTGGGATGGGATGCATTTTTTTTCTTTGTTGCTGCTTTCCTTATTGGTGTACAAGGCATATCTAGGCCGGAATAACTCAAGTTGTTCTCTGGTTCTACGACTCCATGCTAAAAAAGAACTAGAAATTCTTTTAGCTGAGTAATACAGAGTGAAAGTGCTAAGAGTAGTTTGATCTCAGGCGTATTAAATAGCTGGTTGTTTGGAGGTACTCCACCCAGAGGGCAGACAAAGGGAACAGCTTCTTTCACACCTTCCCTTTTTATCCCTCAGAATCTAAAACTTCCATTTCTCTAACACACCAAGCAACCTGTCAAGTGTCCAAGGATCAGAATGTTTGACAACCCTTTTCATAGAGCAAGAGGAAAAATCAGTGGGCCTAAGTAGCCACATATGAGAGAAATGAGACAAAGTGGTTTCAAAAGGAAGAGGTTTCTGTCCAGCGGAAAAGGGTTGGCCAAATGGTTAGTAAGCTGAAAGAGCAGAACGAAGACCTCATGTTCATAGGAAACTTGGCATGAGTTGAATGATTAAAGAAGACAGTCTTTATTCTGTGGACAAGGTGCAAATGATTTAAAATATACAGATAAGCTCGAAGTAGAGAAATTTTTTATCTTCTTTCGGACTCATCTGACAATCAGACACTTTGGTTAAGGTCTGCATCGTTCTCCATTTTTTACTCTTAAGGGTTGAATTCTGATCCTACATCTATTTGACAAATTGATTTTTCCAAATGACGATATTAAGCAAATTAATTGTGACCTAATTCCCAGCTATTATCACCTTCATGTCACAAAAGAGGTACTTCGATTACCAAAAAAGCAGGAAGGATGTAATCCAAGACTAGACAGCACAAAACACACAATGTTTTTAACAGTTCATATTAATTTGAGGAAAATGTAATTTGGTAAAGTTGGAAAGGTGGAGACAGAGATATTGTTCAGAGTCATGTGGGCACTTACTCTGACAGTATGGCCTTACCATATTTCGTGAACCCATTGTATTTTGAGACCCCAGTATTTTGTGAACATTGCCATAAATGGAATAATACTGAACATTGTTGTTGCTGTAAATGGAATAATACTGAAAATTGTTGTCATTCTTCTCGACTGGCTATGTAAGCCTCAAGTATGAAACTTCGTGGGTACAATCGGCATTGCTTTCACAGACACAGCTCTTCAGTTATGTACTGAACATCCACTCTCCACTTCTTCCTTACTTATAGAACTCAGATTTTGTTTGGAATGACAATTCAGTCTCTCCTGTAGTCAGAAGTGGCTATGTGACTCAGTTCTGGGAAACGAGATGTGATCTAAAACTCATGACTCCTCTTAGAGACTAGATAATAGACAAAGCTATGGCCAGAATTTTCTTGCTGTGTGTGTCTACTGGGTCCGTAAACCCATCCAATGGGCATTTCCCTGGTCTCAGTTGTATCACTGGATTGGCATACTTGGAAGCCGAATCAATGCACACACCAGGACCTTGGCCTGCAGGTTAAGAGCTGTCCCTACCCCCGCCCCATGTGAAGAGCGTAAATTCAAACCAGTTATTACATCCTGGCAGAAATTGGCACCAGCAATAAGGATGTGAAGGATGCAGAGGTTGTAGTTACCATTATGTCCGCATTTAATTCACCAGTCTGATCCCAGTGGAAAAGGAATCGATCCTGGATGATGACCACAGACGACCATAAACTCAAGCAAGTGGTATAGCTAAAATCACAAGGACAGTGCCAGATGTGCTCATTAGAATGGATTAATATGGTCTCAGATACATGATATGTGGCCACACTTTGGGCAAATTCTTTTCTATCCCAAAGCAGATCAAAAGCAGTTCGCATTCTCAAGGATGAAAATCAATATACATTTACAGTTTTGCCCTTGTGTTATGTAAAATCTCTGACTCTTTGATATAAAGTAGCCTGAAGAGATCTGGACAGTCTGTACATCCTGCAGAATATCACTTTGATCCTTTAAATCAATGACTTCATGCTAATTAGGCCACAGCAGTGCGAGACGGTTAGCATGCTGGAGACCTTGGCAAGACATGTGCAGGCCACCCTAAGAGGTAGGAGATAAATACTACAAGACTCGGGAGGCTGCCAGATCGGTATAGTTTTCAGGGGTCCCGCTGTCAGGAGTGTGCTGGGACATTTTTGCACTTGTCCTGCCTTCCACAGAGAAGGAAGCCCCGTGTTTGGTAGGCCGGCTTAGGTTCCTCAGGCACTATATTTCACATCTTGCAACACTGCTCCAGGCCATACAGCAGGTGAAAAGCGAAGCTACCAGCTTTGAGCGGCGCACAGAGCAGGAAAGATCTCTGCAGCAGGTCAAGGTGCAAGCAGCCCTGCTGCTTGAGCCTGAAGGTTCTGCAAACCAGTTGGTTTTACAGATATCAGTGGTGGTGGGGAGTGGTTATGTGGAGTTTGTGAAAAGCTCAGTGGGGGATTGCAACATGAGCCCTGGAGTTCTGGAGTAAGGCCATGCCCTACACATGGAGAGTTAAATACTGTTTAAAAAATAACTCTTGTTATGGTACTGGACACTGACAAAGACAAATGATGTGACTCTAGGACACCAAGTGATCATGCATCTGGAATTTCCCATTATGAGGTGGGTTCTATCAGATCTATCGGTCATAAGGTCTGGTGAGCCCAGAAACAATCTATCATAAGATGGAAGTGCTGCTTCTGAGATCAAGTGCAAGGAGAAACAGAGAGTACCAGCAAGCTGCATGATGGTAGCCCAGAATGCCAGGGTCAGCTGCCATGTTTGTACCATCACCTCTCCCTCAGCCATGCGTATGGCCATATTGGGAGCCCATATGATCAGCTGATGCTTGAGCTTTTGAAAAATATCAAGCTTGGTTTAAAGATGGGTCAGCTTGGTAGATGAGTATAAACCAAAGATGGTAGGCCACTGCATTATAATCTCAGGGGTGTCCAGGAAAGACAACAGTGAGGGAAAATTCTCCCAGTGGGTGGAATTTCAGGCAGTATACCTCACTGTACCTCTTTTGTGGAAGGAGGAGGGGTCAGATGTTAGAATATATTATAGACTCATGGGCCGTGGCAAATGGCTCGTGTGGCTGGTAGGGACCCTAAAAGAAAAAAGATGTAAAGGTCTGGGAGAACAGTGGAGTAGAGCCATGTGGATAGACGTATTTGAGTGGGCACAACTTGCGAAGGTCTTGTTTTTATTTTTTTAATGTTTTTTTTTTACTTTTTTATTTTTTTTAAAGATTTTATTTATTTAGTTGACAGAGATGGAGACAGCCAGCAAGAGAGGGAACACAAGCAGGGGGAGTGGGAGAGGAAGAAGCAGGCTCCTAGCAGAGGAGCCTGATGTGGGGCTCGATCCAATAACGCCGGGATCACGCCCTGAGCCAAAGGCAGATGCTTAATGACTGCGCCACCCAGGCACCCCTTAATGTTTTTTTATTATATTATGTTAGTCACCATACAGTACATCCCTGGTTTCTGATGTAAAGTTTGAT
>NC_048238.1:99317252-99338661 GCF_002007445.2 Ailuropoda melanoleuca | reverse complement strand
CTATCCAGCTCAACTCAGGGGACCGGCTGAAAAAGGTGTCCCCTACTCCTCCGCCATCTTAACCTCCCTCACCTCGGGCCACAACTTCTTAATCCAGTCATCTATTGAAGGGCATCTCGGTTCCTTCCACGATTTAGCTATTGTGGACAATGCCGCTATGAACATTGGGGTGCANGGTGCATATGGCCCTTCTCTTTACTACGTCTGTATCTTTGGGGTAAACACCCAGTAGTGCAATGGCTGGGTCATAGGGTAGCTCAATTTTTAACTTTTTAAGGGACCTCCACACTGTTTTCCAGAGTGGCTGTACCAACTTGCATTCCCCAACAATGTAGGAGGGATCCCCTTTCTCCACATTCTCTCCAGCAATTGTTGTTTCTTGCCTTGTCAATTTTTGCCATTCTAACTGGCATAAGGTGGTATCTTAGTGTGTTTCATATTTTAACATACACCACAAAGCATCTACTATGAAAGAGGCACTGAACAACCAAAGTGATAAAATGAATTGATCGGCTGCTATCAGCTAGCCAAAAACTGGCATGTGGACACATAGAGGCAGAAAATGACCTAACAGCATAGGCTTCCATTCATCAAGGCTTATCTAGCTTCTGCTGGTGTCAGATGTCCACCTGGCCAGCAATAGAGGCCAACGCTGAGCTTCCAATATGGAAGGGCCAGAGGTTTATTCTCAGAACTAGATAGGTAAAAATTTGGCCTTATCTGGTCTGCAGGGCCTCAGCCAACACCATTATCTGAAGGCTCATAAATGGATCCATTAAAATGGGATCCCACATATCACCAGAAAATGGCACCAAGAAAAGGGCACTTAGAAAAGGAGTATGGGAGTAGGGCCCAAACCATGAGTTCCACTGGTTGTTTTCCATATTGCATGACCCAGAAATCACCAGCCGGACAGAATGCTGGTAGGCCTACTAAAGACAAAGCTGGAGTGCCACCTTGAAGACAATACTCTGAAAGTATGGGGTCCCTTATTCTAGGATGCAGTACATGAATAAAACCAAAGACTTATGTATGTCCTGTGACCCAACAGGATGCATATGTGGTCTGGGAAACAATAGGTATAAAAGTAGGAGTGTCCCCACTCACTGGTACTCCCTGCTTCTTCTCCCTGGAACTATGGGCTCATCAGAGTAGAGGTCCTTGTCACCAAAGGAAGCACACTTTTACCAGGGGACACATTAGAGGTAACATTGAATTACAAGCTACAACTAGCAGTAGAACACTTAGGGCTCCTTGTGTTCTTGGATCACAAGAGTCAAAAGGAGTCACCTTCTTGGCAGGAGTCATTGACCCTAATCGATAAGCAGGAAGATGTAGGATTGTTACACAATGGCAACAGGGTGACTACTTATGGAACCCAGGTGATCCACTTGATCATCTCTTGATACCCCCGCGTACCCATCGTAACTCTAAGGGCACAAGTGCAGCGGTCCCAGCCTGAGAAAGTTACGGTGACCAGGGCTCAGATCAATCAAGGATGGGGGCCAAGTTTCACACCATCAGAGAAGCCACCGAGACAGTATGTGTGGTAGCTGGCAATGAGAGGAATCTCGATCGGATAGTGGAGAAAAGAGAATGAGTATCAGTGGCCACTCTGAGCTTAACTGCAGCGGCCAGTGCTGTAGTTGGCTCCACCAACTTCCTTTTTCAAGTTTCTCCTCAGGGGCAAAAACCCAGATGGTTGGGGAGCTCCTCCCCACTCACATGAAGTGGGTCCCCGTGGCAGAAGGGTAGACTCTGGTGGACACAGAGATGCTCTCAGCCTAAGTCCCCCTTCAAGGAAGGCCTGACTGCCCAGCTGCTGGGAGTGCAGCAGACAGACAGCCCCCAAGTGCCAGCCCCTCCTGGTTCCGCTTCATCTGGGCCACCTCACCCATGACGATGCGTTTCTCTGGAGGCCTACATCTGATGACTGAACAAGGTGCGAGTATAAGAGCCTGGCCATTCTAGGCCGACCGGAGGTACCCCTGTCAGGCAGTATCCACTCCAGGGCTCCTCATAGGGTTGGCTGAGGCTTTGCTGGACCTGCTTCAACTTTTCCCTCTGCACAATCCCACTTGCTCCCCTTTCCTTCTGAAAGAGCTAAGCCTAAACATCACTCACAACAGATTCTGTCCCAAAGTAGGCTTCTGGAGAGCTGCCTGAATGGTTTGTGTGTGCGTGCATGTGCGCACGTGCATACCTATCTTTCCTTTCTCCACCACCCAGGTGAACACCTTCTACAGACCAAAGCCAGGGAAGGGTTATGGCGCCCCCTGCTTCCTACGTCACATGTTTTGGAATTGCTGTTGCTCTTTACTGGTTAGGGGCAATACTGAAAAACAGAATGTGGCCAGACCAAACATTTGGCCTCCCTGGTCTCCTGACCCTCACTTCCATTGCTGACTTGGCTTCATAACTTGATTGGGTGGCAGTGGGAGGGTGGCAAGAGGCAAATTGACAAGAACTTCCCTACTCTTCATTAAATGGCTCATGACAAGGAAGAAGAAGTTGGTGGATTCCTCAGGTATGTGGTCTTAGGTTTGCTTGCTAGTCCTTAACACTATCCATAAAATTTATTTCCTAAAATAGCAATGTTTCAGCATTGCTGAAAATGCACGCACATATCCAGGGGCTATAATAAGCTACAGCTGAAATACTCTAATTGAATTAATGAGCCAGAGATCTGACTTATTTCCCTTATTCCCCAAGCCTAGCTAATTGATTGATTAAACTCATACCCCCCTTTATATATTCGGTGTTTACAAATATAAGCAGCAATGCATCTGCAAGCTGGGTTTCTCTGAATGCAGCAGGCAGACCTCGGGAAAGAACTACCTATAATTCTCTGCAGGGCTTTAATTCTGACCAAGGGAAACTATGAGAGAGAGTCTTACTCTGTGTGTGTGTGTGTGTGTGTGTGTGTGTGTGTGTTGGAGTTTGATGTCCTACAAGGGTAAGCTGAGTCTCTTCCTCTTTATCTGCTGTGGCATCTCACGGGTGGGCACATGTTCCCCAAACACCACATGAAGGGATAATGGAAAGGAGCGTTTCTCAGACCCGTTGCAAGGGCCTAGGAGCAGCGAGTGCCACCTCATACGTGGGTACAGCTCACAGGATGTTTTCTTATGCAGCTAGTCATGTGGACATTACGTATAGCATAGTGGCTAAAAGAGCGACCTTTGGAGTCAGACATACACGTGGATTCCAGTCACGGCTCATCAGTCACTAGCTGCGTGACTTTGGGCAGACCACTTAACTTCTGAGGCTGAGTTTCCTCAGCTGTACAATGGGTATTCTACTAGTACCTACCTCACTGGCCGTTGAGGAGATGAATCAAAGCAGTGGCTTGTGGTCTTTACCAAAGCCAGAGCCTATGTACTAATTTATTTACTTATTTATTCTGCTCTCATTGAATTTCCCCTGTGTGGAGGCACTGTGCTAGGCCCCAGGAAAACAGATAATGAAATACAAGATCCTGTCCTTCAACGTGCTCATGTTCTAAGGAAGAATACAGACGTGCAGATAGATACACTAACTACCGCACGGTAAGTACCACAACAGGTGCTAGTACTAGCACGTAGGTTATAGGTACGTTGGGTTTTTACAAATAAACAGGGAGTAAGTGGATGAAGAAAGGCTTCTGTTGGGAGTTCCAGACAGATGGAAAAATATATGCAAAGTCATAGAAGATGAAACAAAAAGCAAGAATAGAGACCATCAAATGGTTCAACAAGGGATGGGATGAGATAGGAGGCCAAAGAAAAGAGCAAGGGCCAGATAATCCAGAACCTCGTTAGCCAGATGAAGGACTTTATCAAGGCACGAAGGAGACACTGAGGCGTTCCGAGCAGGTGACTAACCAGATTTATCCATCATCAGTGGTCTTCAAAGTATGATCCGAAGTCTGACAGCAAAAGCATCACCTGGGAGCTTTTAGACATGCAGATTCTCAGGCCCGACCCAAGACTGGCTGATATGGAGCCTGTGGGAGTGGGCCCAGCGATCAGGGTTTTAACAAGCCCTCCAGGCAATTGTGATGCACACTCGATTTTGAGAACCATTGATTTACAGCACTAGCTGCAAGAGAACAAAATGGGTTGTCAGACGTGGGAGGGGACAAGACTGAATGTGGGGAAGACAGTTAAGAAGCTATGATGATAATTCAGTTCAGAGATGATGTGGGCCCGGAAGATTCCACCCCTAAAAAGCAGATCATTCTTTATCAATCTAGCAGTTTTTTAAAAGAATCAGTTCCTGAACAAGTGTTGGTGAGGATGTGGAGAAAAAGGAGCACTCGTGCACTGTTGCTGGGAGTGCGACCTGGTGCAGCCACTCCGGAAAACAGCAGGGAGGTTCCTTAAAAAGTTGAAAATAGAGCTACCCTATGACCCAGCAGTTGCACTGCTGGGTATTTACCCAAAGATACAAGAACACGAACTCAAAGGGATACGTGCACTCCTATGTTGATAGCAGCCTGATTCACAATAGCCCAGATATGCAAGCAGCCCAAGTGTCCATCACTAGATGAATGGATAAAGAGGATGTGGTACATGTGCACAATGGAATATCATTCAATCATAAAAAAAAGAATGAAATCTTGCCATTTGCAACAACATGGATGGAACTAGAGGCTATAGGCTAAGTGACATAAGTCAGTCAGAGAAAGACAAATACCATATGATTTCACTCATACGTGAAGTTTAAGAAACAAAACCAACGAGCAAAGGAGAGAGAGAGAGAGAATGAGAGGGAGTGAGAAAGAGAAACAGACTTTTAACTCTAGAGAACCAACTGAGGGTTACCAGAAGGGAGGGGGCATGGGGGAAATAGGTGATGGGGATTAAGGAGGGCACTTGTGATGAGCACAGGGTGATGTATGGAAGGGTTCAGTCACTATGTCGCACCCCTGAAACTGATATGACACTGTATGTTAACTAATGAATTTTTAAAAGAAACTTAAAAAAAAGAATCAGTTCCTGGAGCTTTTACTGGCTCCAACCCCACTTCCTGACTGGTTTTTCTTATACATTTTTCCTAAAACTCCATAACTACTGCTGAAAAGAACATATACTAGACTGAATCCTATAGACCTAGTGTTTTTGAAAACCCTTAGCGTGATATGAAGGGCTCACAGTCTGGCCTCATCACCCACTACTCTTTGCAAACTCTTATGATGCTTTACCTTCGCATAGGCTCTTCTCTCTGCTCAGATGCTGTAACAGTCTGCTCGGGCTGTCATAAAAAATCATAGACTGGGTGGCTTGAACAACAGAAATGTGTTTTCCATGGTTTCTGGAAGCTGGAAGTTTGAGATCATGGTGACAGCATGGTTGGGCTCTGGTAAGGAATCTCTTCTTGTGGGAGAGTGTGCTGGTTACTCTTCCTCTTCTCATTAGGGTACCAGTTCTACTGGATCAGGGCTCCATCCTTATGACCTTAGTTAACCTTCATCACCTCCTTAAAGACCCTATTTCCAATATAGTCACATGGAGGGTTGGAGCTTCAACACATGAATTTGAGGGGAACCTAATTCAGTCCTTAGCAAATGCCATTCCCCCACTTCTCAACTGGCAAGCTTCTATCACCCTTCTTCAAAATTCAGCACGCATCTCTTGTCTTTGTGTACTGTACCTTGTTCTCATGCTCTTGATGGTAGGAAAGGGTAAGTCTTCAGCTCTGTGGGAAGTGTTGCTCATGAAAACAACTGATTCCCTAAGATGTGGATGTATGGACAAGTTCCTGGTACTGTAAAATTCTTCATAAAAGACCTTTATTGAATCTTGAAAACCTGATTCTTAAAATACATTGCTTGGTGCTCCTATTTTAAATAAAAGAAGAATCCCAAGAGAGGTTGGCAACTGACAAAGCACTTTAATTCATAGTGAAAGTTTAAGGTATGGTCAAGAGTGAGCTCTCATGACTATGGACTCTGAGAAAGAAACTGAGGGCTTCAGAGGGGAGGGGGTGGGGGAATGGGATAGACCGGTGATGGGTAGTAAGGAGGGCACGTATTGCATGGTGCACTGGGTGTTATATGCAACTAATGAATTATCAAACTTTACATCGGAAACCAGGGATGTACTGTATGGTGACTAACATAATATAATAAAAAAACATTAAAATTTAAAAAAAAAAGAAAAAAAAGAGTGAGCTCTCATGCAAACCACAGACTCTGGGTGACAATGATGTGTCAAGGGTAGGGTCATCAGTTATAACAAATGTAGGAGGGAGGTTGTGCATATGTGGGGGCAAGGGTATATGGGAACTCTCGGTTTTTACCACTTAATTTTGCTGTGAATCTAAAACTTCTCCATAAAATAAATTAATAAAAATTCAAATACACAAGCTAAAAAATTCCAGAACTTACGGTTTTCTAGGAAACTTGTAACTGAAAAAGAACATGGGTCTAAGAAATGAATCGGCTACTGACATCTTACCCAGCCACGTTTTGGAAAGCGGTACATGGCTTTGATGCCAACAAGACTCATAAATTGGTCGGTCAGTGCTCCAGACTTGTTGATAAAGGTCGTATGAAGAAAGGCTCTGTGGTCAAACAAGTATGGAAGCACTGGGCTTAAACAGATCCGGTTCCCTATAGTACTCTTCTCAGAGCTCTCAATACACCAGAATGTATGGTGAATGTCCAGAAGCAAGAATATTTTAAGAAGCCCTTCTCAAACTTATTTAGCAATTAAATCCCAGAGCACGTTTTTGGAACCACAGCTGCGGTTATGGGGAACCACTGGAAAGGGTATTCCTAGGGTAGTAACGTGGTCAAATATTTGAATTTTTGAAAGATCGCTCTGGGAACAGTGGAAAGGAAGACTTGTAGGGGATCCCAAAACAGAGCAGGGGGACAACCTAAGGGGTTATTGTGAGAGCCCGGATGAGAAAAGATGAGGGCAGAAGGATGACAATGTAGCGGAAAAGCTGGCCTGTTCAACTACGGAACTGAATCCAACACAGGGTCTTCTCGGAGCAGACGTAGGTTTGGTTACTCAGTATGTTTGCTATAACATAGTCCCTAAAGGGAACTTTATGGACGGTTGCAGGGATTGTGCTCTGTGTATTAAAATGGGTATTTATGTGTGGCATGAGCTGGCATAATTATGCTCTGAACCATCATAGAAGTGCGTGGGGTGCTTAGGTCCTGTTGTCCACTTCTATAAGCTATGCTTATTGTGTTTCTATGGTAACAACGCCTCTGCAGCTGCTGCTAGTTCAATGTAATTGATTGAGATGCCACATTGCAATTGCAGGGCTCCTGAAAGCTGTCCTACACCCGTTTCATAAAGGTGACCGCTGCTCCTTTAGCATCCATTCTAGCTGTAAAAAAAAATCCTAGGGTAACAGTTTAATAAAATAAAGGAAAGTTACTTGGTTTCTGGGGGTGGGGAGTGGTTTAAAGAGCTTTAGAAGAGCCCGGCTTCCGGTCAATTGTCTGATTATCTGCAAATAGTCACTCCTGCAAATATTTTTAACCTGAGTTATTTGGTATCAGTTTCTTCCTGAGCTGGACTCTGCTCATGAGTTGTGTCCTCTTGCGCTAACTTTCCTGGCCTAATGGATCCCTTTATGACCAAAGTGATTTTTTAAAAAGCTACAGGATGGGACTTATATTCAAGCAATCACTTTTTACACTCGATAGTGTCTCTGAAAGGCCCAGGCCATATTGGGCACTACCGCAGACTCATCCCACGTGGCCCGGAGCAAGATACCTGAAAACCCCAACCACTAAAAATACCAATACTGAGAGCAACCTTAAAGACAGTGCACTACAGTGGCACATGGGCTGGACAAGGTGTCAAGAGGTGGGGGCTCTTCCTTTCTCCTTGACCAACTCATTGTATCACCTTGGATTTTTTTTCCCCTCTGAGTATACTTCTCCATCTGTAAAATGGGTATGCAAATGCCTATAACACTTGCCTCACTAGAATATTTTGAAATAATTTCGAATATGTTTTATATTCACAGAACACTTTCACAGTCATTGCCTCATTACCTCATTCTCAACAAATATCACTGAGAACCTGGATACAGTGAGTGGGACCTGCCCTCAGGAAACTGCTACTCCCCTGGAGGACATAGATAAGTAAAAGAAATTAAAGCCCAGTGCAACAAATGCTGTGAGAGGCACAAGTGTGGGATGCCGTAAAATCCTTGTAATAGCTCTGTGAGACAAGCAGGGAAGCAGCGATCATCCCAATTTTACAGATGAGAAAACAGATTCAACAAATAATGGGATCTGTCCAAGGTCACAGAGCTGGTTAATGGTATCCTGAGAACTTGAACCCAGTTTCCCTGATTTCTCAGTGTAATGTTCTTTCCAGTGCAGAACCCTATGTCAAGAGTTTTCCAAAAAAATCAAAGGGAATTCTGTGCACTGACAGTGCATAGCCAATGGGGAACACAGTCTTGACATGTCAGCAGTTCCAGAGCAGTACTTACAAAAGAACTGGTTGGGATGTAAGCGTGAGTAGATTTGTATACACTTGAAGTCAATTGCAGAATCACATGATAAAATATCCCATTGTGTAGAGACTTGGCAATCTCTCGGGACTGTAACACCATCAACCCCAAACAACATAAATGAACTGGTATGGTCCCTACCCCACTGGGGGCTGAGGAGACTTAAGAGCAAAGGCTAAGGTTACTGACCTAATCAAAGGCACATATTTTTTGGCTTGACTTATTTTACATTCATATGTATTTTAGGGGAGTAATAAGCAAAAAAAAATGGTAGGAACAAAAAAAGGAGGAAAGAGGAGAAAGAAAGTAGAAGAGGGGAGCCCTTGGCAAAGTCAGGGAAGATACTTGTCTCTAGGGGGAAAGAATGACTCTGGAATGAGTGGGGACTTTGGACAATAAATCACTGGTGATTGTGGCTGAGAGGGTTTAAAGGAGATAGGCAGGGGACAGAGGTGTCGTGAGTTATTTCTGAACCAGGCAAGGAGGCCCGGTTACAACTGGTGAAAAGGAATGTATACTGTGGTTCTCCTTTTTCTGTAGCCCACACCCATTCACCATTTTGTCACTTCCTTCATTATCATCATCATCATCAAACTAATATTTTAGAGCCCTTGTAATTTACAAAGCATTTTCAAATGAGTGTTTTCATATAATGCAGCAGTTCTATCCGGTAGGTATTGGCCTTTACTACAGTGCAGATGAAGAAACCAGGTCTCAGAGAGGGCGGAGAACTTGCACAAGTTCACTCAGCCAGTAAGTGTAGGATTCCAGCGCGTACTGACTCCTGGTCTAATGAACGATTCTGAGATCACAGCAGACCCTAAATGTGTGACATTCTGATTGGCATCTTCCTGAGGAAATTTTAGGGACTTGCTTTCATTTCATTAGCAACACATTTTCAAGTCATCTCTTAGGGTTGGTTGCTTCTGAAAAGATTTCCACAGATGGCTAACCCCATCTATTCCGTTTTCAATCCTTATTATCCCAATCAGAGTGACACTGCCTGACCTTGTCCCCCAATTCTGGGACTCATCTTATAAGGCAGCTTGTAGCCGTCTGTTCCTGACTAACTTGCTCTCCAAATATAAGGTAGTGAAATTATTTTAATGATGTGTCTCGAGAATGCCCTCTGTTTCACCTTTTGTTACATGCTGCTTTCATTAATGATGCAGCTAGGCTGATGCTTGGAAAAACACAATTTAAGCTCTGTAATCTCTTTCTTGCCCCACTGACCACACTGAATAATTTCCAGCTCTTCCCTTTATGGTTTCTCCTCTGATATTTAGAGACAAATATCCTGTCATTTACCAACTTTCTTCTCAGCGGCACAGATCAAACCGCGGTAGTGGAGGCAGGATTGATGGCAGGGAGCTCGTGTCCTAAAAATGGCCAATTAGGTCCTGATTATGGGAGTCATATCTTGCACTGCATGAGGTCAGGCCATATAACTTTTATAGGTGCTTATGATATGTTTTTATTATTTATTGTCAGCGTATGAGATCTTCAGTGCTGTGCTAGCCAGAGTCTGACCTAAATTCTGGTTCCCAAAGATTCATCTCCTTCAGTCTGACTGGGCAGAGGACTGGATGCAGAGAAAGCTGAAATGCATACCAGGGCCCTGTGAGTTTAGGTGCATACGATGCAGAAGTTAAGCAACAATCCAGACTGGGGCGCCTGGGTGGCACAGCGGTTAAGCGTCTGCCTTCGGCTCAGGGCGTGATCCCGGCGTTATCGGTTCGAGCCCCACATCAGGCTCCTCTGCTATGAGCCTGCTTCTTCCTCTCCCGCTCCCCCTGCTTGTGTTCCCTCTCTCGCTGGCTGTCTCTATCTCTGTTGAATAAATAAATAAAATCTTTAAAAAAAAAAAAAACAATCCAGACTAATCATTGCATTCTAATCAGGGCTGCCAGGTGATGATAAATTTCTGTGGGGGGGATTTTTCTTCCTGGGATTCTGGCTGATGAGGAGTACATTTCCCCCCATCTCTCCTTTTACTGAAAAAAGAATCTTGCAACACTTGATCAGGAAGCAACATGGCTACCTAAGGACAAACACAAGAGGCTGTGGGAACACGGTGTATTGTCAAAAGAGCCACAGGATGGTCTGGAGAGAGGGTAATAAAAACAAGCAGGGGGCTGATTTTGGAGGCTTTTGCTGCTGGTAACAATTTGGAAATTTTCTGGCATGATTTTGAGGAGAACTGTAAACATGATCAGAGACTAGAAAGAAAGGTTGCAGGCCAGGGGGCTTGGGGGAATGTATGAAGCAAGGCTTGCTAATTGTTTCTACATTTGGGGTGGAGTGGAACAGCATGAGGTATGTACCGCAGACTAGATAAGAACTTGAAATTATAATAGGAAGCACTTGGGGAATTTGTGTGGAGCCTCTGGGACACACTCATGACACTCATCACCCTTGAGCACCTACTTTAAGTCAAACACTCCATTGGGAGCTTTACGACCATGATCTCGTTAGAACCCCTGATCATGTTGGCACTATTGTCACCACCATTTCACACATGAAGAAACTGTGGCTTGGAGAGGTAGGTTATTTGTTCAAGGTAATATCCAGCAAGGAGAGGTTAAGAAGATTCCAACTCGGGGTGCCTGGGTGGCTCAGTCATTAAGCGTCTGCCTTTGGCTCAGGGCATGATCCCAGGGTCCTGGGATCGAGCCCCGCATCGTGCTCCCTGCTCCGCTGGGAGTCTGTTTCTTCCTTTCCTACTCCCCCTGCTTGTGTTCCCTCTCTCGCTGGTTGTCTGTCTCTGTCAAATAAATAAATAAAATCTTCAAAAAAAAAAGATTCCAACTCAATTCTGACTGACTCCATAGTCTACTCTGCTACTGTTCTAGAAAGGTTTTCACACCGCACCAAAGACCATTGGTTATCTTCCTCTTCTGGACACTGAAAGACTAGAGTAGCTGTGGGTTAGCCCAAGTACAGCTTTTTTTAGCTCTTTAATACCTGGGCAGAGATCAAGAACACCACGGCCCGGTTTCATACAGCTTTGCCTCCAGGAGCTTTAAGCTTTCTGTCAGAAGTCCTGGATCAATGGTCCTCACCAAAGACAAAAATGGATGAGAATCAGAGATTTTCCACAATTCTACCACTTGCTGGCTTTTCCTCCCAGAATAATGTAAACTGCAAATGAAAATAAATGTCAGAAATGCTGAGATATAGGGGATGTTACCTCAAAGTGTTAAGTTGCTTGGCCAAACATTCTGACTGGCTGAATAGCCTTATCTTAAAATCTATACCACTCTTCTGATCCTGTCTGGGGTGCCGGGGACAACTGTTCTGTCAGAAGGAGCTTGCAAGAGCCCCGTGTTCATGGAAGCTATACAGACTGCTTCCAAGTGCTACTCACCAGCCTGGAAGGCCACGGGTGTGAGATCACTTTTACTATTTCAGACATTCTGTCTCTGCTCACCCATTCAACAAAACCACTTCTGTTTGCGGCAAGTCTGTTCACAAATTGGTCAACGATTGTGTTAGATGATATCCAATTAAAAATGAGGAACTCTACAAACAATTGTGGATCCAAGTTTCCTGCAGCTTCTTACAGGATTGTGTGGGACTGAAATGATGAGTTCTTTTCATTAGTTGGAAAATCTTCCATTCCCATTTCACTGCACTCGACAGGCTTTTATCAAGGACCTACCATGTATCTGGCACTGTATCCAGCACTAGGACACAAAGATAAATAAGACAGTATTTCTGTCTTCAAGGACTTACAGTGTAATTGGATGAGATGAACACATATGTGGCAAATATAATAAAGATGTTACAGATGATGTTAAAATAATGCAACAGCCAAACTAAAGTAGCTCTTATGTCTAACACATGAAAATTTGAACAACAAAATAAATATAGTATTGGATTATAACCCAAAGCATAAAACAAATGCCCGTAAGACCACATGGATACAAATAAATGTTTGAATAAACAAATGGGGAGAAGGCACCAATCTTCCTTACAGAAGAATTCCAATTAAAAATGAGAAAGGAATGGGAGAGATACAAGACTGCTATTAGAACATTCTAGTGAGCCATGCTGCGGGCAAGATATGATGGATGCTTAAGTTAATAGGTAAAATGGGTTATCTGCATAGCTTCAAATTGTCCCCCCAGATATTTAGTAATTACCTTGGTGGTTTTAACAAATGTCCACAAATTATTTGATGCTCTGACTTCCAGGAAGAGTAACTTCATTTCTCCCTTCTTGAGTGTGGGCTGGGCTTAGTGACTCACTTCTTATGAATAGAATATGGAAAGGGAAAGATAACAACTTCACAGTGGATAAACATGACATTTTGAAAAATATCTGACCAGTACTCTTCAGAAGTGTCAAGGTTATGAAAAACAAGGAACTGTCATAGATTGGAGGAAGCTAAGCAAACATGACAGCTAAATGTAGCGTGGGATCTCAGATTGGATCTTGGAACAGAAAAAGGATATGGGTGGAAAAACTGGTGAAATCAGAATACACTCCGTAGTTAGTTATTAGTAGTGTTGTAACAATGTACATTTCTTAGTTTGGATGAAGGTACAGTAACTTTGTAGGATGTTAGCATTAGAGGAAGCTGAGCGAAGGGTTTATGGGAACTACTATCTTTGCAACTCTTCTGTAACTTTAAAAGTATTTCAAAATAAAGAGTTTTTTTTAAAGATTTTATTTATTTATTTGACAGAGAGAGACAGCCAGTGAGAGAGGGAACACAAGCAGGGGGAGTGGGAGAGGGAGAAGCAGGCTCATAGCAGAGGAGCCTGATGTGGGGCTCGATCCCATAATGCCGGGATCACGCCTTGAGCCGAAGGCAGACGCTTAACCACTGTGCCACCCAGGCGCCCCCAAAATAAAGAGTTTTAAAATGAAAATAAAACCAGTCTTTGAGTATTACCAGAGGGTTTTCCAGAGGAGATAAGACTGGAGTCTTGAAAGAATAGTAGATGTTTGCTAGGTAGACAACAAAAGGGAGGCCACTACTCCAAAGAGGTCACTCTAGGTACGGTGAGTCCCTTGGGAAAGCTGTACAGGTATAAATTAGCTAACTAGTTTGGAGAAACCAACTAGCTGCAGGATTTGGAATTTGCATTTTTTAGAGACACATTGTCCTAGATTTTCAACTCCAACTAAAAGTGTTCTCTCTTCTGAGATCAGACGGCATGGAGGCATGTATGTTGAACTTCTTGGCTAGTTTCATTTTTTTTCCTGGGTATTTTCTTCCTCCACCTGTGTTTGCTCACTGATAGCGAGCTGTCATCCTGGCAAGCAGAGATACTGTACACGTGCGAGAAATTAAAATGGAAAGAGCTAGCAATGAAACATTATTTATAATTTGAATAGGGTCTGTTGCATGTAATAGCCAAGTTGTTAAGCCAGCTCCTAATGCCTTCAAACAATCGTTAAAAGCTCCTCAATTAGAACGGTGTGTTTGTTAGACTGATGTTGCAAGGACCATAATGGGGTTGGGGATACAGTGGGGGAAGATACACTACGAGAATAGAGCCTAAAGCAAATGAAATATTCCAGGATATCCCATCCTCTTGGCCTACTCCCCTCGGCCCTCCACCTCCCACCCCACCCCTCTGTTTTTCTTTCCCTAGCATATCTAATGAGTTGTTGGCAGGGAACATAAATGTCAGCTAAAGAACAGAACCATATTCTCTAGAAGTCGACAGCATAGAATGTTTCTTTCCAGAGGCTCAAATGGGAAATAAGACATAGCCTCCTGAGATGCTGAGCGAGAGAGCTCATCATTCCAGGGAGATTTCAGGCACCTCTCCTGAAGGATAGCTTATGCCCTACTCTGTGTGAAGAAGTACAAATGGGCAGAAACATGATTGTGGCAGTACAAAGGAGAGAGGTAAGACTCTAGGCTTCAGGGAGACAAAAGAGGACCTGGAGGTCCCATAGTCCTGACTGCCTCGACAACACCTCCTTCCACTCATCTAACTAGGTCAGGTCTCCTTTCTTCTGAAGGTACGTAATCAGCGCAGAGAATCCAGAGCTAGAGGCAGAACTGGAGGCGTGCCATTCCAACGGGAGAAGCCAATGTTAGGGAAGCACAGGGAAGTGCTAGAAAAAGAAGACAAAGCTATCAGAAGTGGGTCTGAGGTCTAGGCAGGACCAGGCCACCTCTGCCCCAAAGAAGGCTGACTTCATCCTTCTTCTACTGATCACCCCTATTCCCATCCCACCAGACTGCTGTATCCCAGGAGACCTTTTGATAAATAACATTTGTTTCTGCCAAGTAACTCTCCTTTCAGAGAGAAATGACTGACTCTGCATGCTTGTGGGGTGGTGGAGAGGGACAGGTGTTGAATTTGACACACTTAGGCAAGACTTACTTAGGGTGATCAGGGAGGGCCTCTTAGAGGAGGTGACATTAGTGTACAGACTGAAAGCATTTAGGATACTATGTGACAGAAGAGCAGTCCAGGCTGAAAGAGAGCAAGTACAAATCCTAAAGATAGAAGTGTACCTGGCACATTTGTGAAGCAGCAAGGAGGCCACTGAGTCTAGAAGAAGAAGTACTGAGGGGAAAATGGAATAAGATCAGAGAACTAGCGAGGGGAAGAGCCTCTGTCACTTCTGGGTCCATTTTTTGGGGTCATTATAAGGGCTTTGGCTTTTACTCAGAATGAAATGGGGAGCCATGAGAGGGTTTTGAGTAGAGGAGCGCCGGCCTTATTTACATCTAAAAAGGATCCACTGGCTTCTGTATGGGTAAAATGCAGGAGAATAGCTTAGGAGGGTACTGTGGGAGCCCACTTGACATCACCGAAGTCAAATGATTTGCCCGGACTCTGGAGACAATGGGAATGGTTTGGAATGTAGTGCAAAAAATCCATATTCTATTATTTTAATCTAAAAACCTCAAAGAGATCCAGGAAATTGTTGTTGCTGTTACTGGTGTAGCAGCTCTGTTGTGTCATTCTAGATCGCATTCAGAGTGAATGCAGGGAGGAGGGCAGACAAGCAGTAGATCATAGGAACATTATGAAGACTTCACAAGTTTACTTTCCTTTAAAAAAATTTTGTTTGTTTATTTATTTATTTGGGGGGGGGGAGAGAGAGCTGGGCTCAATCCCACAGCCCTGAGATGATGACCTGAGCCAAAATCAAGAGTTGAACTCCTAACTGACTGAGCCACCCAGGCGCCCCAAAGTGTAGTTTCCTGAAGTCAACATGTACAGAGTGAACCATAATCATTTCCCTCAAACTTCCTCCTTTTTTTTTTCATCTCAGTGAATTAAATCTCTATCTACCCAGGGCCTCAACCAACAAACTGGGTGTCATTCTAGGCTCCTTTTCCCTCCCTAACACATCAAATCCATGACTAATTCTTGGGACTTCTACCTCCAAAGTATCTCTGGAGTACAACCACTTGTTTCCATCTTCAATAGCAATTCCCTAGTCCAGGCTGCCACCATCTCTTGCTTGAACCACAATAATTTTCTCCTCTCTGGTCTTCCTGTTGCTAATTGTCCATGCTCTACCCTCCCCAATTAAGTTCCCACCCCACAGTCAGAAGAATTACTGTTAAATGAAAATCTGGTCCTTCCATAGCTCGTCACTGCCCTCAGATGGAAGTCTTCAGCTTTTTGCTGGACTCCTAAGATCCTTAGGGATTTGGACCCTATTTGCCTTTGTTGTCTCAACTCTTGCAAAACCTCCCCCTCTGCGTGAGTTCTGCTCTCTAGGCACGCTCAACCATGTTTTAGCAACTGTGATGGCTAATTTTAGGTGTCGACTTGGCTAAGCTATGGAATAAGATATTTGGGCAAACATTATTCTATATTTTTCTGTGAGGGTATTTTTTAGATGAGATTAAAATTTCTATCGGTAGACTCTGAGTAAAGCAGATTACCTTCCATAGCATGAGTGGGCCTTAATAGAAAAGACTGACATTCCCTGAGCAAGAAGAAATTGCGCTAGCAGACTGCCCTCAGACTTGAACTGCGACACCAACTCTTCCCTGGGTCTCCAGCCTGCTGGTGTACCCTGAAGATTTGAACTTACCAGCCTCTACAACTGCATGAGCCAGTTCCTTAAAATCTCTCTCTTTCTCTCTCTCTCCCCCGCCCTCTCTCCCCATACACACACACACACACACACACACACACACATACACACACCCTGTTAATTCTGTTTTTCTAGAGAATCCTCACAATCCTCACTAGTACAGCAACCCAAATGCACTTTGTTATTAGACTTTGCACTTCCTTTTCTGGCTATACCAGAGTGTTGTTTCCTCCCCGTTGCCCTTGTTCCCATTGGCTTACTGATTTCTGGTACAGGATTTTGATATGTTACCTTCTCTATGACAACTTTCTTCATTCTCCCCTCACCACACACTTTGAGATAGGAGCTCACACTCTTTGTACTTCCAGAACACTCTGGACTTACCCCTACCAAAACCCTCATCATAGTCCATTATTCTAATAGGCTTGTTTGCCTTTCCCACTAAATTGTGAGACCCGTAAGGGCAGGAACAATACGCCAGCAGCTAGTGTAGAGCTTGGCACATAGAAGATACTGAGGACTATTTGTTGAACCACTCATCTATTTCATAATTATTTGTGGTATACCTATTTTGATAGTTAATTTTATGTATCAACTTGAGTGGGGCAGGGGATGCCCAGATATTTGGTTGATTATTCTGGGTGTGTCTGTAAGGGTACTTATGGATGAGATTAACATTTGAATGAGTAAACTGAGTAAGGCACATTGCCCTCCAAAATGTGGGTGGGCCTTATTTAATTAGTTGAAAGCCTGAACAGGGAACAAAGAAATCTGACCCTCTCATGAGTAAAAGGAAACTCCTCTTGCCTGACAGTAGAGCTGGGACGTCAGTCTTTTTCTGCCTTTGGACTTGAACTGAAACATTAATTCTTGGGTATTGAGCCATGGGTTTGTGGCCTGGAACCTACACCATCAGCTCTACTGGTTCTTGGGCTTTCAGACTTGGATGGGAACTGTATCATCAGCCCTCCTGGGTCTCCAGCTTGCTGACTGCACGTCTTAGGACTTGTCAGCCTCCATAATTGTGTAAGCCAATTTCTTATAATAAATCTCTTTATATATATATATATATATATATATATATACATACACACACACATATATTTACTTACATAAATATATATTTACAATAAATCTCATATGTATATATGTATAAATAAATAAATAAATAAAATTTCCTATTGGTTCTGTTTATCTAGAGAACCCTAGCTAATACACCTACTAAATGCCATGGCTTGTGCCAGATTCTGTGGAGATTAAGATGAATTAGACCATGTGTGTAAGTATAAGGAATTTTCACTGTTAGTAATATCCTCATCATCTGGATGAGTCACAACCCTTGTGTCAAAAGAGCTCGCAGTTTCAAAGGTGATACAGGCTGTTACAACCTGTTGGCCATCAAGCTGTGTGCACTTGTTAAATTTTGTCTTGCTTTTACCAGGAGGAAGATACTTAACATTAAGTCAGCTAGGGGCGCCTGGGTGGCACAGCAGTTAAGCGTCTGCCTTTGGCTCAGGGCGTGATCCCGGCGTTGTGGGATCGAGCCCCACATCAGGCTCCTCTGCTATGAGCCTGCTTCTTCCTCTCCCACTCCCCCTGCTTATGTTCCCTCTCTCGCTGGCTGTCTCTATCTCTGTCAAATAAATAAATAAAATCTTTAAAAAAAAAACATTAAGTCAGCAAGCCAAGAGCTGTGTTTTGAGTGGTATGGAAGGGTTGTACCGTGCTAGTTATCCATCCACTCTTCTCACACCCTCTTGTCATTCACCGTGCTTAAGGACTTCAGGCAGGGCTAAGCAGTCTGGGTCACGAAGCAGGTAAAAGTCAACTGATTCAGTCATAAATAGAGTCTGCTTAGGCCTCAAGGCCATTCTCACATATTGTTTCGGGACAGAGCAGAATGAAACTTGTATATAATGTTTTGGTTTGGCATAGGCTTTGAAATGCTCTTTGGGATTTTCGGAAAATTGAAGGAGGCATATGGATTTGCACAGCCTGCTTTACTAGTAGAACTGACACTGTTGCAGCAAATTCTGGAAATCAAGGCTGAGCTTTTGAACATCAGTGACCCAAATCATCTCTTGATATAGTCCCATGATGTCACCTGATAGACCACTAAAGATTTTGACTCTAGTATGTTAACTACACAGTCCTTGGAACACAGAAAGGAAAGATGAGAGGAGAAACGGCATAAAGGATGGTAGCAGGCTGTATTTTCCAAGACACTCCAGCATCAATATATTTACCCCATTCCACGTGATCTTCTTACAATGTGACTGACACTCTTCCCACTAAGAGGGTTTCCTTCTCCTGAATATGGGTGGGGGTTTGTCACTGCCATGACCAAAAGACTATGGCAGAAGTGATAATATGTGACTTCTTTGGCGAGATTATAAAAACAATATAATTTTTTACTCTTTCCCTCTCTGCTATCCTTCTCTCTGCCTATATGTCTCTCTCTACCTCTGCTTGCCTGCCTGCCTGCCTGTCTGTCTCTCTGGAGTTCAGTCACCATGTTGTGAGGAAACCCAGGCTACCTGGTTGTGTTTTGGTTGAGCGTACCAGCTTGGCCATCAACTTACAGTCAGCATCAACCACCAGCCATGTGGGTGAGGAAGCAAGGCCTCAGATAATTCTAGTCACCAGTCTTCCAGCTGAGGCCCCAGGCATTGTGGAGCAGAGATAAGTTATTCTCATTATACCCTGTCTAAATCCTTGACCCACAGAAACCATGAGAGATAATAAATGATTATTTGTTGTTTTAAGTCACTAAGGTTTGGAGTAATTTATTTATGCAACACTAAACAATTAATACAGGAGCCAAAGGCCCAGATGCTGGAATGAATGCCAGAGAAATGGTGCCTCCTCCAATTCAGTCAGCTCCATTAGTCTAATGGGACTGACACTTAGTATTTTTTTTTTCTGGTTGAAGAAACTGTCTTAACTAATGAACTCCATATAACAATATGATTTCTGCATGATGATTACTGAAAGTTAATATAGGAATTTTCAGCCATGGTATCTCTCAGACTAGGTTAGCAGTGAGATTACAATAGGCAGGGTAGTCATGGAGGCCAGTTGGTATGAATGACTAGCGCTGGTCTTGGACCCTGGGAACCTGGGTTCTCATGTTGTATCTGAGCCTATGTGCATGACCACAGCCAAGTTGCCTAACTTGTTTGATCCTAGGTTTATTCATTTACAAAAGGGGAATAAGGCTATTTGCTCTGCCTTCCTTAGAAGGTTTGTGTGAAAATCAAAAGCAACAAAGAAAGTGAATATACCAAAAGACCATGAAGCACTATGTCTGGTAGTTTTTCTTAAATAAGTTAACTTAATTTTTGTCTACTTCAGAATTTATGCAAACTTAATGAGGGGAGAGATAAATGCCACCTAATATATTTTATTTTTTTAATATGATACATTTTAAAATACCAAATAGTTAGATTCTGCAATACCAACATTAATTGTTTTTTAAGTCCAGTCTATATCCATCTTAAATATAATCTATTTCCAGGCCTATGGCCACTACCCTTAGGGTCAGTGCTAGCTCTTACGACTTCTTTGTGTGAATTAGGACACGGTGCCTCTTTCTCCAGAGGGGCAAAGCCTCTTACCAAGAAACAGATTTGGTGACTAGAGCATAGACTAGATTTCAGCTCCCATTTGCCTCCTTAGGCAGGCACCCTTGTGCAGTAAACAGCCTGAACAACCATATTCAGCCACCCTTACTGTCTTCATTTAAACCCATGGGATCACACTTAGATTATGACAATAGCTTTTCAGTATACTATCTGATCCTGCCTCTCCTTGTACTCCCCCTCAACTCACCATACACGCTTCTGCCAGAATATAAATCTGACCGTGGTATTCTTTATGCCTGAAATCCTATGATGGCTCACCACTTCTTAGAGAATAAATTCCTGATTCCTTGGCTGAACACCAAGGGTCCTCCAAGAGCTGAGCCCTATCCTCCAGACTTGCCTCTGTGCCTCACACTCCAAGCTACCCATCAACATTCTTAGTTCTCCACATGCTTCCTTCTGTTTTATGCTTCTCAGCCTTTGCTCCTACTGATTCCTCTGCATAGACTGCCTCATAGGCTCACACCTCTTCTCTCCTTTTACTAAATCCTATTCATCTTTAAGGTTCAGTTTGGTGTCACCTCCCCCAGAAACCTTCCCCTTGACAACTCAGCTTGTGCTAAGGAAGGCATGAGGATGGGGTGTTCCTCCACTGTGTTCCCTCAGCCCCCAGTGCATAGCTGTACCTCTCTACCACTAGCAGAGTGCTTGGCACATATTTTGGGCTCAAGAAATGTGTATTGAATGCATGAATGAATGAAGAATCACAGAATGCTAGCACGGAATGGGATTTAATAAATTATCTGGTCCAATTTCCTTATTAAATCTCCGAGAAAACTCAGGCCCAGAGAGTATAGATAGCTGATGAAAGTCACAGAGCTAGTTAAAAATTGAACCAGGCTCAGGATCAAAATTCTTTTCCCCCTTATCGCTCCATTTTCCTATACTGGCCCTAGACTTATTATCTCTTAAATATCCAACCAAATAGACAGGTACTTTCTTGAAAGAATTTTCAATTTCTAAGTCTCTGTTCAAATGCTTTTCTCCCCTATTTTCTGGCAAATACCATCTGTCAACTGGTATTTTATGTGAATGGAATAACAGAAGGTTTGTGCTCTTCAGAAAGTGTTAGAAGTTAATACTTCCCGCTGTGATCCATATTTGGTTGCTTAAAGAGAAAAAGTCTTTTTCAGCATGAATAAGGAAAAATCAACTTGAAGCTTGACTAATTCTTTTACAAACTGTGATTGTGTCGAGGTTGCTTTGATCCTAATGAAACCTTTTTGGAAGTGTGACGTGTCTGTTCTTTTATATATATATATAAT
>NC_048238.1:99244308-99316622 GCF_002007445.2 Ailuropoda melanoleuca | reverse complement strand
TATATATATATATATATATATATATATATATATATATAACTCTATCCCCCCAAGATATCAGGACAAGAGATTAATAACATTTTTAGCGTGGAGTCTACTGAAGAAGTTACAAGGGAGAAATAGATGATGTAAACACCATAAAAACTAAACCTCTACATATGCTTAACAATGGTTAAAACAATAAGGCAAACAACAGATGAGAAAAAGTTATCAGTAAATATGACAAAGGGTTAATACCTATATAATCTAAGAAGTTCATACAAGAAAAACATTCAAATACTCAGTAGGTAAGTGGACAATCGAGGTGAAACATTTTTAAGGGAAGTGCTATTAGTAAGCAAATATACAGGAAAATGTTGAAAGCATCTAGCAGTCAAAGAAATAAAAAAGAAAACATTAATGAGGTGCTTTTTATAGCCATTAAATTATTCAAAACCAAAATGTTATTGACGATCCATGACGTTTGTAATGTGATAAAACTGGCACATGACTATATCACTGGTGGCAGTGTAGACTGGAATAAACATTTTGGGTTTGGATATGTATAGCTTTTGGCATAGTAATCCTACTTCTGAGAAGTCAACTTCATGAAATAATCCAAAAGGAGAAAAGAGACTATAGTCATAAAAATGTCCATTCATTATCTAGAGTAGAAAAATAAGAAATGACCTGAATATTTAATAAAGGTAGATTATCTGGTAAAGCAGTAATTATCTAAATGATGAGACATTTATGCAGTTATAATTATGATTTGTAAGATAATGTAAATGACACAGAAAATGTTTATGACATAAGAAGTGAAAAAAGTATAAAGTAAGAATATAACTATAGTGTAATCATGGTTATGAAAAATGTTTTGTTGTTGTGGACCCTATTCCCCTGTCTTCGTGTTCCCATGAGAAAGCTTTTGCTCTATTCCCCAGGAGGAATTAGTATCAGAGAGACATTCTAAGGCATTCTCTTCATCTCTTTTTTTTCTCTTCTAGGGAGGAAAAACTATGTTATAGGATTAACGAGATGGGGGGGGGGTCACTGGATACATGCATACGTATGTTTCTTGCTTGCTCTTTTTGGGGACACTTGCTCTTCCCTCTTACACTGCTCCCATATGGGGTGAGGATGGCTGGCTCAGGGCTCAGAACCCAGCTTCTACAGGTAAGACTGGAAGTCTCCCTTCTTTTTGTCTTTTGACTCCTGCCATCCAGGGTATATGTGAGGCAATGATCTTCTGTGTGGCTAACTAGGTAATGCTTGGTCTACAGACCCAACTCTCATGGAAGTCCCATGATATAGACTCGAGAGGAAGTGATATGGAACCTGTACCTTGGCAACCAGTCCAAACCACTTCTTCCAATCTACCCTTAACAACTATAGACAAATACATACTTTTCACCTGGTTCCTATGTCTATTTCTCAACTGCTTTCAGAAAGAAGAAAAAAAGCCTGAGTAATGAGCTCCCCCAACCCCCACACAGGTGCCTGTGCGCCTAGAAGGGAATCTAGCAAAATGAAACCCATTTGATTTACTGGGGACGTAAGCGTGGTTGTAAATTCTTTCCCTGTCTTTCATTTGGTTTTCCATTAATCTTGTTTGAGATATGAATAGCTCCAAACTCCAGGCAGGTAGTACTGACTTCTTCTGGACTTAGTCCAGGTAATGCTTTGTGACTGGCATACATCCAGAAACCACTTTTCTAAGGTTTCCATAAGCTTCCTGGGGGCATGGATGATCTTATATTTCCCAGACGTACCAGCCAAAAGATCATTCACTGGGATAAGAGTGGGAACCACACACAAGCTGGGGCAATAGGATCTCTTCCCGAATATTTTAAAAGCTAATCTGAGAGAATAAAACTGATGTAGAAACTGACTGGCAATGGAGAAAAAGAGTTTATTTCAGGGGTGATGAAGTCCTGGTTGCAGTCATTGCTGACAACCAGCTGTACTCCTTCTTCTTTTATACTTGGTAACCTTAACCGATAAATTCTCATTTTTGCATAAACTGGCCTGAGTTGGAACCTGCTCAGAGTTCTGGCGACTGCAGATGGAACCTGCATCTGTGAAACTGTGTCCCATCAAGGGGTGCTTTTATGGCAGTAATAAAGCTGCCTTGATCATCATCCTAGGGGTGTTTAGGAAGGTGGAACCAAATTACATCATTAAACTTCATTTCTGCCAGTGAGAGACTATCCTGCATGTAATCCGTAAGAAGAAGTTGTACTTTAAATAATCTCAACACCAAGGGTTTTTTTAGAAGATTAAATCAAAATTGTTCAAAATCACTTACTGTTGTATTTCATCAACTCTGTTAGAATCACAGCAGGTATGAATGAGTAGCGAATTCATGAATTGTGCATTAATTTATATCTTTTCCCCAAGGCTAATTGTTTGCTTTATTTTTTCTTCTATTAGAGCTGTCAGTGCACAGTGATATATGGTAAGCCTTGCATCTTGATAAGAAACAAAAAGAAAATTTTAAATGTGGGTATAATTATACAATGCCATAGAGTTTGTTTCTTTTTCCTCCCCACTAGCTCTCATCAAGGCAAGAGTTTTGGGAAATTAACACAATCAGCTTTGGGAATAAATATGCCAACAAACAGAGTTTATGTGTCTGCTGACTGCTCTCCTCATGAAGAACATTATCCAGAGTTGGTCTTTACCTGTTGGGTGGCACAAAGGTTGGGTTGGGTGTGTTGGGGGGGGGTATGGGTGTGGGGGTAGGCTCTTTTCAAAGCTGAGAGGTCCCTTTTCTAACCAAATGGCTGTGCGTGATGATTGTGGACTCTACACCTGGAGACAGGATCCCTTTCTCTCCTGGGCACATTGGGGATGCTTAGCTTGTGCCAAGCCTGCCAGATAAATCCATGAGATGGCAGTCAATATTTACTGTACTTGAGGTCGTCTTCTGTTTCTTTTTACTCTAAGTAACATTTTAGAGTAGAGAATACTGGTGATGGCCAGGACCTCCAAAACAAATTAATACTGCCAACCACATGTTGACATAAACTCCTCCTCCGTCTCCATTTTGTAAATGAATGGAATCAGATTCTAAATAACTCCTTGGATACCGTGGAATGAAGAAGAAGTGACAATCACACGTCTATCCCTCAAGATCTTTTTGAAAGTTTCACTTCAATACAAGTTTTATTTCCCTTTCCTTTCCATGACTGTCTCATTAAAAAAAAAAAAGACATTAGTGTATGTTTTGCTCTCTAATCTGATGCTCCTCTTTCTAAAACTATGACACTGACCTCAAGCCACTCTCCAGAACTTCGACTCATTCTGTTTTATTTTCCTCCCAGATATTATGCATCTATTGAGGACTGAAGAGAAAGTGTAATCTCTCTGGGTAGTGTATGTGTCAAGGGATATATATAGGCTGACGGGAAAATTTATAGACATCCTCTTAGATTCTGGCTATTAGTGAACAAAGGCATCTATGATGCCAATAAGCATGTGGCAAAGGTTTGGATTTCACGTGAGGGGGACTCTGACTCAGTCAAGACTATCATGTGCTTAAAATACAGATGAAAGTGGTCAACAAAAAATATTAATAAACCTTCATAAAGTGTGAAAGCACAGAAATGCGTAAAGTGAATTTGCTCGTGATGGATATTAGGAAGTGATTGCCTTTTATCATAGCCTAATTATTTGCGTATAAATTTGACAGTTTGGGAAGCACCTTCATTATAATCGAGTAAGATCAGCATTGTTATCACATCATTTCTCTCCTCCTATTCATAACAAAATTCCTAAAAATAGTTGTCTGCACTCATTGTCACTTCTTCTTCACCTTCCATTTTCTCCTCAACTGACTTCAACGGGCTTTCGCCAAGCACTTTTCAGCAACCACCCTTATTATATTTCTCAGGAACCTCCATATGGCTCGGTTTGTTGGCCAAATCTCAGGTCCCATTTTGCTTAATCTTTCCGCAAAATTTGACACGGTTTTCCACTTCTCTCCTGCCTTGAAACGCTTCCTTCTGAAGCACCACTGTCTCTTACTTCTCCTACGTCACTAGTTGTTCCTTCTCAGTTTCTTTTGTTGGTTCCACCTAATCTGCTTAATCCATTAATGGAGCAGTAGCCCAGGTTCAATCCTGGAACCTCTTTCCTTCTTCATCTACACTTTCTCCTTTAGGAGGTGATTTTCCATCTCCGTCGCTTCCCAAACCACCATTACACTGAAAATTTGCAAATGTCTGCCTCTCCATATCTAAGCTCTAAGTTTCAGACACATCATATATTTGACTGCTGACTTGACATCTTCATTTAAATAGCCAATGAGGGGCGCCTGGGTGGCACAGCGGTTAAGCGTCTGCCTTCGGCTCAGGGCGTGATCCCGGCGTTATGGGATCGAGCCCCACATCAGGCTCCTCTGCTATGAGCCTGCTTCTTCCTCTCCCACTCCCCCTGCTTGTGTTCCCTCTCTCGCTAGGTGTCTCTATCTCTGTCAAATAAATAAATAAAATCTTTTAAAAAATAAATAAATAAATAAATAAATAAATAGCCAATGAGAGTGTCAAACTTCACATGTCCACAGGAACTTATGATTCTTCCCCCCAAACTGTGTCCTCTGTCTTCCCTGCAGTTGATGTCAATTTGCACCTTTCACTTGATCAGGCCTGAAATCTCAGAACCATCCTTGGCACCTCTCTTTCCTTCACACACCATATCAAACCTATCAAGAGACTTTGAGGGCTCTGCCCCCACAATATGCCCCAAATCTGACTGATTCTCACTCTCTCTGCTGAAAACAATCAGGATCTAAGCCAACATCATTTCTTGTCTGGATTATTGTAATAGCTTCCTAACTGCTCTCTGTTTCCCCTCTTGTTCCACTTACAACCCATTCTTTGCATAGCAGAGTTATCCTTTTAAAACTGTAAGTCAGGTCAAATCACTTCCTTGCTTAAACTCCCAATAGCTTCCCATCATGCTTAGAATAAAACCCAACATCATGGCCTAGCAGGCCGTCTATGACCTTGCCCTTGCCCTATCTCCTACTGCTTTCAATTTTCCTTACTCTGCTCCAGCCTGTACCTCTAACATATTAAGCATACTCATCTTAGAGTCTTTGTGCTGTCTCCTATATGGAAAGCTCTTCCCCCAAATCTTTGCATGGCTGGACTTCTTATTTTATTCAGGTCTCTGCTCAGAAGTCTCTGAGTCAAAGAAGGCTTCAGGAAACATTCAATCCAAAAGACAGTCCATCTGTTCTGTCCATCCCTCTCTATTCCCTTATTCTGCTTTTTTTCCCCATAGGACATACTATCCTCTGAAATACTACATTATACTATTTGTTTATATATTTATTGGCTGTCTCTCCACTTAGACTATAAGCAACATGAAGCCAAGGTCTTTGTCTTATTCACCATGACAACCTTAGTGCTGAGCATGTAATAGGTACTCAGAAACACCTGTGGGATGAATAAATCAGACATCCTATTTTACACAAGAGAAAACTAAGGCGTGACAGGTTAAGTAATCCTGTCTGAGGTCACAGAGACAGAGTTTTAACTTGAAGTCATATCTCCATGGTATTTACCCTGTTTGAAATTACCTGCTGGTATTTACCCTGTTTGAAATTACCCATACACCAAGATCTTTCATTATAAATACCAGCAAGGTACTGCATAGCACGAAGCAAAGCCCAACAGAAGAGCTAGCAATAAATTTCTAATGCACACACCAATAGATGAGATTTAAGTTAGCTTTCCAAAGGCAAGCCTGTCACTGAACCCAAACTTCAACTCATGATGATTGGATTTTTCCTTAGACATGTCCTGTTTTTAATGGATGGGTTAATTACAAATAACTCGTCTTTTTGGATTGCTCATTACTTAAAGAAACTCAGAGACAAAGCCAGCATCCTTTCTACTGTCTCCCATAAATGGAAGTGAGGCTCAGACCTCCAGGACCGCACATTAATTTGACTTTTTAAAAATAGGGACTGACAACTTTAATAATTCAAGGCATAGATGTCTCTATCTTTGCACATGAGCTTTTTTAACCTTTGGAGACTAGGATAGAAATCATTTCTTTGGTACAAAGTAAAAGAAAGTTTTCTTTAATCGTAGTTTTTTGTAGATAGCTCTGCCTCATGGTGCATTAGTACCAAAAACCTTTTTTTTTTTGTCCTGAGAAAAAGAATGCTCTGCAGTCCTAGGTCTGCACCATAGTCCATAAAATGTCTTTCAATGTGTATAAAATTCTCTTATATCTGATTCGCTTTTTTTTTTTATCTCTTAGGTATCAGTCTTCAATTATTTGTCCCTTTGAATGCAAATATCCAGGGCCAGAGTCCCCTCCCTTCTCAATCAGGGCCATGCTTTAAAGGGTCTGCGAAATCCAAAGGGTTCTGTTATTATCCGTGGTGCTTTGGTGGTTGAGTATTGGCAAGGAATCATTTGTATCTGTAAGTGGTGTATGTATGGGCAAAATCTTCAACTCTTTTGATGATATTAGTCGGTTAAGAATTTTTTGGAAGGGAAGCTACCAACCAGAAGCATAAAGTCAAATTTTAGATCTTTGGTCAGCACTAAGATTATTTGAACAGGCTTTCACGAACTGAGTCATCCTTGGAGCCCACCTTGAGTTTTGTCTTCTATTTTAGAACAGGACTGTTAAAGAGTTTTGGAGTCAAGACAGACCTGAGTTTAAATCCCAGGTTAGTGGCTATTTGCCGGTAGACAGGTTATGTAATCTTCGTGTCTCCATTTGCTTACCTGTGAAACGGAGATAATATTAGCTCCTGCCTCATCGGGTTTTTGAGGATTAAATGAACTGATGCTTGTAAAATGCTATTGGCGGTGGCGGTGCTGCCTCCCTGAAGTGGTGTTGTGCCGTATCTTTGGCACTTACCAGTTATGGAACTTCAGGCAGGTCAGTTCACATTTCTGGGTCTCTGTTTCCTCATTGTTCAAATAGGGATAATAACAGCACCTGCCCGAAATGGCTGTTGTGAGGATTACATAGAATAATCCACGGAAAGCTCTTAGCGAATATCTGGCATGTTGTAAATAAACAGATACATGTAGATATTATTCTTGTTGCTGTTCTTTTTTTTTTTAAGATTTTATTGTATTTGTCAGGGAGAGAAAAAAAGAGAGAGAGAGAGAGAGAGAGAGAGAGAGCACAAGCAGGGGGAGTGGCAGAAGGAGAGGGAGAAGCAGACTCCCTGCCAATCAAGGAGCCAGATGCGGGACTCGATCCCATGACCCTGGGATCATGACCTAAGCCAAAGGCAGATGCCTAAGCAACTGAGCCACCCAGGCACCCCCTTGTTGTTCTTCTTGACCAACCCACATCTTTTCCCTGAAATAAGAAATCTCTTATTAGGGAAAATAGAGGGATAGGAGGGGAGAGAATCTGAGTGTGTGGTGTCTGTATACAGAGAAAGGTGAGGGATTGATGAAACAGCAAATATCATGACACAACCACATAATTCATACATGGGAAGAGAATAGAAATTCAATTAAAACACAAAAATACATTTTTATTTTCACATTGCAGGAAATGACAACATAATGCATCAAATTTGATTAAGAATGAAATAGAAACTAGAAATTATTCCACGAAGTGATAAAACCTGAAGACTTGTTACAATAATAAAAGTAACTCCCCCATCCCTTTTTGGGAATTGAAACTCTTGTCTGCTTTGAAGTTACTACGAGTATTTGATCTACCTATGTGCCCACTGGCACAACCCTGTTCTTCTCTGTCACCCTATGCACAATCTTCACATGTACTCTTTGAATCCTGTCCATAGATCAGTTTTTCCCAAACTAGGTAATCAGTCTAGACACACTGAGAAAGTGTTTGCTGTTTGTGCCATCTATGAAAAAAATACTCAGTACCCTCGATCACAACTGCAATTTCTGACTTAAAATGAAATACAGAAGAAATAAAAAAGATAGATCTAAAATAGTCAAGTCTAATCAATTGAATACTCTTTTAGAAATTGAAAGGTGGGGGCGCCTGGGTAGCGCAGTTGTTAAGCGTCTGCCTTTGGCTCAGGGCATGATCCCACATTGGGATTGAGCCCTACATCAGGCTCCTCCGCTGGGAGCCTGCTTCTTCCTCTCCCACTCCCCCTGTTTGTGTTCCCTCTCTCGCTGGCTGTCTCTCTCTGTCAAATAAATAAATAAAATCTTTAAAAAAATTGAAAGGTGGATAACATTTTGGTATGCGTCATTTATTAATGCTCTAAATGCCCTTGAGTTGTGTTTAGATGACTTTTAGAACCTGTACAACAATAAAACAGAAGCTGTTTTTTTTCCTAGACAGTCTGTGTGCTGATTCTGGTCAATAGCATAAATACCCAAATGACATAAAAATATTTCCAAATACCCAAATGCCTGAGTTCTAGGGCTGGCAGGCCTTTAGAAATCTTGCATGATGCAGTTCATGGTTTAAAATAACATCTTTTCCTATGAGTGATGGAAAATTTGATCTACCTTTCTATAAAGCCAAATGTAAAGTACTCAATTCCTATTGAAACTATTTTTCTAACGACTTCTATTCCAAATACCTATTCCTGAGTGCTCAGATGAACTTATGGTATTGATTTTTATTAAGAGTAGTTTTATAGGAAACTGGTGACCCAACAGACTCGAGGTTTTAAATGATTTTTGCTTCTGTTGTCATTGGTTTTTGATCTCTGCAATTGGTTAGAAATAGAAAACCAAAAATAAAACAGAACGGGTTCAGGTAGCTTAGGTAAAATTTAATTGGACCATAACGCAAGTCACAAGTCACAAGTCGTAACTTAGCAGATGCTCAAAACAATCTTGGGAGGTAACCAAAAGGGTTTGATTTCAAATAGTTATTTTTTAGTAGTTAACAGTCAGTTTGTAGGAGCTCTGTTTACCTCTAGTCAACTCTTTGTCTTTTTTTGTTCTAAATTGCTTTTTATGTAGAAATAGAGGTGCTTACTTCAAGGAATCTCATGATTGTTTTTTTTAGTTGATTTTTATCTCTATTTATGAAGGAGGTGACTGCTTTACCAGAAAACACATGATTACTGAAGGGGATCTGTATGGATTCCCAGAGCTGCAGTAAACCCACTGGTGGTAATAAATTGTGGTTCCTAGCTTTGATTTTTTTTCGGTGGTGGAGGGGCGATTGTTGTTTACAAGGAAACATCACACTTTAATGAATGCTTTTTAGTGGCTATCACTGATGTGGCCATTTAGGAAGGACAGAAATATTTGTTACATATCTTTATTTACCAATTTCCCTTCTTTATTGTCAAATGATACATGGTGCAGTGAATACATCACGGATGTAACAGTGCCACCTCTTGGTTATGTAAATGAGCTGTTCCGCAGTCATAATTCTCTGTGTTCAAATTGGAAAATGCAAGTGCTTAAAAGTCAACCAAGCCTTTTCTCTTTTGGTTTAGCAAAAATAGTTGTAAATAAATATCTATGCGTGTGCGGATGCTTTCAGAGCCTCTATAATATAAAGTACATTATCTATGCATTAAAAGATATCTGTGCTTACGAAACAAAAGTGACAGTGACATTTTGTGCTGAAGCATTCCAGAAAACAATGTTCAGACTTGGAATAAGTTTAGAGTGTCCTTTATTCAATCAAGATCAAGTTAATTCAATCCGGGCCTAAGTATAACCTAAAGCATAGAAATCCAATCATTTTCTTTTTTCTTTCTTTTTTCAAAAGAGCATTCCCTCCTCATTTTAATCAATTTTAATCACTTTAGCTAGGTATTAGATAACCAGATTACAGCCTAGGAAAGCTGGCGTCTTCTTATTAAGGAAGGTCTAAAACCTTGCCTGAACGTGCCCCAGGAACATAAAGGCTAAATAACTCATTTTTCTTTCTTTCACTCAAGTAAGGAGGAGCTTATGAAGACAGCATGCTGGGTTATCTTCCTGTGGTTCGGTGGATGCTATCGCCTATTTCAACAAAAATGGCAAGCCCTACCCACAGCGCTACAGCAGTACTGCCAGATGGGTAAATGTTTTACTCTTTTAATAACAGCCCTCATTATTACCATACTCTGTATTTTACCCAGCCCCCCCCATCTATCAGCTCACATGATCAGATGGTCCATTTCCTTGACCGTGGGAGCACCCAATGTTGTCATGAAGGACCCGCTGCCTTTTTGTCTGTCAGGCAGTCAATGGCACTCTTATTGAAATCAGGCAATAACACGAATATGCTGTTGTCCAGACACAAAGGTGACCCCCGCCCCCGACACCGTCAGCAGGATAGATATACACTTGACAACTGGTGAGGGCAGGAAGGATTGTCCTACACTTCTGCTTGCCTGTTTCCCCTGGCAACCAAACGCTGGCCCAGGACTGAGGACAGAGGGTGTGACTCTAGAATGGGTTATATTCTATGTAAAAGCTTTAAGGAGAAAACTCAAATATCAAAACTGGAAGAGGCCTTAGAGAACATCTCATCTAACTCTCTTGTTTCTAAAAATGGAAAAACAAGAGCCCTCAGAGTAGACATGAACAGGTCACTCGGCAGGTGGGTGGCAGAGCAGGACCAGAAGCCCGGCCCTCCAACGGCAAGGCCAGTCCCCTGGCGGTGCATCACGCTGCGTCTGGGCGCTGCAGTTCTCACTGCAGCCTTCAAATAGCTTCACGCGTGGAAGCTGAGCCCTCATTCCTCCAGAGGAGCCTTCCAGTTACCGGCGGTGAAGGCTTTTAGGCCACAAGCCCTCACTCCATACCCCGATCAGTGAACCCTGTTGGTTTCAGGAAATGATTATAGGTACAGGGGCAGCTTCTAGGTCAGGGGTACGTTTCAGATCTAGGACATAATCTCTTCTGGGGTGAGAAATAAATGGGTACACCTCAAATGACAATCTCGGGCAATTCACCAAAGAGGAAGCTGAAGAACGTGGTGTGTAACCTTTACCTAGCCAATGGAGAAACTGTCACCTAGAGAGAAGGGAAGAAGTGCCTTGCACAAAGTTTCACAGCAGGACTGTGGTCCTTTGGAGGCTGGGGCTTTTCCTGCAGCAAGTTGATACCAATATCATTGTTCATCAACAGGGCAGTGGAGAGAAAGAGTTTTGAAAGAGTGAAAGAGAATTCGAGTCTAGAGGGTGCCCCACTGAGGCTCAGGAACCCCAAAGGGATAGTCGTCATGTACGGTGACAGCTGGAAGAGGGGGTACTCATTTTCTTAAACCGAATTTCCATCAAATAGCAGCTTTGTCTGCTTCTCACTGTCTTCATCGACCAGCCAGAGACCTGAATCAGTATTGTGCGGAGCTCAAGCTATCCAAATAAGTTAGCGCCCCAACTACACTACGTTCTACTGGCCCAGTAACTAGCACCTGGCCCCCGAACTATGGAAGAATGTGGAACGTTTCTTAGAACAAGGCAGTTTCCACAGGCCACAGAAGCAACAGAGAGGCTGGGGGTGGGGGCGGGGGGGGGGAGGAATACAGATCGCTCCTGTTTCCTGCTGTAATTTTGCATTGACCTCTGAGGCAGCAATTATGGCTGTGATTGTGATGCAGGGAGGGACTCTTTCTGTGATCTGGCACCCCTACAGAGTTCGAAAGAGAAGAGCTTTGAACTTCAGGTAATGAAGGTCTCACTCAGTCAGTTAATGGGAGGCATTCGCATTCGCTCAGCAGCCAGCTGGACAGGGGCCGGGCAAGGCCAGCCAGAGCACACTGCTTCCATTAAGAGAGGATGGGCACCTAATGCTGCGGAGGAGTCGGCCTCTCGGGCACAACGTGGGCCTGGGGCACTATCCTAACCCTCGTGCTGTAAAATGTCATTATTGCATTCAATGGTCCCGGAACAGGCAGGAGAAAGACAGAGACTCAGTGTATGTGTGAGCAGTGTGGGAGGTGTGTGTGAGAGCGCGCTCTGAATGATGTGTGGAAGTGTGATGCTGTGGGCCTGCGTGCGTTGTGTGTCTGTGGATGTCCTTTGTGGTTTGGGTGAAGCACCGTGAAGGGGTAGGAGTTAGAGGGGGTGTGTGGTGTGTTTGGTGAGGGGGGGCAGGGAGGGGAACATTCCACGCACCAGTGGTTCAGCTAGGTGAAGAGGATGGTGACTTCGTGTCCAGCAGTGGGATGGCTGAGGGGCCCTGAGGCACCTGATATTTGGGGTTTCTGGGGCTCTAGAGCCACACAGCATCCTAATCAGAAATTCTGGACCTTTCTTAGCTTGCAGACCACTGGTAACAATAATAGCTAGCGTTTCCCGAGCATTTACCACGTGGTGGGTATTTGTGCTAAAAGCTCTTTCCAGGTATGAGTTGGTTTTATTCTTACAACCATGCTGGGACATAGGCACTATTACCGTCCAGTTTCCGTGGACGAGGAACCGGAAGCACAGAGTGTTTAACTAACTTCACCAAGGCCACCCAACTAGTAGAGGGCAGAGCCAGAATTTGAACGCAGGCAACCTGGCTACATAGGCCCTGCTCTTTGCCACTCTTCTCTACAGTCTCTTATCCATCACCTCGTTATCGAAGCCCACTATTCTGAGCACCCCAACCCTCTCCTATTACAGAGGAGGAAATGGAAGGAGAGCAGAGTCAACCGGCCTCGGGCCCAAGTGGTCACTGGTAGAGCCCGTTGTTCACAGGCACTCTGCTCCTTCCTGGATGTTGGGCAGCAAGTGTCCTGGACAGGCGTCTGCTCCGTGAGTACCGCACACAATACTGGCCTCGAGCACAGCTGGTCAGGAAGAGAGTCTTTGCCAGTGTGAAGGCAAATGGAATCATTCCATTTTGTTTCTCTTTTGTCATTGAGGTTAAGAATGGGGGTCTATTTGGCTTAAAGCGGCACACATAGGCACCTTCCAAAATACCATAATATATCAGCCTTGGAGTATCAGGGGGAAAGCGAGTTTGACAAATCTAGTGAAACACCTCAGAGGACACTAATCCAGGAGGGTTATTGCCTTTAAAAAAATAGCCAAAGTGCTAAGGCAGGATCTGTGCTAAGACTGGAGGCTAAGCCATAGGAATATGAAGATTCGTTTATGAATGGCCCTTGGTGATATGACAAAATGAAATGAAGTATGGCCTGCTTGGATGCTAGAACAATTTATGCACAGTTTAGGCAAGGCTGCCACGTCCAAAATGAGCTGCCTGAGGATAAAGTAACCCTAACAGTGATCATGAGATACCCCCCCTAAGTTTTTGGAGCAGCATATGGCCCATCTAGTTGTCTACTAGCTTGGAAATATGATGTTTTCAACCAAGAAGCAAATTCTAGACTTAGAAGAAATAGATACAAAGCCCAAGCTTGTAAATCAGGAATGCACATTATGCATTTTACTCTGGAAATGTGGCAAATGAGCCCAAAAATGAACTCACTATATAAATCAGAGGATGAGCCAACTTTTCAGAAAACTGTCAGAACAGCCATGGAAGATAAAAGGAAGCTTATTTAAGAGTACAACCTTCAAACATGGTGAGGTTCCTCACCTCATACCAGCTAAGAGGACAGGAGACTGGCAGTTCTGGTGGGTACAGGCTCCTCTGTGCTTTTTATTTTTTAAACTTTCAGTGGAAGTGATACCAGGTGACTGCCCATCCCTGGCTAGAAATGGAAGGGAGCCATGAGGGAGACTGACAGTGGCTTCTGACATACAGGAGAAATACTATTTTAAATATTTCTTTCTTTTTTAAAAGACAACAACCAGGATTGAATATCAGCTGTCAACAAACAGAAGGACGGAGAAAGGGGAGCACAAGTAGACAAGTAGGCACAAATTCCTCCCAAATATTTCCATTCCTACCTTCTGACAGAACACTGCAGACTTGCAGCTGAGAAAGGGTGCTCCTGAGATCTTAATTGTTATTTAAAAATAATGAGAACTGAAACAGGAACTTGAAACTATCCTGACTGCTAGTCACTTTGCTAGCTTCCAACACAAGAAATGTCAGGCTTTCTCTGCAAGTTTTCCGGTTTCTTTTGATCTTTTTCTTTGTGCATTTCCTAACTCTTAACGGTCTTCTTTAATAATCATTACCGCTTCTTCTGTGAAATAGGATGACTTTTAAGCTATTGTACATAAACCTTGGCAAGAATAAACAATTATCCTGGTCCCAAAAGCTTGACTGGCATTCAGTGGTAGTCAACTACGCCATCTCACGTGAGTCTCACCCACATCCCTCAGGTGTATACGGCAGACACTGTTAGTTCCACTTTCCAGATAGAACACGGAGGCCCCAAGACGTGAAGTGACTTACTCAGATTATCTTGTGAGCAGGTGGTAGAGCTAAAATGTAAGCCACATCTTCTGACTCGACTGCTCTGTACCTGGAAGATGTCTGTCTGCAGAGCAGATTGCAAAAGATAAGATAACTCAAAGGTGTTTGCCACTGGATACCGGAGGGAGAGTGGACTTCACTGAGTGAGGTGAATTGCCCATGCCTCTTCCCACTGGCCTTCAATCCTCTAAGAGGGCCTCGAGGTGAGGCTGGGAAGGATCGTTTGTGTGAGCACAGCTCCCCCTGGCAGCAGCAGGCCAGGGCCCCATCTGGGACCATCTAGTGATTTGTGAGGCCAAGTGTAAAATGCAAATGCAAGGCTCCTGGTTCAAAAACCAATAAGAATTTCAAGACAGCAACAGCAGAGCATTTCACCAAGTCCGGGGCCCTTTGAAGCACAGAAGCACAGGCCTCATATGACAGCACAGCTTGCACGCCCAGGAAGCTGGCCCTGTTCACACCCAGAGCACTGAGCGTGAGTCTGAAAGACTTCTCAGGCACAAGCCCATCAGGAAGGTGACCAGACAGTGCCTGACGTGGCTAGCCCAGAGCGCCCAAGAGAACCTGCTGCGGAAGTTTCTGTCTTTCCAAATATACAGTAGAGGAGAGCAAGCAAAAAAATTTTTTTAAAAATTGAATATGATGAGGGACACAGACGAGGTACTAAAAGAATATTTGTCAAAGAGCTAACAGGATAGAAGCCGTTCTTTGTCACATCCCCACCCCCAGCTGCTCAGCCCAGCAGGTTCTGTAATATAGAAATAGGAGGAGACTTGGATTACGCGAGTAAGTGATCTCAGCAGCTGAGAACTGGGGTCAACATCCTTGGAGGAGGAAGCAATTTTCTAGTAGGTAGAACCCTCCAAAGGCTTGGCCAGGGCAGGTTCTCACCGTGCCGGCTTCCCTGGATTTATGCATTTGAAGTCAGCCACAGCGCTGGTCACCCCACCGGTGGCTCTGATCAAAGATTCTACAGGGTTGCTGCTGCTGAAAGGAAAAGTTACACGGGAGCTGGGAGCGAGACACTAAATAGGAACAAAAATAGCTCCTTTCCTCTTAAAGTTGAAAATAGTACCTTGAGAGTCAGTGAAGAGTTCAGACACAGGAATGAGGCCAACCTAAACTTGCAATCCCCCTCTGCTGCTCATGAACTTTGTGGTCTTGGCTAAGTCACTAATCTTTCTGGCACTGGTTTCCTTCTGTATAAAATGAGGATAATTCCTATCCCATTAGGATGTTGTAAGAAATTAATGAGATCATGAATGTATGCAAATTGCTTAGCACGGTGCCTGGCATTTGGTAAGCATGCAATAGAGGAAACTGCTATTATTCTTGGAAGCATTAAATAAGCATAGCTACTGTTAGGGCCAGATCTTAAAGCCCACTTTTTCAAGTTTTTATTTAATTCCAGTGAGTTAACATACACCGTAATACTAGTTTCAGGAGTACAATATAGTAATTCAAGGCTTCCATACCTCAGCCTGCGCTCATCATGACAAGTGCGCTCCTTCATCCTGTTTCACCCATCCCCCCACCTCCCTTAAAGCCCATTTTATCTCATGAGGAGTATAAGGATCCTTAAAAAATATCAAAGCTGTATGTTCTTGGGACGTCAAGTTTTAGGCTTGTGAAATGTGAGTGCATCTTCTAACAGCTTCCGTGACTTTAGTTGTAGTTTAGAGAGAGTTTGGGGATCATTACAAAATGATGTCAACACAGCATTTTATGTGAAACTCTATTTTGCAACATTTGTGTTCATGTTTGTGAGTTTTCAATTAAAACGCATTTATTTAGTACGTAGGTTTAAACGATAGTTACATAAATAACTGCAATGACAATCACGTAAAATAAATTATATATAGGGATTAAGTCTGGAAGGGAAGATGGAAAATAAAAAGGGTTTTACTGTCAGGGGCAAGATATTTTTTAAAATTCACTTATTTTTTTTTAATTTATCTATTTATTTGAGAGAGAGAGAGAGAAAGTGAGCATGGGGGGAGGGGCAAAGGGTGAGGGAGAGAGAGACTCCCAAGCACACTCCCCACTGAGCGTGGAGCCCCACACGGGGCTGGATCCCATGACCCTGAGATCATGGCCTGAGCTGAAACCCAGAGTCGGATGCTTAACTGACTGCACCACCCAGGCACCACCCCTCCGAAAATAAATAAAAATAAAAAATTCACTTGAATGTTGTAGAATTGTTAATTTAGCAAGAAATAGTGTTTTAGTTGTATTTAGGTTTAAAGAAGGCAAGATAGAGGAATATAAGACAGTTTTACTCATGCATAATTAAAAGAAGAAATCAATATTCATCTTGTTCTTATATTTCTTTTAAAACATGAAACTGGAAGAAGAGGTCAGATATGCCCAAATCACTGAAGAATTGCCTATTGATTTTAAGTAAACAAAATTCTTTGATTTTTGTGTTTAAAATACAGTGTATTATTTTCCATAAATACCCACGCTGAAACAAGGGCTCCAGTTTTACCTATTTCTTCTCCCTGAAATCCACATCTCCAGGTTTTGGCCCCATAGGTATATCAACGTCATCATTCCCCCACCACCTACCACTAACAAATCACACCGGGAAGTCAAATGAATACTTCCAAACACTTTTTGCAGAGTTTATCCATCTCTTTGTCCTTTCAAAAATCCTCAGTGGTATGAATACCTACCATTTACAATGACTTGGATGGAACTGGAGGGGATTATGCTAAGTGAACTAAGTCAAGCAGAGAAAGACAATTATCATATGGTTTCACTCATAGGTGGAACATAAGGAATAGCACGGAGGACCACAGGGGAAGGGAGGAAAACTGAACGGGAAGAAATCAGAGAGGGAGACAAACCGTGAGAGACTCTGGACTCAGGGAACCAAACTGAGCGTTACAGAAGGGAGGGGGTGGGGGGATGCGGTAGCCCAGTGATGGGTATAAGGAGGACACGTGTGGTGACGAGCACTGGGTGTTTGTTATACACAACTAATGAGTCGTTGAACACTACATCAAAACTAACGATGGACTACATGTTGGCTAATTGAACATAATAATAAAAACAAAACAAAACAAAGCAAAACAAAACAAAAAAACCCCACAAAAATCCTCAGTGGTACCCAAGTGGCTATAGGATAAAGTACAAACTCGTTATTCGATGTGTCATCCATGGTCTTTCGCAGCTGGGCTTTCCATTGTTAACTCTTACAAAGTCATAGTAAAGGGAACCTCCTTTCTGTCTCGTTTCCCCCACCTGACATATTTTCTACTTCTCAGCCTCCCTGTTATGCAAGGAACAGCCTGGGAGCAGCCTTCTGCAGGAAAGCCGCCCCTTTCTCTTCAGGCCCTCAGTCATCTCTGCTTTTGCCACCTCCTCTGCACACCCATGTACCCGAACATTCTTGGCCCTGAGCACTTGCTGCCTGATGTGTGGCCTTGATTTCTCTCCTGACATGGATGCTTCCTCTTTTCCCCATCCAGCAGGACAGGCACACACCAACGTTGATGATGACGATGGTGGAGCAATTATTGAGAAAAAAACTGATGGAAAAATAGCCCTAACCTTTTCACTTAATGTACCCCAAGCTGTTACCTCTAGTTTCAGTTTAAAGCATACATCTGTGTACTTGCTACCGTGTTACCTGTAGTTTGTTCTCAAGTCATCTTCTCACCGGTGTGCTACCTTCCTAACCAGAATTTCAGCTCCCCAAAGGCAAAACTGACTGATTTCTTTGGTTTTTCTTCATCTTGCATAATATTGGACTTGGCAGGGCCAGCCCAGAGATTCAGTTAAAGCTTCCTGTCTAAGTAACCATAAGTCATCAAGAAGGGAGGCATGGATAGCACCTGAAAGGTTAAAAGTATTAGCCAAACTCCCTGGGTACCTCCTTCCAAGTGTGATTATTTTCATTGGCCAGGGTATATCCAGCAGCTTGGCACAAAGACATTTCTTTATAAAAGAAATTTAATTCCACCCCCTTATGGGTATGTGAGTAGGGATCATTCATGACGGTGGTGGAGTTTTTTGGAAGATAAGGTGTTACACTTGAGGTAGAATGCAACTTAGGCTGAAAGACATTTAATCAAAGACAGCTTTCCAGAAGGAGTGAGACTGATGGTGGGATTAGGGCACTGGTGTGCTATAGCGAGAAAAATCCTTGACTAGAAGTCAGGACACCCAGGCTCTTGTCCCTGTTCATGGACCTGCATCTCTATAAAATTCTAGCCTTAATTCTGTCATTTGACAAATGAGAGGATTGGTGTGGCTAAAGTTTATAGAGTCTCAAAATTCTTAAGAGACCCCAGGAGACATGAAAACCTTCCCTCCAACATCTACAGCAATGGGCCACTGAGCGGTTTCTTATATACACCCTGTAAGGGGCATCTCACAACCTGTTGAGGAAGCCCATTTGCTTTTGATGCAACTTTAATTCTTGAGCAGTCTTGTTTTCTCAGATGATGTCCTTTCTGGCTGCAGACCTTTGACATTGGATGAGATGACTGGGGTAACCCGGCAGACCGAATTGGAGGCTACGTCGGGTATGGGGAAATAAACAATGTGTTTGAGAAATATGTTTGGGAAAATCAAAAACCCTGAAAGCAGTGTGTTCACAAAAGGGAAAGGGAGGAAGAGGACAGAAGTATCAGATATGATGCAGAGAGGGTCAGAAAGGCAAGAAAAATGTGGGGAAGAGGCATGTCATGAAGAAGCCGCTAAGACAAGTAGCGTAAGACCAAGAAGAGTGCTACATTCCATCGACACAGGGTGGGCCATGAGGGTTTTCAGTGGCCGCAGCTAGTCCCATAGCCCCCATTTTCCCTGTAAATGATCAGGTTTGCTTCTGTTGGGATGTCTCTGATTTGGCAAAGTATGTAAATGAGTCAGAATCTGGAGCTATTCTAACAATTTCAGTTTCTGTAAGCCCTACAGTCACCCAAAGTGCACCTTTTCAGCTGGCTGAGAACAATGATCAATGGGCACTTGGGCTCACAGAGTTCTTTCTGCCTCCAGACTACCCTGTCGTCTGGTTGCAGTTTCCATCACCCTGTTGACACTGTCCCTGAGTCACCTGATGTCTGAATGCGCACAGCAGCTGCGTGGGAGGCAGTCTCTGGAGGTGCTGAGGGAAGACAGCCCGGAATGAAATGTTTGCTGCAGCAATCTGAACAGGGCTGCCTGGAAGGTGCTGGGGCTACGTGTGTCTGGGGAGTTGGGGGGTGGCTAACATTTACCGAAACTCTTGCTGCTGTGTGCAGCGCTAAACGCACATACCTTCTCATTTGCTCCCCACCAGACTGACTGCTATAAACTGAGTGTTATTATTATCCCTTTACAGTCATGGATTCGTCCATTCAGCTAACATACCTTGTTGGATGAGGAAACTGAGCCTGGGACGTGGAGGGACTTGCTGGAGGGCACAGAACTAGCACCTTTTCCGGTTTGCCCCATTTTCTGCTGAAATGATACCCAAAGTATGCTCATCTCCTGGAAGTGTGACATAGACTGCAGTGAGAAAGGCAGAAGAAATCAGATCTTTACAGGAAGGAGTTCCGCAGGTATACCAAAGAAGGGGAGAAAGTGACTTGGGATTTGGCAGTTTGTCACCACATCGAAGGATCTGGTAGTTAGTTCCACACCCACGTGTCTTCCAAAGCACCACTCTGCTTTGTAAGAGTATATGATATTTTTGCCTGTTGCTTTGACAAGGCTACCTCTAAGGAAGTCCCTCTATTCCATATCTAATCCATCTGGACTGAGTTACAAAGAGCCAGTTTGACTGGATTGATCCTTCTTTCTATCACTTGACGTAGGTTGATGCAGATACTGCCAGGAAATTCAGTAATGTTAAGTGAATGCTGTTTCCCACTCTTAGCTCTGTGACGCTCTATGAAGCTCTGTGAAGCTTGGAGGCCTTCAGGGTGTTCATGCACAAGGGGCCCAGACTGCGGTCTAAACATAGGGCCCCAGGAGCTTAGGCATCAGAAGCTGGCAGCTGCTTCTAGGAGCTCTGCTCTCCCCGCCCCGGGAGGCCCCATGAGACTGACAATGATCGTAGACATGCCTTAGCCAAGTTAAAGCTCATAAAGCCGTGGAGTGAGTGAAATAAAGCCCAGTGCCTCTCTCTGCTTCCTTGAAGCTGGCTCTTGGCCACGGCCAGTCCTTGTGGAACTTGGTTAGAGATGTGGTGGAAGCCATCAGTTCTGATATGCCCCACCTCCCTTACCAACTCTGCCAGAATCCAGGATCTGCTGGCGCCAGAAAAAGCCAGGGCTTAAACCGGTTGTCAAGATACCAAAGGCATCAGCCCCAATAAAGAGGACTCCAGGTAAAAGAAGAGATTCATCTCTATAAAGAGGACTCCAGGTAAAAGAAGAGATTCATCTCTAGATGCTGTAGGCCAAGAGTCCTCAATAACTGTGAGAACAGAGGCTACTTTTACTTTCTGTAAATCCTCGGATTCCTGATAGAGAAGGAGTAAGGGGTTCATGACTGAGAGGGGAAATCTCAGCAGCAAGTCCCCAAACAGAGTGAGGGAAAGCAGACAGATGGCATGTACGCACGACAGTCCTTGTGTCGGTTGGGGGAGCAGGGAGGACTGGGGCTTCCGACGGATCCTGGAGAGGTGTGGGGACTGCTTCCCACTTAGAGAAATAACAGGTAAAGAGTAATATTTGCAAAGCGACTACTAGGTATCAGGCACTGTGCCAAATGTCAGACACGCTCTTTCATTGCATTCTCCTGTTAACTCTGAGTGAGCTCTTATTAGCTTGATTTTGTAGATCAGAAAAATGAGGCCCAGAGACATGAAGTCACTAGCCCAAGGGCACACAGCTAGTGAGTGGCCAAGTCCAGGAGTGAAACTCAAGTCTGCTTCACTTCATAGTTCTTTTCACTGTACCAGCCGCCTTGAAGAACAGGGAGGTGAAGGTGCTAAAGCATGCATACCTCCATCCCGAGTCCCGTAGTCGTCCCTGGGAGAGCGAGAGGCAAGCATGGGCAGTCGGAGAGAGGTGCAATAAAGAAGGCGGCACAGCTGCGGAGTGCTGAGAGAAGTCGGGCTGCTAAACGTCCCCTCCCCCCCGGTGGCCTCTGAACTCCCAGCAGCAATACAGGAGAAGGCCAAGAGAATTTGCACTCAATACCGGAAAAGCAGGAGCCAGGGTGTGATGTCATTAGCACACTATCTTCCTGGCCATTTTCACACAGTTCCTGCTGCAGGAAGAGTCCTTCGCATCGCAGATGCTGGCCTAATGAGAGTACGTGCCACAATGCAGCAAAGGGCTCTTGAATCAATAGTGCTTTCTGGCATACACCTCCTTGGTAAGCACTTTTGCAAGGTGGACATAAAAATAAATGTGCAATGTAATATTTAAGAGTAACCTTTAGCTGTTAAGCTGATTGCCTATCAAGCCGTTACCTTTGCAATAGAAGCTCACTAATTTATGCTCCCATAAAATCCCAACAGGCAGGTACATCATGTGACCTACCCTAAACCGACTGCCAAGAGAAGAGGGAGGGGGATATAGGTAGGAGGGTCTGCAGCGACCTTAACTCAGGAAGCACACCACAAAGGACTTGAGTCTCTGACTTTCCACTGTCCTAATAAACAGCAGTAAAACGTCTGTTGCCTTTCCGTGTTTCTGCATTTATGTGCTTGCCCATTATTCCAAATGAAGCAGTCTGCAACAGACCTTTCAGTCCCTACCAGGAATCAGCCGAATTTAAGGAACCTTACAAATAAGGCCCGCTCAGAGAGCTGGTATCAGAAAATGAAAACTCTTTCTGTGCTTTTAACAATCAGTTCTTCATGCGGAATATTATCTGACCCAACAGCTACTCTCGTTTTTTAAAAAATCGTTTCCTAGCAAGGAGAAAATTCTTCACATGCTTAATTATCACCTTCCTAGCCTATGTCCAGAGATCTCCCAGGATTTCTGATATAGCACATTCAGAAAATGATGTGAGAGGGTAGGGGGATGGGTGAAATGGGCAAAGGAGATTAAGAGGCACAAACTTCCAGTTATAAAATAAGTCAGGAGGATGAAAAGTACAGCATAGGGAATATAGTCACTAATATTGTAAGAACTTTGTATCCTGACATATGGTAACTACTTATCGTGGTGAGCATTTCGTAATGTATGTGAATGTCGAATCACTGTGCTGTACACCAGAAGCTAATATGATACTGTATGTCAGTTATACTTCAATAAAACCAAGCAGAAACAAAAAAATGATGTGACATGTTCTTTTAGGAGGCAGAGATGGCAAGTCCTGAATCCATCCTTAGTCATTTGGCTGGCCTAATGAGCAGGGGCACTGGAAACAACTGTCCTTTCCCTGAGCACGTCTGCCCACAGTCTCTGCACAGATACTTAAAACAAAAATTGAATGTGCGATGATTAAGAAACAGCTGATTGTCTATTCTAATCCTCACCGGTCATCTATGGCTTTTCAAGTCTCTCCCTGATGGCCCAAATTCCAAATACATCCATACATGTATGCGTGCATATGTACATACATACACACCATATGAAAGGCAGTCTTCACTTCCATGCTCGAAAAAGATGACTTCTAAGCATAAGACCAGGCTAACTGTGCTGTATGAAATAAATGACTAGAACATGCATTTCTTGAACACATACGATGGGCCAGGCAAACTATCAAAATGTTTCCCTAACATTATTGGATTTGATCCGCACATTTTATTTGTCACCATTTCATATAGGAGGGAAATTGAGACTCAGAGGCTCCAAGTAATTTGCCCAAGTTCACACAGCTAGAAAAAACTCGGCCAGTCCTGACCCACCCTGCAGATTCTTTAGTCATTGATTTCACTGCCTACAGAAAATATGGCAACTCCATTCAAGATTTGGGGGGTTTCTCAAGGCTCTATCAGCTCTCACTGCGGAACAAATGAATGCAAGTGCAGGTCTCACGCAGTGATCAAGACACTCTCTAGCAGAACAGTTGTCTCACATAGCACTCTGTCCATTTGATGTCTTCGGTTGCAGATGTCAGTGTAGTTTAATACAGTGCCATTAGAATACTTTTCTATGCAGACTGTGCCGGGGCATGAATTAGTTCTTCACCTACACTGATGTGGCTTAAAGACAGTTGGGCAAATTAATGGGCAAAAAAGTGTGTATTTTTCAGTAAGTTTCTCTGAGAATAACCAAGAACACAGGGGGGAAGAAAGCAATTGCCCAACCAGATTATGAGTTTTAAATGGAGCTTTTTCAGAGCAGGGACAAAATGAATTAGTACAGAAGCTAACCAGATGGTGGGGAAAGGGCAGTGCTTGACTCAGTGGTCTCTCAGGAGAGGTAAGGAAACAGGTTTTCTGAAATATATAAACTAACCCAGCTGTTCTATTTAGGCTCTCCGGCGGCAGTAGAGTATCTGGAGTTGAACTAAATACGGAATCTGAAAATCTACCCAGCCGCACGCTGACAAATTCTTTTGCTCTAATGTTAAAAATGTTAGAGGTTAAAAAGTTACTTGAGATTGGGATAGGCCGGTGATGGGTATTAAGGAGGGCACATATCGCATGGTGCACTGGGTGTTATACACAAATAATGAATCATGGAACTTTACATAAAAAACTAGGGAGGTACTGTATGGTGACTAATACAACAAAATAAAAATTAAAAAAATTAAAAATAAAAAGTTACTTGAATACTGTGTATTCAGTTGAATCTCCTTATGGCATCAATGAGAAAGAAACTCACGATGGAATTAAGGCTAATTGTGAGATGTTGGACTTTTGCATAGATTAGTACTTTTCAAACTTTAATGTGCTTACCAGCCACATGGGATCTTGTTAAAATGTAGATTTTGATCCAGTTAGTCTGGGGTGGAGCTTGAAATTATGCATTTTTAACATATCCCCATGTTATGCTGGGTAGCAAGGGTCAGTTTACCTTCTTAGCTGTCAGCTAGCTGGGCTGCTAGTTGAGTGAGGGAGCCACCTATGTTGGGGGGAGGATACCACTGTATATTAGGGTTGAATGCAAAACCTGGACATTGTTTTTTAAAGTTGATGATATGGACTTCACCAAAACCAAAATTTTTTTGCCCATCAAAAGATACCATGAAGAAAATGAGGAGCCTCAGGGTGGGGAAGAAAGTATTTGTGATAAGTATATCTGATACAGGACTGTATGAAGAATGTATAATGAACTCCTACAACTGGGATGCTCAGACAGTGATGGTGGAGGTGTAAAGACTCACAACCACTTCAAAAAAACCTGGCAATTTCTTGCAAAGTGAGACATGCATGTTCCCTATGAGCCGGCAATTTCACTCTTCGGTGTTTATTCAAGAGATGAAAAAAATGTCTACAAAGACTTGGACAAGAGCCTTCATAGCAACCTTATTCATAATAATATCAAAGAATGACAACAACACAAAAATTCATCAGCAGGAGGATGGGAAACAATTTGTGTTATATTCATCCGATAAAATACACTCAGCAATAAAAAGGAATGAACTGCTAATATATGCAACAACATGGACAAATCTGGAAACCATTATGAAAAGTGGAAGAAGTTAAACACGAAAGAGTGAATACTTTAGACTTCCATGTCTATGGAATCTCTAAAATATAAACTTAAACTGCTGTGACAGATACCAAAAACTGGTTACCTCCGAGTGGTGAGAATTGACTTGGAAGGGGTACCAGGAAATTTTGTATATCTTGATTGGCTAGTAGTTACTTGGATGTATAACAATTGTCCAAATCCATCAAAGTGTGTACTTAATATCTTTGCATGTTATGTAAATTATACCTCACTTTTAAAAATGCGTTTTACTTCAGTATGGTTCACAAAAACTTTTAATAATTTTCACAAATGATGAAGTTCTAAAGCCCTTTCCTTCCAACTAGAATCAGTGATAATATTGATATACATATTCTCCACTTTTAGTGAACATTTTCCCTCTAATTGCTAATTTCCAAGTCATACTGTTAATACAAAAAATACTGAAAAGCAGAAAGAAGAAGGAAACAAATTAATCACTTTCCATAGAAAGCCACTATTGATGTTTTGGTATATGTTCTTCCAAAAACGTTTCCTATTCATACTTATAAATTCTTTAAACTTATCTGAAACTTATCACTTACCATTGTTTTTCAATTTTGAAAACTTTCACATGTCAATATTTTTCACTGGAATGGTTTTTTAATGGCTAAATAGAATTCTGTCATATGGATATAGCATGATATATTTATTCAGTCCCCTATGAATGGACATCTAGGTTTTCCCACATTTGTACTATTACTAATATTACTGAGATAGGCATCCATGTCACCCGTTACTTGTACACATTCCTGATTATTTCTTGAAAATTAATTTCAGCCTACATTATTATCAAGTCAAAGAATTAGCACAGTTTTATGATACTTATTCACAAATGAATTTCCTTCTAGAAAGATTTATTCACTTACAGTACTACTAAATATATATGATCACAGTATTTATCTCATTTGTTTACACATAATGTTGATAATATATATTGTCAATTTTTGTTACCTTAATATAAGATAGTAACTCATTATTTTAATTTGCCTTTTATTACTTTGTGATTGAACATTTTTTACATTTTTTGCCACTGTTATTTTATAATTTTTAATTGCCAAATTATATCATCTGTTTCTTTACTGGCATGTTTCCTTTTTTCCTTAGTGATTTCTAAGTAGTGATCTTAATATATTAAGGCTATATCTTTTATCATGTGTGTTGCCAAAGTTTTTCCTATTTTATCATTTGAACTTTTTCTTCATGATGAATTTGTTATACATGTTAATTTTTATGCTGTTAAATCCATCAATACTTCTCAGTTTTAATGACCTTTTCTAGTAATAATGGGAGAAAAAGAATCATAAAAACCTTTACATTAATTGACACAGATATGACCTAGAACTATTGCTATCCACAGAGTGTGAAGAGCTGGTTAGGGCCAGGGAGAGAAACAGGGGTGGACTTGCTGAGGATAACACCCTACCAGGATTCTCTACATGTCTAATCAATACAAACTTCATTGACCAGTTTAAATATGGGCTATCAACTGTCCTGCCCCAAACCTGACCAAGGAAGAGAGTTCGAGAGGGTGGCTATCCTGGAAGATTGTTAGAAGCTGTAGAAGGGTGGGGTGCCTGAGTGGCTCTGTCGGTTAAGCGTCCGCCTTCGGCTCAGGCCCTGGGATCAAGCCCCGCTTTGGGCTCCTTGCTCAGCGGGGAGCCTGCCTTTCCCTCTCCCCCTGCCTGCTGCTTGCCCTGCTTATGCTCTCTCTCTTGCTCTCTCTGTCAAATAAATAAATAGTCTTTTTAAAAAAGGAAGCTGTAGAAGGGGGACTGTAGAAGTTTGGAACCTAATTCCAACCCTTTCAGCAACATTAACAACTGGATCTCAAATATGCAGAATGTCAAAGGTCAACTGGCCTGATGATGGAGATCTATTTAATCTACTTCTCTGTCTTGCTGTGCAGCACTCTGAGGCCGAGGGTCTTGCCAAATAATTGCTATGAAGTCAGCTCACTGCTTGTGGCGTAGGGTACCAGACGTGTCCCTCAGATCACTCATTACCTAGATGGGCCCCAGCAAGGATCATTGCTGTCATTAGGGTAAATGGCTTTATCAGTGAGGCCTAATTACCACTCAGCACAATAACGATTTTGTATGTCATTACATATGTGACCAATTAATTCTGATGTAAGTTCCATCGATTCCCAACACACTATGCCCCTGTGCTCAGTCTGCAATTTGTTCCTTGTGTAGCAGGGCCTTTTGACCAACTCCACCTAACCCATACTCCACCCACCCCAATTTTGATGAACTGAGGAATTACAAAGTCCAAGCTCAGTATCCGTATTTAAACTCATCTCCATGGTTTCAGTGTCTACCCATCACAAACTCATGGGTCTGGATTTAATTTCAAATCAGTGTTTGATGTAGTACATATAACATAGTGAGAATATAAATGTTCCAAGCAAGTGAGTGGGGAAACTTTAACAATATGCAGCTCAGACTGCAATGGCACTTTCAAAGAGAAAACATGATACTAATAAGCATTCCAGACATGTACTGGTTATGTATAATATATAAAGGAAAGTTCTTAGTACAGTGCCCAGCCTGTGTATACTTAATAGGTGCCCAAGAAAGTTTATTAAATCTGAATCTGAACAACTTAGACATTAAGGAAATAGGAGCAAAGGAATCATCTTCTTCTGCTTCCAAATGTGTCTTCTCTCCCTTTTTGCTGCTCAAAGCGTAGTTCAGGGACCAGCACCATGTGCATCGTCTTGTTAAGTATGCATAATTTTAGCAGATATACTAAATCAGAATCTGCATTTTAATACTGAACATTTTCACAGGTGATTAATGTACACATTAACATTTGAGAAGCATTTATCTAGACTTAATTAAGTGCAATTAAAAGGAAACAAATTAAGAATTGCAAAGCTGGTCCAGCCCAGGAAATGTCTACATAGGTACGTAACTCATGCTGATAACATGTAGTATTTTGATGGCCTCTGTACCTTATAGAAAACAGTCTACTGTCATTATCACACCCCGTTTCTGAAAAGTAAATATATCATACAGGCTATTCTTTGCTAAGCCTGACTGATTTTTATCCAAATTCTCTGCTTCTTTCTTACCTAGTTGAAGTCAGTACTGCCCATTCAAGAATCTTAAGTGAGGGGCGCCTGGGTGGCACAGCGGTTAAGCGTCTGCCTTCGGCTCAGGGCGTGATCCCAGTGTTGTGGGATCGAGCCCCACATCAGGCTCTTCTGCTGTGAGCCTGCTTCTTCCTCTCCCACTCCCCCTGCTTGTGTTCCCTCTCTCGCTGGCTGTCTCTATCTCTGTCGAATAAATAAATAATAAAAAAAAAAAAGAATCTTAAGTGAGTTTCCTATTGTTGCTTCCTATTGGCTTAGAGTTTTATTACCCAAAATGATTTGATATCATTGCAAACTTGGACATTTTTCTGGGTACTCTTATCTTCAAATTAATATTTTAATAAAAATACTGGTACCAGAGTTTACTCAAAGAGAGTCTACTGTTTGTTCATTCATTCAACAAATACCTAGGAAAGATCACTAGCTAGATATAAAATGATAAGTCACAGAGATCACAGTCAAAGACTGGAAATTCACAAGTAAACAGGTCCTTTGTAATCCAATATGATAAGTGGTATGATGTGGGAAGTATAAGGTTGGACACATTATATTGCCAATGCTTGACTGATTTCATATGGCTTTTGACTTCATCTGGGGAGAACCCAGCAATGTCAGGGAAGACTTCCCTAAAAAGTAATGATTAAGCTGGGAAATTAAGGGCAAGTAAAAGCTAGCCATGTGAAAAAGGACAATGAGAAAAATCTCTGCATACAAAGTAGTCTCTACTTAACTGTACTCTTTACTTCCTATCTCTAAGCTGATTTCCTGAACACTGATCAAGCCCTCTGTCTCATCACTTATTCTTTTAATGAGTAGTTTGTGTGTTTTATGACAAAATGTCACCGTGTTTTAGAGACCACCTCTTTCCTGTTGATGACAGATACCTAGCCAATTTTTTTAATTGTCTGGGTAAATAAATACGTACAGAATTTTGTGTATACAGGTATATGTTTTAAAGAAGACTTCAGGTTTAAGAGCTGTTTCTACGATGGATCGTGGAACACTACATGAAAAACTAATGTACTGTATGATGACTAACACAATTTTTAAAAAATAAATTAATTAATTAATTAAAAAGAGCTGTTTCTAGCTACATAAAGGAGATATGTTTACACACACACACACACACACACACACACACACACGGATTGCAAAAAACATTCAAAATACCACAAGCTATACTTCCAGTAAAGAGGTTTTCTCATCAGGGGTAAGAAAAAAAAAACTTTGAAAATGTAATGAAAAGCTTGTGTTATTCCTGTTTCCCAGTAGGAAATAACTGGTACCTTTTATGAAAAGGAGGGGAAAATAGATGGCTCACTCTCTACTTTCTTAAGAAATTCTGAATATCTTTTGAGTGCAGTCAGTGCATTTAAATAAGGCCTACATTTAAAGAAATTTTAAGGGGTGCCTGGCTGGCTCAGTGGGTGGAGCACGCCACTCTGGATCTCGGGGTTGTAAGTTCCAGCCCTACGTTGGGCGTAGTGATTACTTAAAAATAAAGACTTTAGGGGTGCCTGGGTGGCACAGCGGTTAAGCGTCTGCCTTCAGCTCAGGGCGTGATCCCGGCGTTATGGGATCGAGCCCCACATCAGGCTCTTCTGCTATGAGCCTGCTTCTTCCTCTCCCACTCCCCCTGCTTGTGTTCCCTCTCTCGCTGGCTGTCTCTATCTCTGTAGAATAAATAAATAAAATCTTTAAAAAAAAATAAAGACTTTAAAAAAATAAAAAGATTTTAAGCACTGAAAAATTAAGTGCAGCTTTACTGAGGCTTTAATCAACATGTAATTTGACAACATACGCGTGTGAATGTGAGTGTGAGGGAGGGGAAGAGAAGAAGGGAGGGAGGGTGAGGGAAAGAAGTCTGGAGGTATTTTCATGTTTTAACACTTCTCAAATCGGTTTTTTCATGCTATACTCTCTACCATGAATGTGTTTCATTCCTTCGTTCGTCCAGCAAGTACGTACTCAGTGGCTACAATGTGCCTGTATTATGCCAGGATACAGCATCTGTTCTCTTGGAGTTTACATTACATACTAGTTGGGAAGACAGGTAATGAACAAATGAATAAACAGAATAGTTAAAGAATTTTAGAAAAAAATCAAAAGGAAATGAACAAGTAATTGGGGGACGCTACCTTGAGAAAGAATGGGTAGGCAAGGTGCCTAGAAGAAGGTGCCATTTCAACTGAGATCTGAAGAATGAGAATGAAGATACTCCAGGCAGAGAAAATTGCAAACACAAAACTCTTGAGATGGAAAAAGGTATCAAGGAACATAAATGAAGTTGATGGAGCTAGCTAGAGTACAGGCGGCTAGTGGAAAGAGCAGTAAGAGATGAGATCAAAGAGGTAGGTGAAGGGCAGATCACATAAAGCTTTGTAAGCAAATATGACAGAAAGCCATGTAAGGGTTTGGGGGAGGGTGACATACTTTGATTTTCGCTTTAAAAATATCACTCTAGCTGCTGGTGGACGCATGGTGGTTTGGAATAAGGAGCCCCATTAGTACTGTATGGCATTACTACCGGCAAGACTTTTCTATTCTGCTTTTCCACCTAATGTGTACAGAATACCTTTTCATGTCAAACACTGCAAATTCTACCATTTTGAATGAGGGCACAGCATTCTACTGTATGTCTACAAGAAAATTTAGCCAATTATTTCTCTGTTGTTGGACATATGAGCTATTTCCAATATTTTGCTATTATAACAGAATGAACACCAGTAACATCAATAATTGGGAGACATTATTCTGACTTGTGCTACTAGCTTCACCACATAGGATCAGTCTTGGGCATATTCTGTAGCATGCCTTATATCCGTGGTTGGCAAACTATGGCGTGCAGGCCCAATCTGGCCCCCCAGTTGTTTTTGTAAACAAAGTTTTGTTTGTTTTGTTTTTGAAAGAGAGAGAGAGTGAGGGGGGGTGGTTGGAGGGGCAGAAGGAGAGGGAAAGAGAGAATCTTAAGCAGGTTCCATTTCCAGTGCAGGACCTGACACAGGGTTCAATCTCATGACCCTGAGATCATGACCTGAGCCAAAATCAAGAGCGGACACTTAACTGACTGAGCCACCTGGGTGTCCCCATAAATAAAGTTTTATTGGAACACACCTAGGCTCATTCCTTTCTGCATCATCTGTGGCTGTTCTTGCTCTGCAGTGGCAGAGTTGAGTAATTACAACAGAAGCTATGTGGTCAGCAAGAACCTAAAATAATTACTATCTGGTCCTTCTACAGAAAAATTTTACTGATTCCTACTTTGAAGTATTAATTTATTAGGGTACCTACTGTGTGTCAGCCTTATGATGGATGCTTGGTAGACAGAGATGAATGAGACATTTTCTCTCCTTCCTCTCGGATAACCACCCAATTATCCAGACCTTGAGGAGATCTCCTAGCTCCCTTCTCCATGTGCCCGTTTGAAATTAGGATATAGAAAACTTGAACACCATCGAATAACTTGACCTTGCTCAGGGAGCGTTCTACAGTGCTAATCGTACCCTGCCTTACCATATGCTCCCTTGGGTACATTTTTTACCGCTTACCCCCGGATTGAAGCTTCTTTTTTTTTTAAGATTTTATTTATGTATTTGACAGAGAGAGACAGCCAGCGAGAGAGGGAACACAAGCAGGGGGAGTGGGAGAGGAAGAAGCAGGCTCCCAACGGAGGAGCCTGATGTGGGGCTTGATCCCACAACGCCGGGATCACGCCCTGAGCCGAAGGCAGACGCTTAACCGCTGTGCCACCCAGGCGCCCCTGAAGCTTCTTAAGAGAAGGGCTGGTACCATCTACATAAAGGAGATACTGGTCTGTAGTTTTGTAATGTCTTTATCTGGTTTTGTTATCAGGGTAATTCTGGCCTCATGAAATTAGTTGAGAAGTATTCTCTCCTATATTTTTTGAAAGAATTTGTGCAATTGGTCTTTTATCTTCCTTAGATATTTGATGTAATTCATCAATGAAACCAAGTGGGCTATGGTTTCTTTGTTGGAAGGTTTTGTTTATTTTTTATTATGTTATGTTAGTCACCATACAGTCCATCATTAGTTTTTGATGTAGGTTCCATGCTTCATTCTTTGTGTATAACACCCAGTGCTCATTGTAAATGCCCTCCTTAATACCCATCACCATGCTAACACATCCCCCACCCCCTCCCCCCTGACACCCTCAGTTTGTTTCCCGGAGTCCATAGTCTCTGATGGTTCATCTCCCCCTCTGATTCCCCCCCCTTCATTTTTCCTTTCCTTCTCCTAATGTCCTCCCTGCTATTCCTTATGTTCCACATATAAGTGAAATCATATGATAATTGTCTTTCTCTGCTTAGCTTATTTCCCCTCCAGTTCCATCCATGTCGATGCAAATGGGGATATTCATCCTTTCTGATGGCTGAGTAGTATTCCATTGTGTACACAGACTTCATCTTCTTTCTCCATTCATCTGTTGAAGGGCATCTTGGCTCCTTCCACAGTTTGGCTATTGTGGACATTGCTGCTATGAACATTGGGGTGCACGTGCCCCTTCTTTTCACTACATCTGTATCTTAGGGGTAAATACCCAGTAGTGCAATGGCTGGGTCATAGGGTAGCTCTACTTTTAACTTTTTGAGGAACCTCCATACTGTTTTTCAAAGTGGCTGTACCAACTTGCATTCCCACCAACAGTGTAAGAGGGATCCCATTTCTCCACATCCTCTCCAACATTTCTTGTGTCCTGCCTTGTTAATTTTTGCCATTCTAACTGGTGTAAGGTGGTATCTCAATGTGGTTTGATTTGAATTTCCCTGATGGCTAATGATGTTGAACATTTTTTTCATGTGTCTGTTAGCCATTTCTTATGTCTTCATTGGAGAAGTGTCTGTTCATGTCTTCTGCCCATTTTTTGACTTTTTTGCTTTTTGGGTGTTGAGTTTGAGAAGCTCTTTATAGATCTTGGATACTAGCCCTTTATCTCTAATGTCATTTGTAAATATCTTTTCCCATTCTGTGGGTTGCCTCTTTGTGTTGGAAGGTTTTAAATTAGAACTTTAATTTCTTTAATGGATATAATGATATTCAGATTTTCTATTTCTTCTTGTGTCAAATTTGGTGATGTGTATCTTTTAGGGCATTTATCCATTTCATTTAATTAAAATTATTGGTATATATTTGTCCCTATTATACTCTTATTTTCCTTTTATTATCTGTAGGGTTTCTGGTGAGCCTCTACATTCATCCCTGACATAGAGAATTTGTGGTCTCTCTCCTTTTTTTCTAAATTGGTCTGACCAAAAAAATAAAAGGAAAGAATAAAAAAAAATCAGTCTGACTAGAGGCTTATCACTTTTACTGATCTCTTCAAAGAAACAACTTTCGGTTTCATTAATTTTCTCCATTATTTGTCTTTGTATTCCATTGCCTTCTCCCTTGTCTCTATTATTTCCTTCCTACTACTTTGATAACTCCTTTTTTAGTTTCTTAAGATGGAAGCTGAGATCACTGATTTTGAAACTTTATTGTTTTCTAATGTATGCATTCATCGTTACAAATTTCCTTCTAGGCACTGCTTTAATTTTTTCCCACAAATAGTGATATATTGTGTCTTTATTTTCATTCAGTTCAAATATTTTTTTTAATTTTCCTTGTGATTTCTTTGACTCATGGTTGTTTAGAAGTGTGTTGTTTGTTTCCAAATATTTGAATATTATAGTAATTTTCAATAAGTTTTTATTGATTTCTAATTCAATATTGTTGTGGGCAGAAAACATACCCTATATTGTTTCAATATTTTAAAAGTTATTTAGATTTGTTTCATGACCTAAAATATGGTCTACTGATGAAATCCCATGTGCCCTTGGAAGGACTATGTATGCTGCTGCTAATGGATATAGTAGCCTATACATTTCAGCAAGGTCAAGTTGTTTGTTCATGTTTTCTATATTCTCATTGATTTCTTTCTACTTGTTTAGCCAGTTATTGAGAGAGCAATGTTAAAATCTCCAACTTAGATTTGCTCTTGTCTAATTCTCATTTCAGTTCTGTGAAATTTGCTATGTAATTAGATGCATAAACATTTATGATTGCTACATCTTCCTGAAAATTTGATCCTTTTATCATTACCAAATGTCCCTGTTTATCACTAGCAATGTTCCTTGCTCTGAAGTCTACTTTTTATTTAAAGATATTATTTATTGGGGCGCCTGGGTGGCACAGCGGTTAAGCGTCTGCGTTCGGCTCAGGGCGTGATCCTGGCGTTGTGGGATCGAGCCCCACATCAGGCTCCTCTGCTATGAGCCTGCTTCTTCCTCTCCCACTCCCCCTGCTTGTGTTCCCTCTCTCGCTGGCTGTCTCTATCTCTGTTGAATAAATAAATTTAAAAAAATCTTTTAAAAAAAGATATTATTTATTTATTTATTTAACAGAGAGAGAGAGAGAGAGAGAGAGAATGAGCACAAGCAGGGGGAATGGCAGACAGAGAGGGAGAAGCAGAATCCCTGTGGAGCAAGGAGCCTGATGTGGGGCTCAATCCCAGAACCCTGGAATCATGACCTGAGCCAAAGGCAGACGGACACTTAACTGACTGAGCCAACCAGGCACCCCAGAAGTCTACATTTTTTGATGATAAATAGCTACTTGAGCTTTTTTAGGTGATTAATATTTACATGGCATATCTTTTTCCATTCCTTTAACTTTTAATCTGTGCAGGCATATTATTGTGTGTCTCCTATAGAGAACATATGGTTGAGTCTGCCTTTTTTTTATCACTTTGATAAACTTTGCTTTTAAATTGGTATGTTTAGGGGCGCCTGAGTGGCTCAGTCGTTAAGCATCTGCCTTCGGCTCGGCATGATCCCGGAGTTCTGGGATCAAGCCCCACGTCAGGCTCTTCCACCGGGAGCCTGCTTCTTCCTCTCCCACTCCCCCTGCTTGTGTTCCCTCTCTCGCTGGCTGTCTCTCTCTCTCTGTTAAATAAATAAATAAAATCTTTAAAAAAATAAATTGGTATGTTTAGACTATTTAAATTTGATGCAATTATCTGTATGGTTGGGTTTGAATTTAACATATCAGTATTTTTTTCTATTTACCTTACTTGTTCATTCTCCCCCTTTCCCTCTTTTCCTGCTTTCTTTTGAATTGGAAGTTTTGTTTTTGTATTTTGGAGTTGTTTTGTTTTGTTTTAGGATAGATTTATCTCCCCTGTTGGCTTATTAGTTTTATTTCTTGTTTCTCTTTTTAGTTGTTGCTCTGGGGTTTGCAATATGCATCTTTAACTTGCTACAATCTACTTTGAATATTAATATATCACTTCATGTATAATGCAAGAAACTTGCAACACCCCCCTAACTTTATGCCATTGTTTTCATACATTTTACTTCTATACATGTTACCTAAATCACAATACGTTGCTATTTAATTTTTTTAAACACTCATGTATTTTTTAAAAAATAATGAGTTTTACAATTTCCAGCATTCTCTTTACTTCTTTGTGTAGATCTGAGTTTGCACAGGTGTCGTATTCCAACAGTCTGAAGAATACTTCTTGTAGTCAATTCTCTCAGTTTGCTGTTGGCCTGGGAAAAAAACCAGTCTAGATTGACAGGTGTGTGTGGTTTTTTCCTTTCAGCATTGTTTCTGATGGAGAATCAGTGCTTATTTTTATCTTCATTTTTTGTATGTATGGTTACTTTTTAAACTGCTTTTAACACTTTCTTTTTACTGCTAGTTGTGATGTGTCTTGGTGTGGGTACCTCATGGTTTTTTCTGCCTGTGCTAGGTTAAACTTCTCATGTCTGTATGTTTATATTGTTCATCAAATTTGAAAGATATTTGGCCTTCATTTTTTCAAATGTTTTTCTGCACTCTCCTTCCCTTTCTGGAAATGTGATTATATATTTGCTTTATCTCTTGATATTGTCCCATGAATCATTGAAGTTCTGATCTTCTCAGTCATTTTTCTCTATGCTTCAGTTTATATAGTTTCTACTGCTACATCTTCAAGTTCAATGACATTTTCTTCTGCAGTGTTTCATGTGCTCCTAAAATTATCCAGTGAACATTTCATTACAGCTATTGTATCTTTCAGCTCTCGAAGTTCCATTTAGTTCCTAGAGATTTGATCTCTTCTCATTGTATGTTTCCCTTTACATTCTTTAACATATTTATAATACCCATTTTAAAATCGTCATATAGTAATTGCATCTGCCATTTCTGAGTCTAATCTTTTGGACTAACTTTTCCCCTAGTTATACATCACATTTTCCCAATTCTTTGAAGGCCTTTAATTTTTTATTGGTTGATGGATATTATAAAAGTTATCTTGTTGAGTGTCCACATTTTATTATCTTCCTTTAATGAGGAATGTGTTTTGGCAGGCAGTGATTTTACACATACATCAGCCTGATCATTTGATGGCTTTTTAAAAAAAACTTGAAGTGGATCGAGAGTAGTTTTAATTCTGGGACTATTTTAATTCTGCCATTAAGGTGTGATCCTTTTGGAGGTGAATTCACTTGCCTAAGGGCATGCTGAGCCAAGGCTAAAGCTCAGGTGTGCCCTGACAAGAGCCCATGCTCCTAACTAATATTGTGTCCAGAAATAAAGCTACTGAAGGGCTCAGGTGATGGCATCAGCATTGATTCCTACTGGAGATCAGAGTGGCCATCAGTTTGAGCTGGGATGGTCAAATACCTTTCTAGGCAGGGGGTACTTGATCTGGCCCTGGAGGGTAGCTAGAATTCAAACAGGCAGAGTAGACAGTTGAGAGTTTTCTAGGCAGGGAAAATTCCAGGGGCGCAGCTGTAGAAATGGCAACGCTCAAGGCAGGACTGTTCCTGTGACAGTGAATTATCCAGCTGGGCTGGGCTGTGTAGAGTAGAAATAAGGCAAAACAGCAGTAATGAGGGCCAACTCTGTCACTCCTCAGTGATGAAAATTGGGGCATGAACAGTTTGGGGAAGCTTTATACTACTTAAAGATACACCTGGATCCACAGGGTGGCTCCACAAAACTTTACTGGGCAAAGCTAAGCAATGCAGAGCCACCCAGCCTATTAACTGAACTGGAGTGACATTCAAGGGCTAATGAGAAACACATAATGTACCATTTCTAGTCCAGCTTTTTGTAAAGTAATAAATTGCTTTGAAAATACAGTACTTATGCAAATGTGGTATTACTATCAGTTACCACATTTGCATAGCCATCTGCTACATTTTCAGAGCTAAGCTCAGAAATCTTTCCATTCCAAGACTCTAGATAAGGCCTTGCAATACCTATCAGGTTATGTGCCACCTACAGGCTTTGAGGATGGCCAAGAATCCATCCTATGACCATTGAATCAAAAACCATCTGGACAAAAATGATTATTAATAGATTTTCAATTAATTAATGTATCTTCGGCTTAGACTTTGTGCACCATTTCTACTCAGCCATCTGCTAAATATGCATTATCATAGCCTGGGAACTTCCTCTGGCTGTCATATACTCAGACAGTAGCAAGGTGCAAACAGATTCAGTCACTTTTTAATTCACGCACTGAATCAACCAACAACAAACATTTACGGAGTATCTATTATGTGTCAGACACACCCCTGGGAGCTGGAGATACAGATGTGAACAAGACAGACAAAAATCCCTGTCTTCACAGATCTTACATTCTAGTGGGGGAAATAGAAACAAATTGGTCTAAAATATGTCAGATAGTGATGGTGAATGAAAAAAGATAAAGCAGGACAGAAGGACAGAGTGTGACTGGAGTGGTACTCCAGATAGACTAGGCATGGAAAGCTTTTCTGATGAAATGACATTTAAGCAGGCCTGAAGGAAGTCAGAGAATGAACCATGCATGTGTCTGGGGGAGAGAGCTCCAGGCACAGGGAACAGTAAGTGAAAAGTATCTGAAGGAGAAGCTTGCCTGGCACATTCAAAAAAGAACAAGAAGACAATGTGTTTGGAACATAGTGAACAAGGAGGAAAGTGGGTGGAGCTCAAGTTAGAGAACAGGCAGCTACCTAATCATATAGACTATGGTAAGAAGTCTTCTTTTACCAGAGTGAGAGAAGAAGACACTAAAGGGTTTGAGCAATGGAATAAAACGTTACATCAGAGGTTCAGATTTAACTTCTTGGAATAGGGTATTGTTAAAAGTTCCTCAAATGATTCTAATGTGTGTTATGGTTGAGAATCATTGCTTAGCAGGATAACTATGTCTTCATTTTGAGAACAGATTTTGGGCAGAGGGAGCAAGGGTAGAAGCAGGAACAGCAGTTAGGAAGTTATCACAATAATCCAGGCAAAAGTTGATGATGGCTTGGATTGGGGTGATTTGAGAACAGTGGATCATGAGTGGCTCTGAGCGCCCCCGCCAACATCTTGGCTGCTCTGTTCCTTTAGCCTTTCTTTCTCTATAGCTACACCAACTGACCCCACCCCCATGCAGACTCACAGAATCATTTCCACCCAGTATGTGGGACTTTAGGAGTCTTGGTTAAACATTTCAGAGACCTCACCATAAAAACATTCTCTAATACAATGACAAACTTCTAGAAATTGAGCTTCTTTCTTAGGGCTTCGCCTCCCAATCCAGATTAAACTAAAGTTCTGTGATCAAAGACACTGGTCTGCCTGGTATCTGGTTACCCAGTTTCTTCCACTCCAGGTCCATCCTTACCCGACCTTCTTCCAAAGTCTAATTTTAATAATGAGTACCACTTTTTGAGCACTCACTCAGGGCTATGCACTGTCCTAAGTACCTTATATTAAAAATTCAATCCTCACCACGGACCTAGGAGGTGAGTGCTGTAATTATACCTGCTCAGCAGATAATATAACTGGGAAGCGGAGAGTTCAGTAACTTGCTCAAACCACACTCTCAAGTGTGAAGGTCAATATTTAAACCTAGGTCTGTATGACTCCAAAGATTGTGTGTTTCTAATCACTTAACCATCTGCCATTCTAGAACCCCGCTTTTAGGTGAGATCTGAAACCTATTGATAAACACCTTGACCCTACTGCCTCCCTGGATCTCTGCCTCCTGTCTGTCCTTCCACATGGGAACTTTTCCTTTGCTTCCACTGCCCGAACTCCAAGCTTGTTCGATGTGTTCAGACTTTATTGCTCCAGCTTCAGAGAGTGGCTGTATCTGGTTTCTAGGTTGCCCTTCAAGGTGGGGGTAACTCTCACTACATGTCCAGGAAGTTTGCCTTCTTCCAGAACAGTGAGATTTCAGTGTGTATCAGCTGGACATCTTCATTTCTTGTAGTGACATCTCTTCTTGCCCCTCTGGGGAGTTCAGTTTGTTCTTACTCTGGGAAGCCAGCAAATTCTTTTGGAAGGGACAGTGCTTCTTCCTCTTACTAGTGTTCTAATTTGCACCCTGGAGAATGTGAACTTCTACAGGCCTTGGTAAAACCAAAACTCTGTAAGCACCTGAAGTATTTCAACATCTCTGACAAGTGGAAGCAATGTTTTCCCCAAGGTTTACTCTTTTCCTTCCACAGTTTATGTATATAAAATGTGTATATATATATATACATATATAAAACACATAGACATATAAATACACATAATCTATATGTATATATAATGTATATTCTTCTATATATATGGATACAGATATATAATGTATATTCTTGCACAGGTCTGCGCACATACATTTCTTCATATTAACAATGCACAGGGCATTATATGGTGGATTACCTGTTTGTAGCTGATAAAATGCATTTGAAGAGGTAGCTCCTTGATGTCTTCCAAGTACCTAGGTGTGGAACAATGACCTTGGGTGGCTCCAGAACTAGTTGAGTGTATGACAATAGAGAATGCTGGAGTAGGCAAGCTGAACACCACCAAACGATTTATTAAAAACTGCCCCAGAGACAAATTAAAATTGTTAATATAAAATATGAGCAAAGAAAAGTGATTGGAATATAAACTATTAAGAAGACCGGGAGAGGACCTAATTTGTGTCTGATATGCAGCATTAAAATGTAATGAATTTTGTAAAGCCTGGAGTTTACTGCAACTCGCTTTAAATATATAGAGAAATAATTCATCTTCTTGTGCAAAAAAGAAGAAAAGAGTGCTCAGATTGAATGCTCATTGCGATGTTTGCTTAAAAAGCTGCTTTGTTTTCAGAGTACAGATCTTTCACCTCTTTGGTTAAGTTTATTATTAGATATTTTATTATTTTTGGTGTATTTATAAGTGGGATTGTTTTAATTTCTCCTTCTACTGCTTCATTATTAGTATATGGAAATGCAGTGGATTTCCGTACATTGATTTTGTGTCCTGTGACCTTACTGAACTCATTTATTAGTTCTAGTAGTTTTTTTGGTGGAGTCTTCAGGGTTTTGTATATATAATATCATGTCATCTGCAAATACATCAAAATAAAAAGCTTCTGTACAACACAGGAAACAATCAACAAACTAAAAGACAACCTAGGTAACGGGAGAAGATATTTGCAAATGACATATCTGATAAAGGGTTAGTATCTCCTGTAACTCAACACCAAAAACCCCAAATAATTCAATTAAAAAATGGGCAGAAGACATGAACAGACATTTCTCCAAGGAAGACGTACATATGGTAACAGACACATGAAAGATGCTCAATATCACTCGTCGTCAGAGACATGTAAATCAGAACCACAGTGAGATGTCACCTCACACCTGTCACAGTGGCTAAAATCAAAAACACAAGAAACAACAAGTGTTGGTGAGAATGCGGAGAAAAAGGAACCCTCTTGCACTGTTCGTAGGAATGCAAATTGGTGCAGCCACTGTAGGAAACAGTAGGAATGTTCCTCAAAAAATTAAAAATAGAATTACCATGTGATCCAGTAATTCCACTGCCAGGTATTTACCCGAAGAATATGAGAACACTAATTTAGTTATTTTTACTAGTCTGAAGACATGAAACTAATTTCTTTTTTTTTAAAGATTTTATTTATTTATTTGTCAGAGAGAGAGACAGCAAGTGTACAAACAGGAGCTCGAGAGTCAGGCGGGAGAGGTGGCTCCCCACTGAGCAAGGAGCTCGATGTGGGATTCCATCCCAGGACCCTGGGATCATGACCTGACCCAAAGGCAGACGCTTAACCAACTGAGCCACCCAGGCATTCCATGAAAACACTAATTTGTAAAGATATGTGCACCTCTATGTTTATTGCAGCATTATTTACAATAGCCGAACTATGGAAGCATCCCAAGTGTCCGTAGATGGATGAATGGATAAAGAAGATGTGGTGTGTATATAGGTATATATGGTATGGTATATACATATATGTATATGATATATATGTATACACACAATGGACTACTACTCAGCCATAAAAAGAATGAAATCTTGCCATTTGCAACAACATGGATGGATCTAGAGAGTATAATGTTAAGTGAATGAAGCCAGTCAGAGAAAGACAAATACCACATGATTTCATTCATATGTGGAATTTAAGAAACAAAGCAAATGAGCAAAGGGGGAAAAAGAGAGACAAACCAAGAAACAGACTCTTAACTCTAGAGAACAAACTGATGGTTACCAGAGGGGAGGGGGTAGGGTGGGGGATGGGTGAAATAGGGGAGGGGGGTTAAGGAGCGCACGTGTCCTGATGAGCACTGGGTGATGTACGGAAGTGTGAGTCACTATATTGTACACCTGGAACTAACATAACTGTACATTTACTGGGATTTTAAAAAAAAGCTGCTTTGTGCTTTTCGTTCACAAGTAATGGTGGGTTTATTTTCTAATACTGTCGGTCAAAAATTCATCTGTGTGTCATCGGCCTGATAAAAGCCTTCAAGTATCAAACGGAATCTGTCACTGTAAAGGGCACCGAGGTGACACCTGAGGAGCCGATGCTGGCCTTGGCTGGCTCCTGCTGCAGGTAACAGAGATGTATGGGGAGGGGGGTGGGTTTGGAACTGGGTATCTCTCACGTTCCCTTTGTAAGTCAAGGAAACTGAATTTACTGGTTAAGGGCTTTTCCCTCTTCTGCTCTTCCCAGAAAACAATCTCCCAGTAAGCACTTGGCAAGCCTGAACCTATGGCTGGTCCAAGTGTAATCATTTTGTCTCTGGCTGTTTACTTTCTATCTCATTCCTGAAGATTCTCTGTCTTCATATCCCAGTGACATTGGGGATCCTGAAGGATGCTTTCCCCTAGCTTGGTAAGCTTCGTGGTTGCTTTCTTCCTATTTTCCATCACTCCCCTTCTTCCATACCCAAACCTGCAGTTGACGTGTGCTTAGCCGATGCAAATTCACTTCAAGATGGACCTGAAGTAAACAAAGCTGAAAAGAGCTAGCTTCTAACTGAAATGACATTTCTAGGAGTCGTAGAGGGATGACAGTGCCCTCCCGGCTTCCCTGGCAGGTGGATTAGCATGGCATTGAAACCGGTCTGAGAATCAGGCAGACCTATGTTCTCATAGGAACTGTACTATTTTTTTTTTGAGTTTTACCGAGAAACAATTGACATACATCACTGTATAAATTTAAGGTGTACATCATGGTGATCTGATTTACATATATTGTGAAATGATGACCACGGTAGGTTCAGTTAAGGTCTATTATCTCCTATAGATAAAATAAAACAAACAATTCCTCCTTGTGATGAAAACTTAGGAGCTCCTCTCCTAACAACCTCCCTATCTATCATACAGCAGTGGTAACTGTAGTCATCACGGTGTACACTATATCCCTTGTGCTTATCTTTGAGCTGCAAGTTTGGAACTGTACTATCTTAATAGCCAATTTACTCTGTAGAACTGTTGTAAGGATTAAATGAGATGATGCCTGTTAAGTGTTCAGTACGGTACCTAGAATAGTAATAATAGCAATTACTACCCTGAATCATGCCACTAAGGGCAGCCTCAGGAAGACTTTGCAGCACTGAGTACCAACGGTATGATAAACCAAGCATACTCTGTTCTCAAGTTTCTCACAGACTATTAGGGGAGACCACACTTGCCCGCACGTATCTGGAATATAAGATAGATACTGGCCAAGTATTATATGAGGAAAACACAGGAAGAGCTAAGAAGGGAAGGGAAGGGAAGGGAAAGGAAAGGGAGGGGAGGGGAGGGGAGGGAAAGGACAAGAAGAGATGAGAGGAAATGAGATGAGAAAAATAAACGCAGTGGGCATCACTCACGAGAGAAAATTTCATGGAAGGGGCAGTTGCGGACTTGAGCTTTGAAGGGTGACTAATTGTCTGAGATGCTTTGTGGAAGAAAGGGCGAGATATTATGAATAAAGGAGGGGTAGGATGGCTCTAGACTATATCATTAGATCATTGTTCTAGCCCCCTCATAGTGTCTGGCACACAGTAGTCGCAGAGCCAGTATCTGGAGAAGGAATGAAAATAAGTGCAGGGCTTTGTGAGTAGAGAGGAGAGACTTGCAGGACATGAATGGTTCCTCAGGATAGGTGAAGTGATGAGACGTGTTCCTGGGCACACAACTCCGTCTCCTCTGCCCAGGCCTTCAGAGCCTGTGGTCCTCCCCAACTAGGGCATTCCAAGATATACCCCCTTCTCACGGGGCTTCATTCACTTTGACGCTCCTCAGGATCCTGCGCGAATAATGGTCATCAATGGCTAACATATTATCTTTGTTTCCCAAAGGTCCCGGGCTTTTCCCTGGTAGTATTTTGTAAGGTTCCATCACATGTTCTGAGGTCAAGGCTATGTCCATATGCTTAAGCGTTTTCTGTTTAAGAACAAACAATCGCAGAGTCCACAGTCTCTCGTGGTTCATTCCCCCTTCTGTTTACCGCCCCCTTCATTCCTCCCCTCCCTCTCCCACCGATCCTCCTATCTCTCATGTTCCATAAATGAGTGAAACCATATGATAATTGTCTTTCTCTGCTTGACTTATTTCATTTAGCATAATCTCCTCCAGTGCCGTCCATGTTGCAGCAAATGTTGAGAAATCGTTCTTTCTGATGGCTGAGTAATATTCCATTGTATCTATGGACCACGGCTTCTTAATCCAGTCATCTGTTGAAGGGCATCTCGGCTCCTTCCACGATTTAGCTATTGTGGACAATGCTGCTATGAGCATTGGGGTGCATATGGCCCTTCTCTTCACTACGTCTGTATCTTTGGGGTAAATACCCAGTAGTGCAATTGCTGGATCATAGGGTTTCAGAGGGGACGGGGGTGAGGGACTGGGATAGGCCGGTGATGGGTACTAAGGAGGGCATATATTGCATGGTGCACTGGGTGTTATGTGCAAGTAATGAATCATGGAACATTGCATCAACAACTGGGGATGTACTGTATGGTGACTAATATAACAAAATAAATATTATTAAAAAAAAAAAAACAAACAATCCGTGAAATTCAAATAACCAGGTCTCTTTTCTCTACCAACTGCCCAATCATGACATTTGTCTGCACTGTTGGTTGCTCCTCTTGTGAGAATTGCAGGACTTTGAAAATGGCCTAGACGTCATGTAGTTTTCAAACATATCTTCTTCATTTTACAAAGAAGGATACTGAAGCTCAAAGAAGTAAAAAACCATTTGCCCAAATTGTGTATAAGGACTGGAGCTAGTACCCGTATATCACCACTTCCTTTTCTTTGGTTCTTGTATCATGTAATTGGAGTTACTAACATTTGTTTCATTCCTCTCATGAGAATTCCTACTCTTTTCCCAACCCAATTCTCACCTCTACCACGGGGACAATATGCAGGGAATTTTATCTCTAAAATGTTAGTTATGTTATCTGACATTAAACTTTCCAGTCTGAGAATATTAACAGCCCCCAGACTGTGGCTACCGGGGATGTGGATGGTCATTGAAGCCCCCCCGCTGCTTGCCAAGAGGGCTTCAGAACGTGCTTCTCTAGAGACAATGAGTCTAGAAAACAAATTTCTATATACCTGGGTTCAAGTTTAAACTGTGAAACTTAATCTCTAAATGACCTTGGGCAAGTTTAGCTGACTTCTGGATTCCTCAGTTTCCTTATCCATAAAATGGGGACAATGAAAATTTATACAAAGGACTGTCTTCAGAATTAAATATAATAACACATGTAGAGAGTTTAACAGATGGAGAGGAAGCCTCATCTGTACCCGATACAGACAATTTAGATGATGAGATTTGGATCTTTTAGCTGATGAGATTTAAATGAGATTTTGGATTTGAGCTGATGAGATGATCAGATTTAGATTTAGATGGTGTGACTTTGGACTTTGAGCTGTTGCTATAATGGGATGAGACTCTTGAGAACACTGAATGTATCTCACACTTAGAAGGGATGTGAGTCATTGGAGGGCAGAGGGCAGGCTATGGTCGGCAAAATTCTAAAATGGCCTCCAATATTCCCAATCCCTTGGTGTACAATCCCTTCTCTTGCATGTGGGCAGAATCTGTGAATTTGATGCATATCGCATCTGTGATTACATTATGTCATGTGGTAAAGATGAAGGGGCTTTGCAGATGTAATTAAGATCCCTAATCAATTTGACTTTGAGTTAATCAAAAGGAGATTAATCTAGGTGGATCTGATATGATCAGGGGAGCCTTTTAAAGGAGAGTATAGGGATCAGAGGCAGAAGTCTCTCCCCTGCTGGCCTTGAAAAAGCAAGCTGCAAGGAGACGAATTCTGCCGACAACCACATACAGGTTCGGAAGAGGACTCCAAGCCTCAGATGAGACTGCAGTCCCGGTGACACCCTGACTGTAGCTCGAGACTCTGAGCAAAGGATCCAGTTAAGCCATTCCTAGACTCAACCCATAGAACTGTGAGATAACAAGTGGGTATTGTTTTCAAGCAACTAAGTTTGTGGTAATCTATTATACATCATAGGTGCTTAATAAATGACAGCTCCCTTCTAGCGCGTGCTTGGATACCTGAGTGCTTGACACTTATTACTTCTATGTTCCGTGTCATGGATTTTTTTTCTTCTCGGCTCCCATGCATATCTCAAAATGACTTTTCTTAAGTGTTCCTGGTGTCCATATACCCAGCCCTGCCCTGTCTGAACTCCACCTGGAGGTCTTAGCATTCCCCCTGCTTCTCTGTCCCTTTAGCCACACCTACTAAAGGGGCTGGTGCTACTTGTCCTTGAAAGACTCTTCTCCACATTTCTTGGTTCTTAGTTTGGTTGGCAATCTTTGGTGAGACCTCGGAGTCCCTTTGGCTGTTCCAGCATTAGGCAGCTCCAACTGAATGCCTTGGGGACCATATGTCCTCCACTCAGGGAGTTTTAGCTGCCATTGTTGACAGAGTCTTAATGGGCTTGTCGTGGAGGAGTGACAGCTCCTGAGGGTGCTGTCCTATTACTTCAATGCCTACTCCCTGGTGCGTCACAGTAATTAATTAATCTTCCAAATGTTCCTCATGCTTTTGACTATGCCAGGCAGGCACAGAGGTACTCTGCTTGATCTCAGGCCTATGGGTAAGATCCAGGGCATGTCTGTGGGTGTGTTGGGCCATGGCCTCCCCTTAGCATCTTCAGGGGCATGCATAGCCTTGGACCTAAGCTGATGGTTGGATCTTTTCCTCCAATGTGGGAGGCACCACGGACTATAAAGAGTACTATCTCCTTGGCTGGACTCACAGCTCCCCGAAGCAGGCTTATTACTGCACATGAAGAAACTGAGGCTCACTGGGCTTGATTGACTTGCTCAGGTGGCAGAGCCAGGTCAGTCAGACCCTAAACCCCATGTCCTTAACTGTTCATCATATTGTATAACCTGCCCTCTTGGGTTATGGAAGACTTTGGCTCAGGCATTTAGAGACTTAGTTTCTGGTCCTGATACTGCCATTCTTTAATGTGTGCATTCGGCAAGTCCTGTTTGTTCCTCTGTGAATCTCGATTTTCCCATCAATAAAATGGGGGAAGGAAAGGGTACTATTATGTGAAATGACCTTTTCAGCTCTGCCCTTCATAGACTTTATGAAATATACATTAGGGCCTGGAGTTTACCTGACTATATTGGAATATCATGCTTTGTCACTGTAATTGTTTAGGGACCCAAGGCCACTACTAATTTTAATTGATAGAATATGCTAATGAGACAATGAAAATTGATGGTTTATGTCAGGTTGTGATGTATCATTTCTTGTTCAATCAATACATATTTGCTTAATGCCTGTTCTGTCCAAAGCAATGGATTACATGCTGTAAGGAATTCAGAGAAGTAGGAGAAATATCACCTGCCCTTCTGGAACTCAGTACTAATCAAGGATGTGGGAACCAACTGCTTTTCTGTATTCTAAGACAGCTCTGTATAAGAAACATGGGGTACATAATATGGTAATCAGCCGGGAGAGTGGTCAGTGTCTTGCCTTGAGATTCCAGAGATCTAGATTCCAGACTCACCTTTGAGTCATCAATTCACTGTGTCACCATTGCAGGACACTTCTCCTCACTGGGTCTCACTTTCCTCAACAGTGAGAAGGTTGGGTCAGAGAATATTTGAGGGAATTTTCAGTGTCAGCATTATGATATTCTGTTAAGATGAGATCATTTCTAGTGGAGATGAATGAAAAGTCTTATTCAGTATTGGATTCCCTGAATCATTCCTAGGAAGAAGGGTAGATGGAACAAGGAGAGCCAAACTGGGCCCTAATAGATGGAAAGAATATTAGTAAATGGTAAGGATAAGTGAAAGAATTGCATTTCAGGTTAGACAAACAGCATGAGTACAGGCCTGGCAAATGGACTCTGAGACTGAGTTTGAAGGCTGGCAGGACACCCATACACAAGTAATCCAAAGTGCTCAGCCGAAGGTCGTGAGTGAGGTTTGACCTGGAGCTGAAGATGTGAAGTTTGTTAATAGAGAGGCGGTGATTAAAACTGTGGGAATGACTAAAATATTTGAGACAGAGTGTGTAGGTACAAAAAAGAGGACTGAAGACAGACATGTGGGGAACTATCAAATCTAAGGGCAGAAAGAGACTATTTTATTCCTCTTTAGTCTCTCAGTTCTTCCACACACACCCTATCCCTCTCTCTGCTCATTTTTTTATCCTCTGCTCACAAACATGCCCCAAGCATCTCCATTTTTGAGGCAACGTTGTTTTTGACCCCTCCTTCCATGTCCTTCCTCTTTCACCTAGGTACCTCTTCTCAGCCTCTCCATGTGTCATGTACTCCTCATTCCTCTGCATTATGGACTTCTGATCTAAGCAACTTCTAGAAACAAAATCACTGAGATCCTCAATGATCTCACATCGCCAAATTCAGTATGATTTTTCTCAGGTCCTTCCTCCTGAACCTCTGAATATTTTGGTGCTATCGATCGCCTGCTCTTTGTTTAAACCCCTGTTTCCTTGTATCTTGATTTCTTCTATTCTTCTCAAGACTACTTCAAAGAATGTGCAAATGTTGAGTGAGAAAGAGAGGTGGTAATGAGGAGATATCACCATCTGAAGAAATGGCAGATCTAAACTGGGATAGAAGAAATAGCCTTATTTTTTAATATATTTATAGGAGTAGCCTTGGAAAATGTGGCAGTAAGCTTTGTCCTTGACTGACCCTAGCAATATGTGAACGCAACATTCATGGACATAATCCACTCTTTCCTTTGTTTTACCTATGACAAATTATAAGGGCCTTCTTTCCCTTTCTTCTTCTGTCTTTCAACTTGGCAGGCATAAAGACTTAAAATCACAGGCAAGAAACATGAATAATCTCTCAGGGAAGAACAGGTTCCCTCAGAAATGTTTACACTGATCTATTAAGAAGTTTGTATCATTTAGTGAGCGTACCATTCTCTTCCACGGCTGATTTTTGTCTGTTTCTTGAGAAGATATGCTAAGGAAAAGAGTCATCAGGTACCCCAATTTTCTCATAACCAAAGGAACAAGGGCATGGAGATAGAGGACTACCCTTGGACAAATAAGAGACATCGGTTCTTCTGAGAAGAGGTGAGTAGAGGTGCAGATACAAATTTATAAGGGTAAGGGCAGGAAGTTGAGAGTATCGTGTCTCAGAAAGGCTTTATTTGCTTAAAGGAAAAGGCAATGCCACATGTTAAGACATACTGAGGCAGGCATGGGGCTTCTGGTTCAATATGGTAGTCTGGGCATCTGGAAATGCCAAGAAAATTATAGTAAAGCTATTGATAATTCAATAGGTATGAATGTCCAACAATTAGAGGACTAGCAGAGGGACCATCACTGGATGAGAAATAGCAGCAACTATCTAGAGGATAGATCACAGTTAGAAAAGAGGTGACTACTGGTGTGGGACAGAGGAAAATACAGCTGAGAATTTGTTCAGAGGCAGCTGCAGCTTTGGAGGAAACTGAGCTGCCTGCTGGGCCCACGGTAAGTCTCTGAACTGGGAGACGCCGGGGAATCCCTGCCTCATAACAGTTCTCTGTTCACTTTCCAAAGGCAAAGCCAACCAGGTGATAAGGCGCACATCCCATACGCCTAGAGTTTCCAGTCAGCTTTCCTATTGCTTAATTCTTCAATATGGATGGAAAACCAAAGATCACTGGCACATAACATGAATGAGAAAAAGCAAGATAAGTAGATCAAAAACAATAAGACCAGTAAATAGATCATTCAGAAAACAAAATCTTCTGGTGTTCTATTGAAAAGAAATGGTCAGACAAAAAGAAAGCACTCCACAAAAGAAAATGATTGTTAAAATACTGTGTTTAACAGAAGGATTAGAAGATAAAGTTGATATAATTTCCAAGGAAGTTCAATGCAAAACGACAAAGAGGATCATAACATACCAGCACCCAATTCTACAGGTGAGGAAATGGACATGTGGCGGCGAGGCCCCAGGTCACACAGCTACAAAGCAGTATGACTAGGATTTGAATCCAGGCTTTGGCTCTATGCTAGCCTTCTATTGCTGCTGTCACAAATTCAACAGTACTCATATTTTACCTCCCAGTTCTGAAGGTCAGAAGTCCAGGCAGGCTCCACTGGGTCTATGCTTAAGGAGGGGCAAAAGTTTCTCTGGAGCCCACAGGGCCTTGATTGTCTTCAGCTCGGAATAATCGTCATGCCAAAGTGGCCCATCTTGGGGCCTTCTGCCCTCAGCCCCTACAGTTACATGGGTATATATGCACTTAAAATAAGTGCATATTATTGTAACTGAACAACGGTGCAATAAAGTTGATTTTTAAGAACTCACACCAGGAGGTCCAACAGCTGACTAATAATTCAAGAATAAGAGATTAGAGAAAATGGAAGGAAGCTGTCCCTGAACAAAAGTAGATGACAGGTTCCCAGAGTGGAAGGACACAAGTCTTCACATGAAAGGGGCCCATCTAATGCTCAAAAAAAAAAGTGACAAATGATTTGCTTTCTCTCTTGCACACACATACATTACTGAAAAATTTCAGAACAGCAAGGATAAGGAGAAAATCCTAAAGACCCCCAGAGATACAGAATCAGTCACCTATAAAGGAATACGAATCAGATTGCCATCAGACTTCCCATAAACAACATTGGAAACTAGAATACAATAAAGAAATATACGCAAAGCTATAAGGAAAACTTAGAATTTTATCTCACTGACACTATTCGTCAAAACCTGCAGTAGAATAAAGACTTTTTTCAGACATGAAAGGACTCAGAAAGTTCATCCTTGTAACTCCCTCTTTAAAGGCATTTCCTGCAGATGTAACCCAGCAAAATAAGAGAATAAATCATAAAAGAAGATGTTAGATCCACCCTGGAAGAGCATCGTAGAAGAAGAAATTACTAGGATATCACCATAGGCCTGAAACATGACCAGTTCATAGTTTGAGTTAGAGTGGGTGGCTAGAGTGTTCTCTAGAGATCCCCCCACAAACACACACACACACACACACACACACACACACACACACACACACACACACACAGAGAGACAGAAGGTCTCCATAGATGAAATCATATGACTGAAAATTCAAAAGGATTGCTAAGCTACTGAAGCAGTCCAGCCCCTATGGGCTCCCAAAATGGATTGGTTGTGGTTTCTTTTGAGTTCCACAGTGAGGAAAAGTTAGTGGTAATAGAATAAAAATTGAGCAGGACCAGAGAGAAGGCTAAGAGAAAGTCCAGAGCAAAATATGGAAGAGGAGAATGCCAGGGAATCTCAGAAAGCCAACCACTATATCTGTGAACACTACACCCAACAATATAAAATTAATTTCCCTTAAAAATGGACAACCAAGGGGTGCCTGGGTGGCTCAGTCAATTAAGCATCCAACTCTTGATTTAGGCTCAGGTATGACCTTGGGGTCATGGGATCAAGCCCCGCACTGGGCTCCGTGCTCAGTGTGGAATCTGCTTAAGGTTCTCTCTCTCCCTCTCCCTCTACCCTTCCCCTCCGCTTGTGCACACACTCTTTCTCTAAAATAAATAAATTAATCTTTAAAAATAAAAGACAACCAAAGTTTGTCAAGGCCAAATCTCATACAAAGTCATTATAAGAAAAAAGAAAATATGGGGCATAACATTCCGCAGACAATGAAAGCATCCCAGAAAGATCCGCCCACAAAACAGATAACCATCATAGCTTATGATTTCAAATGCACTGCCATGTATTAAGAAAATGATACAGTAAATGAAAGAACAACATCTATCAGCATTTAAAACATTCAGAAGAAGGTGACAGAACTCAGGAAAGAATTATAAATAAAAAAGAATCATTTGCAAAAGGGTCACTGGAAGGAATAAAGGAGTGAAAAAAACACAGGAGTGCCCTTTAAAATAAAGGATAAAAATATGCTTTCTAATAACAGAAAGAAATGGAGATGAAATGGGTATGAGAGAAAATATATTGATTATAGACAACGGATAATGAACATAGAAATAATAAGAGTTCCTCAAGAAGGTCAAAGGAACTGAACACTAAAAACCACAATTCAAAAAAATCTTCCTTGAATTAAAAACATTTTTTGAAACTATATATTGAAAGTGCACACTGCATGTCTTAGAATATTGACCCCAAACCAACAACACCAAGGCACAGTCTAATAAAACTAATGGACTTGGAAGAAAGAGAAAAATCGCTTGGACATCTAGAAAACAGGGCATTTTATTTATAAATGAAAGAAAATTAGATTACCATCAGACTTTCTGCCAGAAGAAAAATGGAATAATATATTTAAGACATCTAGGAAAGAAAAGTAGGAGCCAAGAACTCGATATCACCCAAACTGACTTTGAAGTATGAAGGGCCACAGGTTGTTACAACATGAAAGAAATCAGGGGATATTATTCCCGTAAGTCCTTCTTGAGGAATCTACCAGAAAATGAGCTTCGGACAACCAAGATAACTAGAGAGACATCAACTGGACTGGTGTGTAAACAAAATAATAAATAAAAGTAATTAATAAATGTTAAAGTTTATTGTAAAAATTAAAAAGAAATCAAACAATAAATCTATAGAAAAAGCATGGAAAATTTAAACATGGTTACCAAACACTTTATCAATCTTGACAATGGAAAAAGTAAAGGAACAAGCTGATACAAGCTGGAGGAAGAGGGTGAGGGAGATACAAGATGAAGGGTACCAAATAGGAAGCCAAGGGATTTTGTTCATTGCCAATGGACCAACAAATGGAATAGGTTAATCATGCTATTCGAAGTTGCAGAGGTGATCAGCAAAGCTTGCCTTTCCATTATGGAAGTCGAAAGCGTTCCTGGAGACTCCTGCCTACCCTTGTTTCAAATCCAGGAGGGCAGCACATGACCTAAATGGAAACAACTGGGCTCTAAATCCAAGCACTTCCAATGTGAAGCAGAGCAATGCAAAGACAGAATGTACATGACCGGGGTTCATCCATGCAAACAGCAGCACTCTAAGCTCAAATTGTTTCTGCTCTGGTTCCTTCCACTTTCCTAGCCTTGTCTCCAGCCTCCCATGGCACCTGCAAGCTTCCCAATACCCTGTCAATAAAGTCCTTTGTTGCTGTTCTTTAAGTTACCATGATACTGTGATTTATAAGAAATATGTATTTGGTCAAATGAACAAAATATATTTCTCATATGTATTTGGTCTTTGTCCATGGTTCCTAACTCACGGCTCCCCAAACCCTTGGAATTTCCTGAGTGATAAGAGCAATAGTGCATCTTTTGTCGTAATATTTGGTCTCTTGCCCTCAGTTCCTGAAATCCCTTCAGAGCCATAATGGTGAAACAGGTGTCTTGTTATTCATAACGCTCCTTTCCACCACAGCTGGATATATGTTAATGAGGTGACTTTTTTTTAATGATTTTTTTTATTATATTATGTTAATCACCATACAGTACATCCCCGGATTCCGATGTAAAGTTTGATGCTTCATTAGTTGCGTATAACACCCAGTGCACCATGCAATATGTGCCCTCCTTACTACCCATCACCAGTGTATCCCATTCCCCCACCCCCTCCCCTCTGAAGTCTTCAGTTTGTTTCTCATAGTTAATGAGGTGACTTTTTGAAAGCACCTAAGGATGGGGCTGGTTGCTAGGGAGCCAACCACAAATGGAGGATTGGAACTTTCAGTCCCACCCCCTGATTTCCGCCTGGAGGTTGAATCAATTACCAATGGCCAGTGATTTAATCAATCATGCCTATGTAATGAAGCCTCCATAAACAGAGAGCTTCCAGGTTGGTAAACACGTGGAGTGGCTGGGAGAGTGGCACTCCTAGAGAGGGCACGTGAGCCCTTTCCCCAGACTTTGCCCTGTGCATCTCTTCCATCAGGCTGTTCCTGAGTTATATCCTTTTATAAACAACTGGTGATCTAATAACATGTTTCTCAGAGTTCTGTGAGCCACTCTAGCAAATTAATTCAACCTAAGGTGGGGGTCATGCCAACCTATGATCTATAGACAGTCAGTCAGAAGCACGGTGATAACCTAGGTTCAGGACTGATGTCCGAAGTTGAGGGCAGTCTTACAGGACTGAACCTTTAATCTGTGGAATCCGAAGCTATCCCTGGGTAGATAGTGTCAGAATTGAGTTGAATTGTAGGAAACCCAGCTGGTGTCCAAAAATTGCTTGCTGGTATGGGGAACCCCCTTCCCTATATTGGAATTGGTTGTAGGACTCATTTTAATTACTGAGAGATTTTGGCACTGGTGGTAGTGATGGGGGTAGGGGTGAAGACAATAAAAGAATACCAATCCAGTGGATTTCAGAGTTCCTCCTGGTTCTCCTCTAGATTACTCAATTAACAGAGAAGATTGAGACAAAGAGAAGAAATGAGGCTTTCCCAAGTCATACAATGTATTTGTAATAGACATACCAACTTTATAAATGAACCAAAGAAAGTTGAATGGGAGAGAGATAATGACAGGAAATGTTTCTGGGCTTTCTGTGTAAGGGTGCTGAGTGTTAGGCCACTCCTATGGTAGGAAATGAGAAGTGCTGAGAGTTCTCCCTCTTTCCTAACCTACTTCCTTTTGGCCTACCAAGAGGCCTGAAATCCCAACAGACCTACGCTTTGGAGTACTGCCAATCCCTGGCCCGGGCCATTCAGCCAACCTGCCGGAACACACTGATGACAAGAAGATGCTAATTACTGGAGATTTGTTTTCATATGGAACATGAAACTTTCTCATTATCTGAGGATTTGCACCAGTTAAATTATACAGATTCTCAGTGATGACAGAACATGCTCATTGGATTGGGTTGTACAAATACTGCATAGACACCTTACCTCCTAATTAGCAGCAAAACAGAGACCAGAATGCAGCAGTGAAAACCTGAAGGAAGGTCAGGAGGAATTCTGGAATTTCCTAGTTACGTGATGGGAAGAAAGAAGTAGAAAGCAAGCCCAGGCAAACGCAGAGGTATAAGCCCTGAGAAGGAAAGTGCTCTCAGGCTATGCTTACAGCAAGATGAGGGACGTGAAGGAGATGGACAACTGTCAGTTGAGTGCCCACCTTGTGTCAGACTCCGTACATACGTGATCTCATTTGATTCTCCTAATCCTATGGGGAGGGGGATAAGAATTATTATTCCCAGTCTCAAAATGAGGAAATTGAGAGTCATAGAGCTAACCTGATTTCCCAAGGTCAAAAGCAAGTCAGTGGCATGCCCAACTCCAAAGCCAACGCTCTTTCTAATATACCATTCCTGAATATAGCAGATGGTTAATACACAGGTGTGAGTGGATGTCCCACTATGGACTTGAAACCCCGAGGCTCATTTTCATCCCGGTCTCTGGTCTGCAGTGCAAAGGAAATGCTGAGTGAGGCTGTGTTTTTCGTACTCATTTTAATCTAAAATGTTTGACAGGTATTAGATGCTGTGGAGGATAAAAAGCCATGGCAGGCCCTTTGAAAACGTGGCTGTATTATCTACCTAGTCGGAGCCTCTCTGAACATCGGAATTGCATTTCATTGAATGTGGTAGGGGAGAGAAAGCAAGTGCAGACTTTCTCTCTGAATCGTTCCTGGGCCTTTACTATTCGGAGAAGATTGTTTGTTCTTGGGCTGGGCTAGGGAAGACGGATGGCCGTCACTGCTCCCTCTGGCTGCCTTGCTTACTGGCTGAGGACATTGCATGTCTGAATAGAGTGTCTGTCTGTCTTATTTTTTCCCCAAAGCATTAGGCTTTATATAATAGAAAATACAATAGTCTTTCCCTAGTCACAGGGTTATGTTCCTAAGACAGGGAATGAATTCAGAATCTACAAAGAGAGACGCAGAACACTATTGTAGAGGAGACCAACTCAAGGAAATTGGGGGGGGGAGGGCTACAGGGTTCTCTCCCCTCTGCTGATTTTGAGGGAAGATATGATGGCCCAGTAGACTGTCAGCCTCATTAGGGCTGGGAGTCTACGTGGATTTACTCACGACTTTATGCCCAGCGCTTAGCACATGGACCTGGCACATGGTTGGCATTGGTAAGTATTTGTTCTACAGATGAAAGAATTTCCTGTCATATTGTAAGTTATACTAGATTATGAACTCCTTGAAGGCAGAGACAGTGTCTTATTTGTCTTTGGATGTCCTTCCCTAGCCTGGCACAGCATAGGCTCTTAATAAATATGTTGGATGAAAAAAGCCTTTTGCCAGAAAATCTAAGGCCAGCCCACCCCTCCACTAAATCTATCCGTTTACCACTTGCTCTCTCCCTGTTCTGCTGGACTCCACTTTGCTGCCCCGTGTCCTAAAACACCCTTTTCCTTTAGTAGTTTCCTAAGGGGCCAAACTTAACCCAGGGTATCTAGCACCTTCGTGAGAAATGAGAGTTTTCCCAACGAGGAGCTTTTCATCACTGGAGGATAAGTGAAATTGCTGGAGGTCCATCTTTGCTATGCAGAGCAGGCTTTTGCAGATGGGAGAAATGCATACTGGATAAGGAAGAGAAATGCATACTGGATAAGGAAGTAGCTTTATTGAACAATGAAGTACACTCCCAACCTGAGGGTTCTATTTTCATCTGATAGCCTGATTTGTGTGTCTGTGCTGTGCCATGTCCTTCAAAGGGTATTAGGGCTTGGGCTGGATGTGGCTACAACCTGGAACCACTAGTAACAATCGTATCACTGGTAACATTTCTAAACCAATGGTCACATTTTGCTCTGTGCAAATGGGGAATTTACACAGGGATCTTGAATCAGCCTGGGAAAGGGGAAATGCATGGGTTAACTCTGTGTCTCACTGTTTTGTCTGTTAAATGTGCATAATAATATTTAAATCTCAAAGAATTTTTTAAAGAATAAAATAAAATATGTGACTGTATTAGTCAGAGTTCTCCAGAGAAAAAGAACCAATAGGATGAGCATATATAAAGAAACAGATTTGTTATAAGGAAGTGGCTTGTGTAATTATGGAGGCTGGCAAGTCCAAATCTGCAGTGTGGGCTGGCTGGCTGGAGACCCAGGAATGCCAATGCTGCAGATGAAATCCAAAGGTTGTCAGCTAGAAAATTCTCTCCTACAGGAGGGTCTATTCTCCCTGTTCTATTCAGGACTTCAGCTAATTGGGTGGGGCCCATCTGTATTAGAGAGGGAAACCTGCTTTACTCAGGGTCCACCAATTTAGATGTTAATTTCATCCAAAACACACTCACAGGAACACCCAGAATATTTGACCAAATATCTGGGCACCCTGTGGCCCAGTCAAGTTGAAATATAAAATTACCTTAACTCTAGGAAACAAACTGAGGGTTGCAGGAGGGTGGGGTAACTGCGTGACGGGCATCAAGGAGGGCACGTGATGTGATGAGCACTGGGTGTGATACGCAACTGATGAATTACTGAACTCTAGATCTGAAACTAATGATGTACTATATGTTGGCTAATTGCATTTTTAACAAGTTGAAATATAAAAATGCTCAGCATCACTAGCCATCAGGGAAATACAAATCAAAACCACAATGAGATACCACCTTACACCAGTTAGAATGGCAAAAGTTAACAAAACAGAAAACAACAAATGTTGGCAAGGATGAGGAAAAAGGGGAACACTCTTACACTGTTGGTGGGAACGCAAGCTGGTACAGCCACTTTGGAAAACAGTGTGGAGGTCCCTTAAAAAGTTAAAAATAGAGCTACCCTATGATCCAGCAATTGCAGTACTGGGTATTTACCCCAAAGATACAGACATAGTGAAGAGAAGGGCCATATGCACCCCAATGTTCATAGCAGCATTGTCCACAATAGCTAAATCATGGAAGGAGCCGAGATGCCCTTCAACAGACAAATGGATAAAGAAGATGTGGTCCATATCTACAATGGAATATTACTCAGCCATCAGAATGGATGAATGCCACCATTTGCATCGACATGGATGGAACTGGAGGGGATTATGCTAAGTGAAATAAGTCAAGCAGAGAAAGACAAATTATCATGTGTTTCACTTATATGTGGAACATAAGGAACAGCATGGAGGACATTAGGAGAAGGAAGGGGGAAATGAAGGGGGGAAATCAGAGGGGGAGATGAACCATCAGAGACTATGGATTCCAGGAAACAAACTGAGGGTTTTAGAGGGGAGGGGGTGGGGGACTGGGATAGGCCGGTGATGGGTATTAAGGAGGGTACGTATTGCATGGAGCACTGGGTGTTATACGCAAACAATGAATCATGGAACATTGCATCAAAAACTAGGGATGTACTGTATGGTGTCTAACATAATAAAAAATTTTTTAAAAATAGAAGTACATTTTATGGAAAAAAAAGAAGGAAATGAATAAATATATACTTTCATTTCCAAACACTTCTTGGATGACAGAAACTGTGCTGAGCACTTTCCATGGATTGTTCATTTAATTCGCCACACCCCTTTGAGGTAGGTTCTTGCTTTGCAGAGGATATTTCTTCTTTTGCATTTTTATATGTGGGGCCCATAGAAATTAGTGACTTGCTCAAAGTCATACACGACTAACTAGTAAGTGGTAGAACCTGGATATGAACTCGGGCCAGTCCGATGGCATGAGCCTCCTCTAGGAAAGTTTGCATGGATTCTCCTGTTGCCAGCTCAGACTTGGTTGCCCTGCTCTGTGCTCCCACAAGCCCCCTGCGCCTCTCGCAAGCACCGCACTTGTGGCACGCTACTGTATGTTTTCATCTGTATCTCTGACTTACTCTACTGTGAAGCCCTTGAGGGCAGGGACGCTTCTGTTCACCAGCGACTCTCTGGAATTCTTTGTAAACGCACATTGAATAGACAAATGGACCCAGGCAAATTACAAGCCGCGGTTGCATATTTCCAACCTGGAGGAGTGTGTGGGTATGTTCGGGCTTCTGCCCTGGGCTGCTGCGATTCTGATTCACAGTTCATACTTCTAGCCCCAAATGCCCATGAGCTGTGAAGATCCCTCACCGAATGCCTGCTCATTACTTGCCTGCATTTTCCTGCCCTCTGCCAATAACAAGTCCCTTTCACATTCCAAAGATCCTTTTTATTAGGGAAAAGTTTCCTTGAACCAAGCTGAACCCATTTTCCTGTTATCAGCCTTGTCTCCTTCTATCTTTCCCTCTTGTGATTTTTATTTGTCCCCTGGAACTCATTTAAACAATTAGTCTCCATGCTCGTTGTTAGCCATTTATGTTTGGTATGCTGGCTTGATCTGGGTTTGCTCTGAAAAACATTCCATATTGATTTTAAAATGTAGGGCTGCCGTTTGCCACATTTATCAACTCTGTCAGGTACAAAAATGCTTTCTTCCTGTCAGGGCAGATTAATAACTAGCAAGCTTTCCAACAGGTGTAAAATGGGCCCTACCTCGCTGACAATGCATTGTCTTTTGGCTTTTGTTTTGACTTATTTTTTACTCTCAGTAAATTAATTATTTGTAATTAAATCTTCACATCCAACCATTGAATGACGGACATATGCATTCTTCGGCATTTTCTCTGCACAGAACCTGGTGCCCTCTGCTCAGAATCTGTAAACGCTACTTTAATGCTGATTTTTTTTTTTCTCTTGGCGGGGAGGGGAGTAGAAGGGAGACAACCGTTAATTTCCATGAAATATCACAGGAAGAGGTATGCTGGAAATTTGATATTTTAAATTTTATTTATAACCCCCCAACTTAGATTTCATGACTTTGAGTGAAATAAACTCAGAAAGATGGCTCTCCAAGGAGGGGGGTTATATCCTAAATTGGGACACTAGGTTATGTTTGGCAATTAACTTCTTTTCCTCCATTCTCTTGAGAGGACTTGAAATCCCTGAGACTCCCTGAAGAAACTGTGGCCAACAGGTTTTGCATTATTTAGTAAGGTGATTACTGATGGCCCGTCGGCCTGAAGGTCATCTAGAATGCCAGGTAATAAATCTTCAAAGCTTCCTCTTGCATCTTTCTCATGACGAATAAAAGCAGTCTTTTTGACACTTTTATTTCCAAGCTCTTTTTCCCACCCTTCTTTTCTCTATCAAACTAGTCAAAGGCGAATTCTATGTCTTAGTCTTTTGGCTTTGAACACTGACGGAGGCCTTCAACTTTGGATTGTTGGATGGAAGAGCAAAGCACTCTATGAGCCAACAGGGAGAAGCCCTCGATTTACTCCGGTGTATTGTACACAGTGTGTTTGTTGCAAGCTCCATCCACCGCGCCAGGCTGGAGGAGACGGCCGCTGGAGTGGGGTGAGGAGGCAGGTGCAGGGGGGGTGCTGAGGCTAAGTGAAGCAGTTCTGTGGCCAGCCGCCTTCGGGACGTGGGGCCTGAGCGGGCGGCCCTGTCAGGGCAGCGGGAACAGGCACGGGCTGTCTCCTCTCAGTTGTCTGAGATGTAAACCCTACAGTCTGAAAAAGTCAGGCTGCTTGCTCTGAGGTCCTCTGTCTCCATCAGTGCTGACCCCTGAGCTGACTGTCCCCCTGCTCAAATGCCTCGACAATCTGGCAGGGAGCCTGCAAAAGGCCTTGAGCTCAGTGTTGGGGTTTCGGTGGGGACAGGCCAGCCATCACACAAATGCTGCTGTGGCTCTCAGCGGGGGGTGGGAATGATCTGTTACACGGGGAGTGCTAGCTGAGCCAATACAACCTCACCACTAATAACACTAGAACCCTGGTTCTCGAACTTTTTCTACTTCAGAATCCTGGCACGGGAGGGGAGAACACAGATCCCAGTGTCCCACCTTCATACATTCTCATTTAGCAGGTCTGCAGAGGCGGGGTGTATGTGTGTCCAGGAATCTATGTTCTTAACAAGCTGTTGCCCAGGTAGTTCCTGGACCCTACTCTGAAAGAAGAAGGCCCAGTATGTTGGGGAAAGTTCTTGATGACCATCTGAGCAAAACCACTATTTTACAGAGGAGGTAACTGAGTCCGGAGAGGAAGGCTTGTCTGAGGTCACACAATGATGTAATACCCGAGCTAGAACTAGAAAGCGTGGTCTCAATATCACCCCCTTCATGCTTTGTCCCGAGGAGAAGGAGACAGAGTGAGTCTATGACTTTGTATTCTTCCGTAGTTTTCAAAGTGGACGCAGCCTGGCCTAGGCCTGCAGTGATTCCCAAAGGGATCTGTTGGCATTTTGTAACGTGTGAGTGTCTAACACACCACAGGCCCCTGAGTATTAATGCCAGTAGCTCCCTTACCCTGAGTCATTCTGGCAACCCCAAATACCCGCACACATTTCCAGAGGTCCCTTGTGGTTGTGGGGAGACAGTGCTGCCTCCAGGTGAGAATCACTGGGGGCGGGGGAGGAGCTGTGGCTGATTACTCATCAAAGGAATTCTGATTTCGAGTTTTAACTTTGCCATGAACTTCCTGTGACCTGAGGAATACCCCTGGCCCCACTGCAGAGGCTCTGTCCCCCTGTTTCTTCAACTACACAATGGCGGCGGCGGTGGTGGGGGGAGCCAGAAAGATCTCTTAGGACCCTCCCAGCTAACTCTGTAAATCTGAGGTGCTGGCGGAGTACAGAGAGGGTGCTGTAGTCGGCACAGGCCAGGGATAATACTAGCAGGAAACGGAGCCATTTCCAAAGGAAACCAATGACCCTTTGCCTTTAAGAGAACATGACTTGGTTGTGTTCATCCTGCCAGCTCTGGGTTGACGGCGACAGAGAGCCTCGGCGTCCAGAGGTGATGGGGACCCCATCACAATTAATCCAAGCTGATTAGTTCGTGTAACCCCTAGCCAGACTGCAGGGGTGTGTCAGCTACGTCAGCTTCTTTGGGAAACTGGAGAGGCTGTGCTGGCTGTTGGGAGAAGCAGCCCCAGTTCCCTGGCACATCATGGGGGCACTCTGTTTTATTTAGGGGGAGAGGAAAGGGCACTCAGGGATAGTGTGTGTGTGCTGTAGGGGGAGCTCCGTAGCCCTCCCCCGACTTTCAGTACGGGAACCTCTATTCCAGTCTGCAGCCACCTTTTGCATTCGCAGAGGCCTCCAAGCCAGCACTCTTGGGTGAAATGATGGCCGACTAGCGTTCTTTCAAATGAACATAGAGCTTTTTGCCTCTCAGAGCTGCAATTTGGCTCCTTTGGGGGAAAGGCGTCAGGTTAATTTCTAGGAGAGGAACATGATTAATGAAAATAATAAGCTGGTTTAATTATCTTTTCATCTACCAGTTACTGCCTTCTCAAAGGGCTCTGCAGCAAAGCTGTTGACCAGAGTGGTAATTTACTCTCAGCTCGCTTCATAGTAGTTCATACTAGTTCTGTTATGGTGGCTTTATTTTTCACTCATTTTCCCAGAACAGCAGTGTTGAAAGGGACTGACATTAAGTCCAATTTTCTTATTTTATAGCTGGGGAAACGGAGAGATCTATTGAAGGGAAGGATCTTGCTTAGGGTCATATAGCTAGTTAACGGTAGAGATAAAACTAGAACAGAGGTCTTCTGACTCCCAGTCCAGTGCTCTTTCCATACTTGACTCCCTCATGAACGCTGCCTTTGTACAAAATGCCCAATTTAAATTCTGTTACTAAAACATGCCAACAAAGCTCCCCTGCCCCACATATCTGCAAATACATACCAAATATTGTGCGGTGGCCAAACAGTTTCAACTAACAAAATCCCAAACTTATATCCCTAAGGAAACCACCAAGAAGAAATTCCGGACAGAAGCACTTTTCTCCGGTAATGTGCTCATTTTTCATCTTGCTACCTGATCTAATGTTTGGGGATGTGGCTCCATTCTGCCTGAACCTAATTTCCGTAATGGTGCTAAAAGGAAACTTTAAGAGAGTGACAATCTCAGCATTTCAAGGAGTCGCAGATGAGGTAGGGCTTTGTAGATGAAAGGCAAACCATCTACCCACGTCTGTGAGTAGAGCTACTGAACTGACATTAGGTGAAATATCCCCAAGTAGATTTTCTCTTTTATCCCTTTAGAAACCTCAGGGCGTTGCTCAAGCATTGGAATTCTGGAAGACAGAGACAGACACGACTTCTGCACGCATACCTGTCTTCACTCTGTGTGTCAAACTGCAGACCACTCTCCGGTTCGACTTCCTCTTCCAAAAGACCCAAATTCTTTCTCAGGATATGACACAAACAGACATCCTGGGACAGAAACAAGGCTAGAAACAGAAAGATCAGTACACAGTCAGCTCCTTTGGCCAGCTCCATGCCTTACCAGTCTCCCAGTCGTGATTCAGCAGTCTCTGTACTTGGCTCAAACTCCTGGGTCCCCTCTTAGTGAATGATATCATCATCCCCTTAGTTGCCCGAGTCAGAGTGTGGAAGGTCATTCTTGATTCTGCCCTCTGCCCCTACCTCCAGCCCATCACAAAATGTGGTATAGTCTCTCTCCTTAATATCTCTGATTCTTCCACTTCCCTCTTTCTCTGAGCCAGCATCTGGTCTACAACAACCACTTGTCCCAGGTCATGTGCTCAACGGGGGGAAATGGCGCTCAGTGAAGAGGACTAGAACATTGTCCTCAATGAGTTCAGGCATGTGTTCTAATTGGCCATTTATTCATTTGCCTCCTTCAATCGGCCATGAGCTTGGACCAAGAGAGCATGGACCAAGTCTAACTCGCCACTGTAGGTCTAGACCCTGGCAAGGTCCTTGGTGCATATAGGCACTAAGCAAGTAAATGTCCACAGGTGAATATTGAACTCATACAACTGTGTAGTAGCCATAGCATGGCTCTGCCCAAGCTTTCCTCCTTCCCATTCCTGACCTGTTTCTCCCAGTCATTCCAGCCCTTTGGGACACTCTTGTGCTCTCCTACCCATTTCCTTCATGTCCTATGCTCTGAGCTGAAGTTCCGGGCTGCGTCTCTTTCTCTGGAGAGCCTTCTCCAGCTGTTCTCCTCTCTCCAGGCAAATTGCTACTAGGTTGTCCCCAGTGACCCAGCCTACAGGTAGAGCCAGTTGGGCTCAAGGCCTCTGGTGAGGTTGCAGGGTTGAACAGATGAGCTCTGAACAGACAAGGTCAAAAAGCTTGGCGATTCTTGCCCAAATGGGAAAATCCAGCCTCCAATAGTCTTTAAGTCAAAAAACATCTTGCACTTGCACAAACTATATGCTCCCTAACACCATGAAGACAGTTTCTAGGCCAGGTAAATATTAACTTAAGACTTGGGCAAAATTTGCATGATCGAAAAGAATTGCCTAAAATAGTAATTGAGCGATGATCAAGGGAGGGAGGAGAGAGACGATGTCTACTTCATGGGCTCCAACAGGTGAAGGAGCTGAGGCTGCCTTTGTCTATCATGGTACTTCCAGTCCCTAGTGCATATGGCATCTCAATAAATGTTTCTTGAGCAAAGGATGAGAACCACACTAGGCTCTACGGGTTTATGCATCATGGCAACTGAATTCTTCATTCATAGAAAGTGGATGGGAAAAGTCTTAGAGTACAACAAATTAAATCTCTTCATTGTACAAGTGAGAAGATACAGGTCAACAATGACTGAGACTTAGCTAAAATCACACAGCAAGTTAGTGGCAGAGCCTGGACTCAAATCAGGCTTCCCAGTCTCACTGTTCTTTCCCCAACATCAAATCTCCCACCTCAGGCTTAAACCCAGACAAGAGTTCTCTACAAAGATTTATGAAAGTCAGGCCACTTGGTCTGTGCTCAGATTGTGTATGTTTTGACGCATTTTTAAAAAGATTTATTTATTTATTTGAGAGAGAGAGAGAGAGAGAGAGAGCTCGTGGTGGGGAGGGGCAGAGGGATAGAATCCCAAGCAGACTCCCTGCTGAGCACAGAGCCCAGTGCGGGGCTGGATCTCAGGACCCATGAGATCATGACCTGAGCTGAAACCAAGAGTCAGTCACTTAACCAACTGAGCCACCCAGGCGCCCCGTTTTGATGCATTTTTAGAAAGCACTGACATTAAACTTGTCAGAGAGCTGCTTCCCTTCATTCCCATCCACATTCCCCTATACAGCTAATTTTTTTCTTTTTGCAATAAAATCAACTTTTAAAGGGCTCTGTATTTTTAACACATAGAAATGAAGCCTATCAAAGCCAGATGCACTAGATAACTACAGATAAACAAATCACTTGCTCTAGTGTCAGAGAATTCTGTTTGGTGCTGATTTAATAGATTTGGGGGAAAATAAGCAAGGAAATTCAATAATGAGGACCTGCTTTTTGCAATAAACTTGCCGGGAAACAGCCAAAAGTGAAAGGAATTCATTTAGATATAAGTGACACGATAACCGCCCATCTGCCGGGAAGGCTTGAAGCTGCCCCAGCTTCACATGCAGCCCTTTGTCCTCTCCTGTCCTGGTCTCTATGTCACAAGGGTTCAGTGTTCTATTTCAGGTGTAACATTTCCATCTATGCAGAAGAGCATTCCTGTCACCATCCTGGCTTCCTTGCAGAACTAGGTCCGTGATGATGGGGCTTTTTACAAAATGCTTTCACATCTCTTATTTTGGTTTTTTTAGTTTATTCCCCTGACAATCCTGCAGAGTAGGTAGGGAAGGAGTTGTCACACTGAAGAGATGAAACGATTGTGAGGGGTCACTGGATTTGTTGGGGGGCAGAGACAGGGACAGCAAGCCGGGCTTCAGACACACAGTCTAATCCTCTACGAATGCCATTTCACTACTGAAGGAGACACTATGTGAGGCAATTTTTTTCCTTGTTCTTTTTCACAAAATTTATGAGCTGATATATTCTAGGGGAAGCAATTACAGGGTCACAGGTCAGCATCACTTTAGTTCAGTGTTGGCAGTATGGAGCCCTAAATGGAATAATGAGATGGATTTATACATTTCTCTCTTCTGGTTCATGATAGTGATGCCCAAAAATGTGGGCCCTGAGATGACATTTCCCAGGAAAGATCTGGAAACCAAAATTTTGGAAACAGGAACATGTTTCCATAGGCAACTTAATTCTAGTCATTTTATGCTACATACCAGGGGTTGGCAAACTATGGCCCACAGGCCAAATCTGGCCACTCGCTATTTTTTTTTAAATAAAGCTTTATTGGCACCCAGCCACAGCCATTCATTTCTGGACATTTTAGGGTCACTTTCACACAACAGCAGCATGACTGAATTGTTGTAGCAGAGATGGCTGTCAACGCCTAAATTATTCAACCTCTGGCCCTTTACAAAAAATGCCTGAAATCAAACACTAACCCCACTCACGAGGAAAGGTTCCTTTTGTCAGGATCAGGAAGTTCCGCCCAGGACAGAAACTGCTGGGGGCTTGAAAGAGACTCCACATTGCTGAAAATCCCTGAGTGGGTTTGTGAAAATGCGTATTGGGCCTGGGATGGGCACAAACATTTTTCCTTGGCATTCTTTATGAAATCAGTCTTGAGCCCTCATTTTTACCGTGAAAAGATCTATTCTAGTGACTTCCAACTATGTTACAATTCCTGGCAGGACTCTCTTTGTTACCCGTAATATAATATCAACCCAGTGCCAGAGGGTTAAAGGACAATGACATCAATAGCTTGCACCAGACACTGCAGAGATTAGGGATGTGTCTTCCCCTTCAGTGCCCTGTTTTCAACTTGCGCTTTCATGCAGGGCCACCAACAGATGATGTGTAAGGGATCTAGCTTCCTGGGATCTTCTGAAGTTCATGCATGTACATAGATCTGGGCTAATTCAGGGCAACACTGGCCTCAAAGAGGACTTTTTTGCCAGGGTCCCCAAGTAGCAGTTTCCATGCACTGGGATCCGTTTTATGGGCCTGGACGTCAGAGTTAACAAGGCGAATCAGGAAGCTCACTTTCCTCTTCTAGGAAATCGCTGCTTCCTTTCCAAAAGCCTTCACAGGAGCTTGCAAAAGGAAGCCACACCTGCAGCTCCAGAACGCTAGATTGGGTCGTGGCTGGAGGCAGGAGAGGCCAGCACGAAGTATCAGCCAGGGCGCCCGCCAGGAGCTCTAGGGTGTTTGCTTTACCTCAGCCCTCTCATTGCCTGCTCCTACTGTATTCAGTTGCTAGGGCTAAACACCACAAACTGGGTGGCTTCACCCACGAAAGTTTATTCACCTATGGGCAAGGGTGGTACCCTCCGAGGCCTGCGAGGGAGAACTCTATTCCATGCCTCTCTGCTAGTTTGTGGCGGTTTGCTGGCAATCACTCCAATCTGCCTTCATCGTCCCATGACATTCTCCCTCTGTGTGCGTCTACGTCCCAATGTCCCCTTGTGTGAGGATACCAGTCATATTGGATTCAGGTCCACCTTACTGCAGTGTGACCTCATCATAGTAATTATATCTGCAGAGACTCTATTTACACATAAGGCCACATTCCGAAGTACTGGGGTTAGGACTTCAACATATGAATGGCAGGCACAATTGAACCCCAGACACCTACCCACCAGCTCTCGTCCACCCTTCCTCCACTCCCACCAAGCTGAAGAGAGCAGGTCTGGCAAGGGTTCGTTCCTTTGTCCAAAAGAATATGCATCGAGTTAGGTATTCTTGTAGGGCCTGGGGATTCAGCAGTGTAGACAACAGTTCCCACTGTCAAGGAGCTGACAATCCAGTGGGAGAGATGGACAACATACAAAACAAGGAAATCCATATGATCAAATCAGATCATGATAAAGGCTATGAAGAAAAAGAACATGGGGCGAGGGGATAAATAGTGAAAGTGGCTGGCTAGGAAACGGTCCTGAGAGGGACTAGGAGATTGCTGAGAAGCACGGGGAACTGACTAGGTGACATTTGTCCTCATCAATTGGCTTAGATGTGAATATTGATTCCAATTCACCTCTTCTCTGTCTGCTGAACTCTTACGTCTCTTCAAATCAGTACCATACCACTGAGTGCTCAATTATGTTCTCCCCAGCATTCCTGATGATTATTTCTCCCATGCCAGTCCCTTCCACTGGGCTGTTGGCTCCTTGAAGGCAGGGTTCCTGTCTCACACTTCTTTTATAATGGTCTCACTCTTAGTACAGTGCCGAAACAGGTAGTAGTTTCTCCATAATACTGGTGTATTAAATGATTTACAGAGAAAAACAAAGTTCCTCTATTTTTTATAGGAGATAGTGACTAGAGCAGAACTCCTAAATTTATTAATCCTATCTGGAGAGCAAAAGGTACCCTCTGTCTACTGGGAGAACCAACTGATTGAATAGCATCATCCGAATACTGTTTCAGGGGACCCAGGATTCCCCCATGGTACAGTTGATAAGACCAAATGGCCTGAGAGACAGTATAGCAAAGTGGCCGAGGGATTGGCTTTGGGATCAAATCGACCTGGGATCAAATCCCAGCTCTGCAACTTCAGAGATGTGTGACTCTGAGCAAGTAACTTTCCTTGTCCACATCTCCGCATTCTCATCCATAAAATTAAGAATAAAAGTAGCACCCACCTAATAGGATTTTATGACAATCAAATCAACTAATACAAAGCACGTGGCACAGTGTCTGGCATACGATAAGGACAGATAAGTGTTAGCATGGGTTATTCAAAGTGCTTAACAGACAACTGGTTGAGCAACTGAATCATCGGCCCTTGAAACTACACAGGCTGGATATCGGGAGGTAGTTCAGCCGGCTGGGCTTTTTGGAAAGATGCTGTCGCAGTTTAGGCGGCAGGTTGTAGTTGTGGCTGAGACTGTGGCAGTAACTGTTGTGTGGGATGGGGACTGAACGTCCTCAACTTGATTTCCTCTGTGGCAGGTTTTGCCAACACGGACAATCCCCAACCATGCTGAAGGAGGGGTGAGCCTGCTGACAGCCTCCCCGTCAGTTGGTGGTCTGCACGCATGCCAGAGCTTGTTTCTGATTAAGCTGGGGTAAAGAGAAGCATGATAAATTATTTTCTAGGTTCCCATAGGGCTTATCAAAATGTATAAGGTAGGGCATGAGTACACCTGTTAATGTTTCTTACAAGCAAGGAAGGGCAGCCCATGTGTGAATTAGCATATGGTTATTGGGCCACAGTTATATGTCTCTCTGCCCTCTGCTTCTTACAGCAAGGAGAGGGGACCAAAGCTCACAATATGTGACTAAAGGGCCTGAAGCAAAAGACCATGCCCAGATACTGCTTCTCTTTGTGTGGTCCCTTAAAAGGCACTGCAGCCTTCTGCCATGCTGGCCTCTGGACCACATTCTGCATCCAGATGGCTGGCAATCTAAGGGGCCTCTCCAGGAAAGCATGGCAGCCAGTCAACAGCATTTGTTTAAAGATAACTTGCTAACTTTATTTTAATCTTACTTTTCCCCCGGGGAAATCTATTTTAGTAATTTTATACATATTTTTGAAACAATCTCAAACTTACACAAAAGATTCAAATATAGTCAATGAAGTCCACAGAGCTTTTTTCTCCCCTGAATCATTTGAGGGCAAGTTGCCATCCTGATGCCCCGCTGCATTACTATACTTCAGTATTTCCTATAAAGAAGGGCATTCTCCTATGTAACTGCAATGAAATCAGGGAATTAATATTGCTACATAACTATAATCTAATCCTTAGATTCCACCCAGCTTCACCAATCATGTTGTCCCAATCATGTCCTTTCTAGTAAAAGGATCCAGTTCGGAACGTTGCGTTATATTTAGTTGATATGTCGTTCTAGTCTCCTTCCTATACAGTCCCTCAGCCTTTCTTTGACTTTGTAGATCTTGACACTTGACTACTTTATAGAATTCTTTATAGAATGCCCTTCCATTTGCGTTTGTCTGATGTTTCCTCATTATTAGATTCAGGTTGTGCTCCTATCGTAGCAATACCACACAAATGATGCTGTGTTCTTCTCATTGCATCCTATCAAGGAGTTCCAGAAGAAACAAATTTTAGGGTTAGCCGTCACAGTGAGCTCCTGAATCAGTTTCATCGCACATTGTGACAAACACCCAGTTGCACTTGACTGTGGGCTCAGGATGCACAAAGTGATCTTGACAGGTACTTGTGGTGGCTCCAGACTGAAATCTACTCGAGTGTGGCTTTTGCCTACCTTGGTAGCGTTACCTCCTGTGACACGAACGGCCTTACAAGTATATACCCACCGACTTGCCTTTCCTCCACATGCCCAGGGACACTTTCCCATCTCTGTGCCTTTGCCCACATGGTCCCCTTAGCACTTCATCGCCACTCCATTCCTGCCCATGTCTCATGTCAAAAGCTGATTCATCCTTCAGGGGCCACTTCAAATGCGACACTCCACATGAAGTTTTTCTCAACCCCCTCCCATCCCTAACTAGGAATTTCACCTTCCCTCTAGCATATTTTGCCTTTACAATTTTTTAATAATCATATTATCCCTTATGCTAAAATTAGATAATAGACTGCAAGTAGGCAGTAGTGTTCTGTTATCTATCTCTGTTTTGTCCTTCATCCTGCCCCACCCTCCACCCATGCTCTTACCACTTAATGTAATGCTGTGTGTGTAGTACTAATAGCTAACATTTTTGACTGCTAACTACGTACAGACACTGTTCTAAGTTGTCTGCATGGATTATTTCATTTAGTGCTTATAACAGCTCCATAAATTAGGGGGCTATCATTGTTTCTATTTTATAGAAAGTAACTCAACAAGAATAGATAATAAATAAATATCCATTGATGGCAAGAACCATTGCATGAACTCAAAAAATATTTAACAAAAAATTATTACACCACGATATCCTCAGGGCCCTCTAGTCTCTGATCTTGAAGGCAGTGTATCTAATTAGAAGATAAGATTCACTATTGGGCAGGAAAACTATAACTAAGCCATTGAAAAATGAAAGTCAGAGGCCAAGGAATTTCATTTGGAAATAGAAAAAAAAAGCAGGTGGTGAGTAGAAACCAAAGCACTGAAAGATAGGCAAGGCTGGAACACATGGAAGCAAGCACCTCAGATCCACAGACAAATCCCAAGTACGAGAGACTAGCTCAGCAAAGAGCCCTATGTCAACACGGAGAACAGGACTGGTCCTTGGGGCTCAGTGGCTCCTTAGAGCTGCCCCACGAGTAGCACCTCCGAGGACCACTTTGAACACAGAGGCCACAATAATCTCATACCCAGAGTTTACTCTCTATACCTCTGTGTCTAGCCCTGGATGAGCTGGCTTTCTCAGTATACAAAGGCCAGACAGCCTGGATAAGGGATGCCTAAGATGTGGGAATTCTAGAGGAAGTGTCCTCCAGCAAGTCACCTTACCTGTGTGAGCCCCAATTTTCTCCTCTATAAAATAATGGGATTAATATCCACACTGCCTATCTTATCATGACTGTAGAGCACATGTAATTGTTAACTTGGACCATTACTGGTATTTGTTCATTTCTCATATACATAAGCAGCAATTTCCTGTGGTTCAAACAGGATGCAGACTGTGAGGTCTTCTTTATCAATGTACTCTCAGCACCAAGTACAGTGTCCGGCATCCAAAAAGGGGAGGCATCCGAAAAACATTTTAACAGATTTATCGAGGTATAATTGACATACAATAAACTGCCCATAGTTCAATTCTACGATCTGACACGTTTTGATACATATACACCTTCAAACTATCATCACAACCAAGATATAGTGAACCTAGCTACCACTTCCAAAAATTTCCTCCTCAAGAAATATTGGTTGGAGAAATAAGAAACATGTCCTACTGCTTTAGAGACTATAAAACACCAATACCAAGGGATTTTTGCTAAAGCCCATAAGAAGACTTATTCCTCACCCCTATACCCAGGGTGCAGGGTCCTGCAAAAGACAGCAGGCAAAGGAACCCTGGACCATGATGGGTTTGGGGGTCACAAAGGCAATGATGCTCCTGATGGCAGAATCCACTGCCTGTCTGCGGGATTAATACACTGATAGAGCTCCAGGTCACGTTCCCAGCTTTGGTACCAACTGACTTATAATATTGGGTAGTTTTGTTTGCCCAAGTCTTTAAAAAAAATCCTTATTGATCAGGAAAACATTTTAGAGCTGATTGGGTGGCTTTAAATCTCATTCTTTTATGCAATTTTCTTTTTACATTGTCTTTGCAGTAAACTTGGACAGAGATGGATGGTAAGGAGTGCTAAAATAAAACCGAACTGTAACTTCGAGTGATTTCACAGCCAAGTTGGGGTGCTTTACTCATATTTATGACAGTATGCAGTACTGGAAACTTCCACAGGGCAATAGGGGCTGCCTAATTAGCTGGGGAATTGGTGATTGTCCAGGCCTCATTTAAGTGGGGCAAACCTAATAGCTCACCTCTGCCTCAAGTGACGTAGAGAACTGAGCACAGTCTCAATTTCACCCTGAGCTTTGCCTAGGATAACTGAGTCTAAAGGCATAAGCTTACCAGCCACTCACATTTGCATTTCACCCTGGCCCTGTTCAGATCAACCTGGCTTTCTATGCGGAAGTCAAAATACTGTGAGTCATGAGAAGTTCAGGAATGTCTGTTTCTACAGTAAGAACAAAAGAACAACACAGACTATTTCAAACTCATGTGAGAAATTGAGGCTCCCTAGTGAGAGGGCCCAGCAGATGCCCACTTTTTAGTATTTTCTTATAGTGACTGGATATTTTATGGCATGTTGGAGACAGGTAAGATCGTTGAGATTACTACACTCAATTGTCTTTCAACTGTCAATAGCAGAATCTAGAATACAAAGAAAAATCTACATGGAAATTCAATATATACAACTATATATAATATATGAGTACAGTCAGTTGCATATATATATATATATATATATATATATATATATATATATATATAAGAA
>NC_048238.1:99205974-99244302 GCF_002007445.2 Ailuropoda melanoleuca | reverse complement strand
TATCTACCCTCTCACTACCTTGAGAGTTCCAGAGGCACCTTCATGGAATCTTAGGATTGTGAAGAGCAATATTTGAAACTTCTGGTTTCTCTGAGCCTTAGCTTCTTCCTTTGTAAAATGGAAGAATGCTAGTGTCAGGGCGCCTGGGTGGCTCAGTCAGTTAAGTGTCTGCCTTTGGCTCGGGTCATGATCCCAGGGTTCTGGGATCCAGCCCCGTGTCGTGCTCCCTGCTCAGTGGGGAATCTGCTTCTCCCTCTTCCTCTGTCCTTCCCCACCCCCCCCAGCTTGTGTTCTTTCTCTCAAATAAATAAATATAAATGAAATCCTTTAAAGAAAAGGATGCTAGTGTGTACTTCCTAGGGTACTTGTGAAGACCAAATGAGATGATATGTTAAAGAATTTGCATAGTGTCTAATGTATGGAAAACTTTCAATAAAAAGGAATGTCCTTCTCTTCTCATGACCCTGGGCCTATCACTTTGTAAACAGGAGAACCACATCCTCCTAGAGGGTGAAGTGATTGCCCTCAGTCAGACAGCAAGTTAGTACTGTTTCTAAAGCACCTTCTACAACTTCCTCCCGCTCCACCTGCCTTTCAGTGCGCCACAGTTGCTCCCTGCCCTCTGCTAAAACCATGATGGAAAAAAAAAGTGCCTGGTCCCCAGTGCCTCTGAGATGCTATCTGGTCAAATCCTGAGAACAGAATAAAGAATGTTGCCCTCCAAGCATCACATAAATAAGTAAAGAAGGAGTCTGGTTGTTTTTCAAGCATTAATCACTGTTCTGTTAGCTGTAAGTCATCCTAAATCCATACATTACTAAACTCATAGAATCTAAAGGATAGTGACCGTCCCCCAGAAAGCCAACACACCTAGACAGTAAGCAACTTAATAGAGGTGCTGCTTATAAAGCCACAAAAAGCATTCCACCTCCTCTGCATAGCATCAAAACCATTAATCAAGGCATTAATGTTGAGTGACCTCCAAAATGGCAGAGCCTTGCATATGTGATTTGACTGCATTGGTCTTTGAACACGACTTTGAATGCCTTTCTAAACCGAATAGTCCTTGCCCATTAGCATTTGGTGAATTCAGGCAAACAAGACTCAGAGGAACCCCAAAAGCACTCTATTTCAGTATGTTTTATCACAGTAGAAGTGTGTTTAAAGTAGCCCAAGGGGCGCCTGGATGGTGCAGTTGGTTAAGTGTCCGACTCTTGGTTTTGGCTCAGGTCATGACCTCAGGGTCATGAGATCAAGCCCCTTCTCAGGCTCTGTGCTAGCTGTGGAGTCTGCTTGGGATCTTCTCTCTCTCAAAAGAGAGTAATTAATATGTCATCATTATTCAACACGTGGAATGTTCATTCCCACCCTCCCCACACCAGAACGGAATGCTACTTAGAATCAAGTAAGATTCTAATTTCCATACTCTGGCTGAGATTTGTAGTGTGGAGCTAGGCAGCTTGAAGGGAGGCTTTGGCGTTCCTCTCAGCCAGGCCTCCCTGCTACTACACGATAAAGCCATCTTGTCCATAAATGGAGACACTTTGCATATTGGTTAGAAACTCCTCAGGCATGCCAGTAAATTGCGCCAGCCCTGCCAATAAGCACAGATAATCTATGCCGTCACTTTCCCGTGAGCCTAGTGCCAAATGTTTTCCATGTCTGTACAAAATGTATGTGTCTCTGATGAATGACGACATTCCTTTTTTCATTTACGAACACAGAAACCCATGAAATCCAGTGGAATTGCAGATAGAATCCAGATGACAGATCTAATTCTATATGCAAAGAATTGTTTGGGGGGGCAGGATTCAGACACTGGAAGGTATTGGTTATATTGCTGGAATAATGGATCCCAGATTTCTGTCGCCTGTGATTTACCCTGCTGAGTTAAAATAAGAGATAGAAGAGAGCACCTGGCTGCCTCAGTTGGTAGGGCAGGTAAATCTTGATCTCAGGGTCATGAGTTCAAGCCTCACAATTGGGCATGGAGCCTACTTAAAAAAAGAAGGAAGGAAGGAAGGAAGGGGAAAGGAAAAAAGAGAGATCGAGGTCATTGTGACTTTCTTGATACCAGTTGTCATGTAGGTTGTTGTAACAGACTTCTGATTCTCACCTCTAATTAGACAATTATCAATTGACAGGGAAATTACTTCTTGGAATTATGAAGGCTCAGAATCAGGTGTGACTTCTCATAATTGAAAAAATGGGTAAAAATGAATTGCTAAAATGAAACATCATTTGGAAATTTCATAAAACAGAATATTAGATCTGAGAAGGACTTTCAAGGTAAAACCAAACTAGCGGTTTCCAATCTGATATCATGGGGTTCCTACAGGCTTTTTAAGCCCATAACAGGATATATGGAGCTATTTTCCATTGGAAACCCTAGCTTCTCAAAAATAAAGTTACACAGGCTAACTAGAACATCAAGTGTCTTTGCTTTGGGCTGGAGTTTTATGAGCTTAGTATGGTTTAACTGGTCACTTCACATTCATCAAAAGCTCTTATTGACAGATCCCTATGTAGTTAATCACTTAAATATGAGAAAATAAATTACTACTTACTAAAAGCAGTTTGTATAGTGGGTTTAGTATTTCAAATCATGGAGTCCATGATATTATTGAGGATGAGACTAGGGATTTTTTTAAAGTCTTTGGTTGTGAGAAGGTTGTAACTCACCCAACTTATCAAAAGCCCTTGTTTTAAAAACAATCAAACTGAGGCACGAAACATTGCTGTCCCTTATTGGTCAGCCTGGATCATTTATAAGTGCAAGGGTATGTATTAATGTACGTATTATGTATTAATAATGCCTGTCTCAGCACCTCCCTTAATACATTCCTTTTCTCTGTCCATCAGCCCTGGATTTAATCATTCACTCTACTGAGGAAAGAAGTTTCAAATTTATGAGTCACATAAGTCTTCAGTTGTTATTCTTAAATTCCCCAGTCCAATTTGATTCACTTTTCTTTGGCTGTTATCTACACAGTTGAGTGGGTCTACCATTTTAACTGAATTGATTAGTCAATTCAGTTAAACTATCACAGGGTATTTCATCCATCCCAATGGAGTCACACTAGATGCAGTGAAGTGTAAATAGATCAGAAACCCTCTCTGTGCTGCCAAAATCTCAGCACCTCCTAGGCTGAAAGTAGTAGGTCAGGAATATGGTATTTTATCACTAACCCAGAAGAAAGGAGGAACACCCAGCTCCTTAGGGCCATTCCTCTATTTCTAGCTAGCACCATCTCTACTTTCTCCTTCTGGCTGAGGCCACATTTCCTAAGAAACAGACTTTGAGATGAAAATTTGCAGGCAGGTGTTTTCTTGGGTGGCGCTGTCTGAACAGCACCGTAAAGGAGGAGGGGAAGCAGGACTTAGTGGAGGGAGGTTCGACCGAGATGCAGTTGCAACAGAGGCCTCAGCTCATCTAGAGTTCTAGAGCTGGGATGGGCCTTTTGAGTTGTTCTCAATAAACATAAGCGGTCCTGGCTTTCTATACCCGTGTTGCCAGGTCCTGGATGTGGGCTATCCCTGGGGAATAAGAGTAGCCTTGGGTGAGGAAAGTCCCTTTGGATGACAGTGATTCTCAGAGAGAAACTCAGCTTGAAGCTTTCAGCAGCTAACTCTCTAGTTAGGATAATGTGCCTCATTCCTGATGTGGGAATCTGAGAATACACCAAACATGTATTACACCTTCTTGCCCTTACCCCTCCTTGTGTACCCCTCCCTCCTGTAGACAATGTCCCTTCTGCATCATTCCCCTAGAAAGAGGAACCTAGAAAGTAGACCTAGACTTCCTTCCTTTCCCCACAAATCTTCCTTACAGCTGGTACAGCATTTTTGACAGCTGGCCAGCTAGGGTTAATGTGAAGTTTATAGCTGATGGACAGAGAAAAACAAATAGTCCCTGTGTGTGTTTGAAGTTCCTTTCATTATTTAAGGAGCTTTCTTTTGCTATTCAGTTATATAAAGATTAGAAGACAAAGTGGAATCAACAAAAGAAATGAATCATTTGAATAGCATGATTGCCATTCTGCAGTGATCTGAAAAATCCAATATCGCCATTTAAATCAGATTCACTTTTGTCTAGAGAAAGAGACTTGACCTTTTCCAGTGGACCTAAGTAGAAGGTCAGACAGACTAAGAAAATGCTCCAACCTTCTTCAAGTTTCTTTTTATTCTTTTAGTCTTCCTTTGTTCCCATCCATTCTGCATCTTTAACTTTTTTTCTGCACTGAAAATCTGTTTATCAGACCATGTCTACATGAAGCCAAAGTAAGTACCTGAAAACAAAAATTCTATTAGTTTAGTTAGTTGAACTAGTATATATTCCCTTCATCCTTGCAAGTACTGGCTGGATTTAAATAGGTGTGTGTGTAGGGGCACAGCCATTAAAGTTATGGGGTAATTTTGACATACCACACTTTAGAAGTATAAAGTATGGTTTAAGCTACAGATTATAGTTTACCAAGCAAGAAGCAAACTTGGATTGTAATGTTCTCGATCTTGCTGCCTGTGTTTTAGTACATGGCATCAAAGATCATTGGTCCAAGCAGTCATGCTTCATGGTAAGTTAGGAATTGTTCACTAAAACTTCATCAGCCTTCAAAAATCCAAATGATATGTTAACCATCTGGGGAAAAAATGAAACAAAAGAGCTGTCATTTTAAGGGCTAATTTCTTCTTAATTTGGTTTGTACTAAGAGGCCTGCCAGAGGAAAAAGTGCACGACTTAGAACTTCACATTTCTAGGTTCTTTTTTTTTTTTAACTTGTGTTCTTTATTTTTTTTATTTTTTTAAGATTTTATTTATTTACTCGACAGAGATAGAGACAGCCAGCGAGAGAGGGAACACAAGCAGGGGGAGTGGGAGAGGAAGAAGCAGGCTCATAGCGGAAGAGCCTGATGTGGGGCTCGATCCCATAATGCCAGGATCACGCCCTGAGCCGAAGGCAAGACGCTTAACCGCTGTGCCACCCAGGTGCCCCCACATTTCTAGGTTCTAATCCCAGCAGAAGATAACTAACAGGTACATATTTGGCTTTAACCGAAGCATTTTGTGAATCCTAACCTTATGCCATTGAGCCAGAGTTTCTCTACTATGGACAACTGGCTGTTGCTGGAGGGGTGAAGAAATTGTTAGAGCAGATTCTTCTTTCCTCTTGTGAAATAAATCAATAATGTAATTTTTGAAACATCAAATACTTTTGCAAAGAAATGATCTGGTGATGCGCCCAAAAATCTCTGGCTGTGGAAATGTTGACACATCTCTAGGATTTGACTACATCAAAGAGTTGTCTTAATACCTGTCAACACATCGTGTTTCTGCATCTCAGTTTTTATATATTGCAAGAAAACTATCAACATTTGCTTCATTACATAGTACATTTGAGGGAGGAATGAAGAAAAAGTAAAACTGTGCTGTTGGAAGTCATACTTCCTTCTTCGGTTTTAGCTGACCTACCCGTTCTCACATTCCTTGAAACTCCTCCCACTTTCAAGCTCCAGGACAATGTAGGTTAATTTCTCTCTGATTTTCTTCTTAATCTCATTTGATAGTTTCTCTTTTTTACTCTCTGGTAAACCACGAGCATTTTTGAAGATTCAATCATCAGCCTCTGCTTTTCTCCAGCCACACTCACTCCTTTGGGAGAGGTGATCTGAGACCACAGCTGCAAATCCAGCTGACCTCTCCCTCCCTTATGATCCTGTCCTGTATCTTTATCTCCAGGTCTTCTGTCTTCTTTGAGCATTCAAATCCTTTGACATTTTCTTTCTTTTTTAAAAGATTTATTTACTTGTTTACTTACTTACCTACTTACTTATTTGAGACAGAATGAGAGAGAGAGAGAGAACAGGAGGAGCAGAGGGAGAGGGAGAGGGAGAAAGAGAGAAGCAGAGTCCCTGCTGAGTGGAAAGCCCAACACAGGGCTCTATCCCAGGACCCTGAGATCGTGACCTAAGCAGAAACCAAGAGTTGGCTGCTTAACCGACTGAGTCACCCAGGCGCCCCGACATTTTCTTCTTATAAACGTCCATGGTACTTACTGTCTGTCTATATTTGTCTCTCATTTATTCAAGAGTTTTCTTATCTGCAAAATGGGGATAACTATAGCACCTATTTCATAGAGTTAGGTGCTCAATGAATGTTTGCTGTAATAACTATTAAAAGATCTAGCTCCCAGAGTGCCCAGTGCAGAGTTCCACATATGGCAAATACACACAGATAGTGTCCTTGAAACATACTATTGGTGGGAATGCAAGTTTGTACAGCCACTTTGGAAAACAGTGTGGAGGTCCCTTAAAAAGTTAAAAATTGAGCTACCCTATGATCCAGAGATTGCTCTACTGGGTATTTACCCCAAAGATACAGACGTAGTGAAGAGAAGGGCCATATGCACCCCAATGTTCATAGCAGCATTGTCCACAATAGCTAAATCGTGGAAGGAGCCGAGATGCCCTTCAACAAATGACTGGATTAAGAAGATGTGGTCCATATATACAATGGAATATTACTCAGCCATCAGAAAGAACGATTACCCAACATTTGCAGCAACATGGATGGGACTGGAGGAGATTATGCTAAGCGAAATAAGTCAAGCAGAGAAAGACAATTATCATATGGTTTCACTCATTTATGGAACATAAGGAATAGCAGGGAGATCAGTAGGAGAAGGAATGGGAGAATGAAGAGGGGGTAAACAAAAGGGGGAATGAACCATGAGAGACTATGGACTCTGGGAAACAAACTGAGGGCTTCAGAGGGGAGGGGGGGCAGGATTGGGATAGGCCGGTGATGGGTAGGAAGGAGGGCACGTATTGCATGGAGCACTGGGTGTGATATGCAAATAATGAATCATGGAACTTTACACCAAAAACTAAAGATGTACTGTATGGTGACTAACGTAACATAATAAAAAATTATTATTTAAAAAAAAAGAAACACACCTAAGCTCATTACGATACTAAAGTCCTAACTATCTTCTTCAGAATACTAACCAGTCCTCATATCTTTATCATTCTTTCCTCCACATGTTACGCTCTGTCTATACATCACTTCTTTCAGTCCCTTCATCTAGCAAGCCTTTTTTCCATGGTTTCTCACTGTCTTAATCTGCTTTGCATATGCCATTCCCCCTACTGAGTACATACTACTGGCCCTCACTTCTCACCTTCCTTAGGCCTTAACTTAGATATCACTTCCTCTAAGAAGTCTCACTATTCCCCAAGTCTAGGCTGAATTCCCTTTCTAGACACTCCCATAGGATCCATCACTGTACAGTGGATTATAACAGCCTGTTTTTCTGTTTCTATCTCCCACTAGGTCATAAGTTCTCTGGGGTCAGAGACCTTTTCTGTCTTATTTAGTATTATAATCCCATTGTCTGGCCCAGGATCTGATACATAGCAGTTGCTTTAAAAAAAAAAAATGAGCGGATGTTGTTTTTGTAATATCTTGCCAGCACAAACTTACACACACTGTTGCCTCTTGTGAACTGCCCTTGAAATTCATTTAAACCTTATTCTGCAATGGGAAAGTCTGACATAGAAGCATATACTATATACTTATGCAGGAAGAACATTTACTCATCCAAAGTAGATACAGAAATAAAATCTCTAGGGTTTTCACAGACTCCTATAGCCCTGATTAGCTGTTGCCATTACCAACCTCCACGTATCTCACCCTGCCAAGATGCCTGAGTTTCTCCAGTTCAACGCATTGCCAATCTCAAACCACAGCACCATCCTCAGAGACAACAATCAAAAGGGAGTGACAAGGAGAGGAAAGAGGAGTCAAGCTAAATCCTTTCATTTGTCATAAGATTTTCTGCAGCCAGGATTGGTCAATATCTTGACACTTAACAGAGCCTTGTATTCCCTGATATCTTTTTTGGGATATAAGTTAAATAATGACTGAGAGAACGTGCCAGCTACCGAATCACCAAAAGATACAATTATCAGCAAAGCTGGTGCTTTGGGAGAAATAGATCCAATTGCACCCAATTCTTTTGCACCTGCCTTTTTTCCTATAAAAATAACTTAATAAATTTGCTGTTCTTCCAGGAGCTGACCTACCTTGCCAGAGAATTGACATCTTACAGCCAGAAAGTCTGAGTATGAAACACTTCAGAAAATTGAAGGTAAGTAACCAACACATTTCCATTTTCTGGAGATTAGGGTTCTAATAAAATCAGAAATTACTAGGAAAAGAAGTCAACAGCACTTTTCATGTTTAAATTTGTTCGGGAGTTTCAGTATCAAGGAATGAGTGTGTCAGGCAGCAGATGAGCCTCTAGGACGAATTTGATTAATTCTCCACAACAGCGAAATTGCATAATCAGATGGTGCTGCTTAAGGCCTTCTCTTGCTTTGTTGTTGAATAACCTAAATTGTACAACATCTAGTGGATTTCTACTCTGTCAAGTACCGAAGGTCATCCTTACAGATAGAAAGAGAAGATTTTTCTTTTGGGTTGCATGTGAGTTCAGTGGGAAAGGTAAAAACTGGATGTATGTGCTTTATTAAATTTAGCTCCCTTGTGACAGGAATATGCTAGAATCAGTGACATTTCAAATATGGTGACCCCAAAAATGAGAGGAAGTGAACTCTGTGAAATAAAGAGGATTTTGGTTTCAATCTTAACTACTAGCTTGCTGTGTGACCTTGGGCAGGTCTTTTGCTCCCCTTGGGCCTCAGTGCCTGCTTCTGTACAGTGAGAGAGAGCAGACATTCTCATTGATGATCTCTAGGTTCTTTCTACCTCATGAAGCCCAATAAGTCAGTTAGTTAAATGTCTCAGGTGATAGCATTTAGGGCACAAATTAACTGGATGGCCCTCTCAATTCTGCAATTAACTTTGTGTTTGGCTCCCTCACACCACATATCTGGATGATGTCTTCTTTTCACTTTCCATCTGGGTGTTTGAGTGCCAGGCAGATGTTGAATTTGTGGATCTAAGCCACATTGGTTAATATCAGTTGAATGAAGGGCTAACTTTTTGCTTACAGAATACAGCCGATTCCTGAACAACGTAGGGATTAGGAGTGCTGAACCCCTGCACAGTTGAAAATCTGTATACAACTTTTTACTTCCCCAAACTTAACTATATAGAGACTACTGTTGACCAGAAGCCTTGTCAGTAACACGAATAGCCGATTAACACATACTTTGTATGTTATATGTATTATATACTGTATTCTTACAATAAAGTAAGTTAGAGAAAAGAGAAGGTTATTAAGAAAGTCATAAGGAGGAGAAAATACATTTACAGCACTGTACCGTAGTTGTCGGGGAAAAAATCCACATCTAAACGGACCTACATAGTTCAAACCCATGTTGTTCAAGGGTCAACTGCATACATTTCCTGGAGCAACTTGTACCATTTATTTATATTGGAATCTGGTCTACATTTCATATTTGGCAGTAAGTTGGCACTGATAAGTGCCTGTTTATACTCATATTCTGTCACCCTTCAAACTACGAATTGGGTAACCTCTAGTGGATTTCTTTCCTGAAACTGACTTTTACTATCTACAAACAGTGTCATCCTGACTGGAACTGTAGCAGACCTTAAAGAGAATAAATTTTAAAAGACGTTGCTTTTCTCTGAAAATCCTTTCATTATTTCCCTTTTTTTCACTCAACATGGAAATGTGGCTTAAGCTGTATGTCAGTTAGGCTCTCTCTGGGAAGCAGATGATGAAACAGAGGAGTGCAAAGGTTTATTGGAAGTAATGCCTGCGAAGGGTAAAAGGAGGAGTAAGCAGAAGCGGGTAGAGAAAGACTTTAGACTGTGATGCTACTGTGAAAGGAAAAGGGACAGGAACTAGGATTAGAGAAGACAGAGTCAGACTGAGGCTCAGATCTCACAAAGCCTCACCCAAGCATACGTAGAGCTCTTAAGCAAAAATGCTGTATTTAAAGAGTCTCATGATGGAGAGAAATGGCCAGGCCCTAATACCTCTACACGTGCTCAGTCACTGACTGAAGGATGACCACGAAGAAGCTGGAGGCGGAGGCTGTCAGATAAACACATTCCTTGCAGCTGAATGACAAATTCTTGAAGAGATATCCAAGCAGCATACCTCTGTAACTACCAGAAATGCCATTTTTCATTATATTCCAATTTGAGCCTACAATAATTTGCTTACCATAGTAAGCCTCAACTTTTGTCTGATCTCAAAGAGAATAAAATACTTAGGATTAAATTTTACAAAAGAAGTATAAAATGCATATTCTGAAAACTACAAACTATTGTTGAAAGAGATTAAAGAAGACCTAAATGAATGGAAGCCTATCTTTCGTCCATGGATTGGGAGATTTGGTATTGTTAAATCACAATACTCCTCAAATTGACCTATAGAGTCAAGGCAATATCTGTCAAATTCCAACTGTCTTTTTGGTTCTTTTTGCAAAAATGGATGAGCTGATCCTAAAATTCCTACGGAAACTCAACGGATCGTGAACAACCAAAACAATCTTGAAAAAGAATAAAGTTAGAGGATTCACACTTCTGATTTCAAAATTACTACAAAGCTACAACACTCAAAGCAGTCTGGTACTGGCAGGGTGCCTGGGTGGCTCAGTGGGTTAAGCGGCCGAGTCTTGATTTCAGCTCAGGTCATGACCTCAGGGTCATGAGATCAAGCCCCATGTTGGGCTATGTGCTAGGCGTGGAGATATATATATATATGTTTTAAGATGGAAAAGAACAAGTGTTGGCGAGGATGTGGAAAAATCAGAAGCCTCATGCATTGCTGGGAGGAATGTTAAATGGTGGAGTCACTATGCAAAACGGTTTCCAGATCTGCAAAAAATTCAAGAGTTACCACATGACTCAGCAATTTCACTCCTAGTATTATATCCAAGAGAACTGCACACACGTGTTCACACAAGAACCTGAACACTGAGTGTTCATAACAATCTTATCCTTAGTAGCCCCCAAGTGGAAACAACCAAAATCAACTGATGAATGGATAAATGAAATGGGCTGTATCCGTACAGTGGAATATTATTTGGTCATAAACAGGAATGTTCTGATACATGCTACAGCATGGAAAAACCTTGAAAACGTTATGTTAAGTGCAAGAAGCCAGACATATTGTATGATTCCATGTGTATGAAATGTCCAGAATCAACAAACCCATGGACACAGAAAGCAGTTGCCAAGGGATGGGGCGAAAAGGGAATTGAAAATGACTTCTATGTTACTGGGCTTCTTTTGGGGGTGATGAAAATATTCTGAAATTAAGGAATATACTAGTGAATATACAAATTCGTAATGTACTAAAAACCACTGAGTTGTACAGTTTAAAGGTGAACTTTCTGGTATTTGAATATTATCTCAATCATACAGTTAAAAACAAACAAACAAGGAGTACACAGAAGAGGATCTGGCCCTAATGACAAACTAAGATTTTACTAATAGAGAACTTGCCCCGGAAAAAACAATATCCAGTAGGGAGCACAGGACAACATGAGCTAGAAAATGTCATGGAATCTAAGTAAGGTAATGAGTCAAACCAATAGATTTCATTTATCTGTTCAAAATAAACTTATTTAGTACATCTTGTGTTCCAAGCCTATTTTAAGGTCTGGGATTATGGACAGGGACAAAATATGGTCTCTGCTTTCAAGAATGTGACTGTTTAGAAACAGACAAGAAAACAGGCCCTCCACGTAACACGATAAGTGTTATGAGCATCATAGACTGGGAACACAGGCATTCACAGAAGCAGCACCTGCCCTAGTGACAGTCAATAGAAGCTTTCTGGAGGATATTTGAGTTGAGTTTTGAAAAAATGAGGATTTAGCTAAATTAAGGTGGTCATGTGGTGGGTGGCAGAAGCTGGTAAAGGCAGCCTCACAGCAAAACAAAACAGTATGTGCTCAAAAACCCAAGAGTGCAAGAGATAAAGAACAGTACATTCGTGGAACCACGAGGGTTTCAAGATGCCTGGGGTGAAGGGCGCACAGGAGTAAGGGGTGAGAGATAGGGCTATGGAGGTTGTGGGTGCTTGTTCATGAAGCATCCTGTGTACTACTTGAAAAGGTATGAGCCCAAAGCATATCTCTCGAGACGTGATTCCTTGAAGAACTTACCAGTGGAAAAGTCCAAAAGACTAAAAATTGTTGTTAGATTTCTTTCCCCTTAGGAATATCACTTTCACAAACATCTGTCTATTTTCTCTAGATTATTATTTCCTTTGGGCACCAGACAGCTTGATTTCTCAGACACAGTGACTCCATTTAATATGGAGGCAAAGGCAAATGTCAATTTATGGGGCGTCATAGTAACAGGAAAGACACTGAGACTGGAATTCTCAGAGACAACCATAGCTCTTGACCTCTGCCAGGAGCCTCGCTCCTGATGCCAGGGAAAAAAACAGGTCTGTCTTAGTTTTTGTGTCTCTTCGCAAACCCAGAATAAGGCTGCTTTCTTGCCAGACATTTCCCTGATGCCTGCTGTGGTCTCCTAGCCCCTCTTCTCATTTATCCAAGAGATTGCAGCAGCAAATATCCTAGCACTTAGATTTTAAAATAAGGCTTTGTGTTATTTCATTCCAGGTTAGAGATGGTAACAGAAAACTGAGAAGCAAGTTGGTGAAGATGGAGCCGATCTTATGGGAATAAACAGCACTGGGCCTCCTCTAATTAAGAACACTGCCTTGTCACTGGGGGACAAATGTGAAGACAATTAGGTTGCATGTGCAACACAGCCTCCAAAGTGTTAAAGTTGGTCAGTTTTTTTCTGAAGCAGAGTGATGATAGTGCTTAAGATACCCTGTGCATCTTCCCCGCTTCAGAGACACAACAGGGCTTGTCCTCCGCTTTCAGCCTCCCTGCTTGCTGCGTGCTTGATCAGTTCCCGGGACTGACTGACAATTATGGCTACTCTCTCGACTTGGAACACTCTTTCACTTAACTACCGGGAAGTCGCCTTTTCTGCTTCTCCTCCTCTGTTCAATCTCTAAATACTGAGGGCCTCGGGGCTTGGCACTAGTCATCTTGGTCTTCTCTGACACACACTCCCTAGGTGTGCTCATCCGATTATAGGGCTTTGATATTGTCTATTAACTAATGACTTCCAAAGATTATGTCTGTAGACTTGACCTTTGCTCCAGGTTCCAGGCTTGTATATCCAGTTGCCTCTTTGCATGTCTACTAGACAGCTAAAACTTTCTTTTTTAAGTATAATTAACATACAGTGTGATATTAGTTTCGGGTGTATCCCAATATAGTGAGTCATCAATTCTATACATTTCTCAGTGCTCGGCAAGAGAAGTGTACTCTTCATTCCCTTCCCCATCCTACCCATCCCCCTAGCCCACCCCCCACCCCCCTGCCGGCAACCACCAGTTTGTTCTCTGTATCAGAGTCGGGGGTTTTTGTTTTGTTTTTCTCTTTTTTGTTTGTTCATTTGTTTCTTAAATTCCACATATGAGTAAAATCATAGGGTATTTGTCTTTCTCTGACTGACTTATTTCACTTACGTTTATACTCTCTAGGTCTATCCATGTTGCTGCAAATGGCAAGATTTCACTCCAGACAGCAAAAATTTCCTTATGTTCCAAACAAAACTTAGGATTTCTATCCTGCCCCAAATCCTGCTTCTCTAATCCCTCCCAACTCAGTAAATAATATCACCTCCTGCCCAGTGGCTCAAGCTAAAAACTTTGGATTCCCCTCTTTCCCTTTCTTATCTGTTATTGCTTTTGATTCTAACTCCATAAGGAATGTTGGGCCCGTCCACTGCTGTCTGTCCCCACCGTCATCACTCTAAGCAATGCTGCCATCATCTTTCATCGGGACTAGCTAATCTTCTACTCTTCCTCCCGGCAATCCACTCTCCACATAGCAGCAGACTTTGTTTTTTAAGATGCACATCAGATGATGTTGCCTGCTTAAAATCCTCCAATGGTATCAACCATAATTAGAACAAAATTCAAACTCCTTACCATGCTCCACAAGGCCCTATGTGATCTGACTACTCTTTACCTCTCTCTTAAGCTGGTATCCCTCTTTTTTGCTGATTATACAGTTGTCATACTGGACATTTTGTTCCTGTAAAATAAAACACCGAACTTATCCCTGATTTAGGACTTTTGATTTTGCTCTTACCTTTGCCTAAAAGATTCTTCCCCTTTCATAGGTCTGTTTTTGAAAATAAAGTTTTATTGTAACACAGCAATGCCCATTCATTTACTATCAACTATGGCTGCTTCTATGCCACAATGGCAGAGTCGAGTATTTGCAACCGGCACCACGTGACCCGCAAGCCCTTTGAGCAAAAGTTTGCCAAACCCAACTGGATCTTTGAATGGCTGTCTCCTTATTTAGGTTTGTGTGCTAGTGTCACTCCCTCGGAGAGACATGTCCTCTCTCCCACCCAAGTCACCCTTTCACATTAGCCTCTCAATTTCTTCACAGCACTTCTCTGAAATTATCTTATTTGTTTGATTGGTTATTGCCTGTTAACCCCCATTAGATTGTAACTTTCTCTGTCATATTCCTGGTGGGTCCCTTAGGTCCCAGCACTGTATCTGGCACACCATAGGTCCTCAATAAATATATGTAGGATAAAATAATACATGAACTTAGGTGAGACATCAAGATGTTTACAAAATGGTGGTTCAAGTTAGAACTCCATAGACATACAGCCATAGAGTTTATTTTGATCTAGCTTATGAGCACATGTATGGTCAGGAAAAGAAAAGCCTCTTAAAATATAGGTACAGGAGCATTAAAAGATGAGTGGAGAATCACTGTGTGGTAAAAACCAACCTCAAATTAATGTATAATTAATTAATTAATTAATGGGATCTTGTAGAGCAACATTTTAACACCTATTTTGGAGCAATAGTTAAAGGAATCAAGTAGAAAGTTCCCAAAATTGCTTAGTTACTCCCTCTGTCTGGAAAAGGATGTTAATATTACCTTGTTGAATTCATTTTGATCAGCAGATGGAAGGAAGTGGGAGGGGTAAATGTGGGTGTTGAAAAATGACCCTTTTAATAGCTTCCCAAACTTGGCTTCATTTATGTCATCTCTGCACTTTTTTTGGCAATTATTTTTGCTGCTGTCTTTCTTCCGAAAGATGCACATTCTTGAGCACCCTCCCACCCACCCCCAAAAGCCCTCATTCTCCTGCGCATTGCTGCAGCTTCGCGACTTGGCTTTGAGCTCCCCCTGCTGGCCACGGGAAGGCTGCACAGTTGTTTTCTTCTGGAGTCAATACCCTAAACTAGAGTGTGCAGGATGCAAATAACCAGATGAAAAGGGCAACCTTTTCTCCCTTTCATTTAAAGAAAATTAAATGGTGTCTTGATTCATACATTTTAGTGAGATCGGCAGTTGGTGGCATTTAGCAGGCACAGCCTGAATGACTGACTCAATCAAAATCCACGTTAACGAAGCTTTTTGCTATTCATCTGGAACAACGTGATTACCTTTACTCTTTCTTCCTAAATATTGGATCTGTGCAAAAGTCCACGTAGCCTGTGCCAGTTCTCTTGATGTCTGGTTTGGACATGATAAGATGTACACACGTGTGTTTTTAAAGCAACACAAAGCTATGTGATATATATGTTATGTTAGCATGTCTACCTCTTTCAGCTGCTTTTCTTTTAGACTCCTTTGGACAGGGGTTTGAAGGTGTTGACAATTACTATATTCAACATGACTGATGGCTTGATTTTTTTTCCTAATAACTGGATGTTCAGTAGAAAACATCGATTGAGGATTGATGGTCCAGACAAGCTTAGATAGCCCTGATTTGAAGGAAGGATGAGAGTTACAAGTTCCCCCACATATAACTTTAATAGCCATTGGCATTCTACTGTCTGTCCTGAGCTGCAGCTGACCTGGCTGTATGACTTCGGGAAAGGGGTCTAACTTTTACGGATTGGTTTCTTTAAGTACAGAATGAAGAAATTGCATGAGGCCATCTCTAATGATTTGATGATTTGTTGTTAATTGATATATTACCCACAAAAAAAGGCTTTCCCGGTGAAAACTTCCTGGTACAGATTCATTTGAACATTAAAAACCTTTTACATTTCACAACTTGGATGTTTCCTGTTTCAGCATTTGAGAGGAATAGGCAGACAATGACTTCCGTGGAAAACTGCACACCCGTGAGCATCTGCTCCGTTTATGTACATTTCATTGGTTTGTGAACAGTCTCTGGGAGGCTGAAGATAGCTTAGGTATGGAACCAAAGTGGACAAGAAAGAGTAAAAAGGATGGAACAGGAAAAGATGTGAAAAGGAATCCCTTCTTCTGGGAACTTGCCAGTGAGTGGAAGCAGCTGGCTATTGGAAACTTTCCCCAAAGTTACCCATCCAGCAGGATGACATATTACTAATAAGATTCAAGCGTCTCCCTAGGAAGCAGCCAACCTTAAATGCAATCAGTGTAAAATAAGTTATCAACTTGGAAGTTATAACAGGTTCTACAAATCTATTAAAATGGGAAGGATGATGTGATGACAAGTACCAATTGGAGAGCAATTATGTCAGAATCTAGAGAAAGGGTAATTGGAGAGGGCCCTTGCCAGCATCTCTAGCTACGTCCAGGGAGATGGTACCTTGACTGCCTAACGCCTGGTTTGGAGGCACTTGGAGTAGAGGCAGCACTCATTTGTCACCACTGCTTATGACCTTTCTGCGTCCTATTTCGACTAGGACATCATCCTCACCAAGCCACCTTTAGATCATGTGATCTCCCTTCCAGAAGGAGATTTGGTTTATTTGGCCAACAGGGACATTTCAGATTCTTTGTAACTTTTACTTATTCTAAATTAATCTACTCTCTGTGTGATTTATCAACAAGTCCAACGAGAATTTAGGTAACAAGAGCTGGATCATTCCTTCATGATGATCATTTTCCATTCCAGGAAAAAGTGCTCAAAAGTGAAACATTAGACCCTGGTGACCTACATGAAAGGTGTAGCATCCCTTAATGTCTACCCAATTCCCAATTCCCAAATCTCTCACTCTCAAAGACTCCTATAATCATCAACATTGAGTGTATAAGACCACAACCTGGACTTTGTATTTACCAAGAAACATTCCATCTCTTAAATCTCAGATGCGAACACCAGTCTCAGAATTACCTTTCATGCAGCTCTCTCACTCCCTTTACTACTGCTCTTCACCTTCACGAAAAGACTTTGTTCCCTTGACTCCTTCATCAGCTTCCAGTTTAGCAGTGCCTCAGAGTCTCACTTTCTTCCCATTGCTGCCTGGAGCCCATGGTCAATAGCATGAATTTCTGGTTCATCAGTCCTCTTAACACCCTCCCTTCTTTTAGTCTTCTTTTGTGTTTAGCTAAGTTTTATTGCAGGCTTACTGTCAGGCAATTTACATTGGTTCTTCCATCTAATTTTACCAACAATGATGTAGTTACTACTATTGCCTCATTGTAAAGATGAAGAGCTGAAGTTTTTGAGAGGACAAACAGATGGCCCGAGCTAACACGCTCTGGGGAGCAGCAGAGCCAGGACTCCAAGCCATGCTTGTGAGGAAGACCTTCACTCTTAACCACAACACAATACTGCCCCCTGCTGCTGTATCTGCCCTATGACTTCTTAGCACACAACCTGCCTTGCCCATTTTTAGAAACACAGGGCTGGTAAAGAAAACCTCATAAAATCATGCAGATGAATGCCTCTACAAATCCCTGATGGCCTGCCTCAGGGGAGTCTTTCATAGCACATATCAATCCCTTTACTTACGATGAGCCTATCCCTGTTTCTCACCATAACTATTCCAATTCTTTGTCTCTCAAGTTCTCTACCCAATTCCTAACTTCCCCTCTCTCAGATTCTTACATCATCAATACTGGGTCCACTGGGGTGAAATCCTTCATCTTCCCAGTATTCCACCTACAGAGTTCTCTCAGGACCAGCCAGTTTCCTTCCCCGTTGTATGGGCAGGGGTGTCTCTCTTCCTGTTGAAGGTCAGCTTCTTCACCTGTGCCACCTGTTGTTTCTTCCTGAAACTTGCTCCTCCCTATGTTTTCTCTCAGTACTTGATTTTCTGTTTCTTTCTATTATCTTCTTACCTTCAGTGTATAAGTATGTCAAAATGCCTTCTAATCCCAAAAAAAAGTCACTCAGTTGGTGCTGTGTCCAGCCTCACTGCCCAGGCTACTTTCTCCCTTCTTCCCTTCTCACCAAATCTTCTTCAAGAGTCGCCTACTTTGGATATTTATTTCTCTATCTCTCCTTTCTTGAAATTAAGCCGCCAATACTCCACTTAAGCTTTCTCCATTTGCCTTCATAATGTCCTACATATGGATACTGTCTTTTTTTATTATTCAAGCTTAATTGACATACAATGTTATATTAGTTTCAGTTGTACAAAATATTGATTCAACAATTCTCTACAATGGCTAACATCTATCTTCACTTTGCCTGGCCAATGCTAGATCATTTGGTTTTTACCTCTTTTTAAAACTCCCTTAGTTTACATATCTCTGTTCATATCTTTTTGGTCTATTTCCCTCATCTCATCTTGGCCTGTCTGCCCCTTAATATTACTTTTCCCAAAGACTTCAACCTCGGTTCTCTTCCCTTTACTTCTCCTCACTTAGGAAAGTACATAAAACGAGAGACCATTAACTTCCATAATTTTAATTTTCATCTATGTGCTATTTTCAGTTGATGACATTACCTCCTTCTTTAATGAAAAAATAGAACCTACCAGATGCAAAATTATTTATCTTCCCTCCCTCCTGCTGCAAAATCTGAAACCACAACTTATCCAAGCTAAATACAGAATAAGATATTTCCACTTAAATATGCTACAGGCCCTCAAAGTCAATGTGCCCTGAACTCAACTTAGTCTTTCCACCAAAACAGCTTTTCCTACTCATAATTTCACTCAACAAATATCAATTGCCTCCGTGACCATTCACTGACTACTGCAATAAAAATATAACAGGTAAACTCTTGCACTTATCAACTTACATTCTAGTGTGTGCTGGAGGGGTTGGGGAGAGGCAGATAATAAGTAGACAAACATATTATGTCAGGTGATAAGTGTCAAGAAGAAAAATAAAGCCAGGTAAGGGCACAGGGAGAACTGAATGAAGGGGTATTTTGTAAAGGATGGTCCAGAAAAGCGTCACTATTAAGGAAAACAGGAACCCCCCAAAAAAAGAAACTGTGAGCCATGTGGACATCTGAGAGAAGAGTGATACAGGCAACTAGAAAAGCAAACGCAAAGGCCAGGAGGTAGGACTGTACTTGGCAAAGAGTACAGTCGTTCTTGGAACAGAGTAAGTGAGGGGGAGAGTGGAAGAAGATGAGATCAGAGAGGTAGTGAAGGTCAGATCATAGTAAAAAGATTGAATTTTGCTCTGAGTGGGATGGGAAGCCGCTGCAGTTTTTTTAAGAAGAAGAGTACTCATAAATAACATACTTTTCTTGACTTATTAAAATATTTAAGTATACAATAAAATAACACAATAATTATCTATATACCCATTACCTAAAATCAACAAATGTTAACATTATGCTGTATTTACTTCATGTATACTTTATTTGTTGAAGGATTTTAAAGTATAGATATCACGACCTTTTACCCTGAAATACTTCAGTATACATCTCTTAAAAAAACAAAACATTTCCCCAGATAATCACTATATGTATTATCATACCTACCCAAACTAACAATTGTAATCCCCAGTTGATAATCATATTTTCCTAATTGTCCCCATAACTTCTTTATAGTGGTTTTGTTTAAACCAGAATTAAGTCAAGGGCCATGCATTCCATTTGATTGTTAGGCTGCTTACATTCCTTTTCATGTAGAACAGCCCTCCGACCAACATCGTTTTTTCCTGTGGCATTAATTTATGGAAGAGCCAGACCCAGTTATCCTGAAGAGCTTTGTCTGCTTGTTTTCTTGTGTCATTTAACTCATTCCTTCATCACCTGTATTTTTGTCAACTGGAAATTGGAAATAATGGCTCGATTAGATTGGCATGTATTTAAATGAACCACTCTGGATGACTCGCTGGAGAATATACTCCGGAGTAGGAGTAGAGACAAAAATATAGTCAGGAGGCTATTGTAATAATCTAGGTGAGAGATGATGATGGCTTGGAATAGGGTGGAAGCGGTGAGGTTGGTGAGAAATGGTCATATTCTGTATGTGTTTTGAAGGTAGAACAAACAAAATTTAATGCCAGATGGGATGTGGGGAATGAGAGAAGTCAAGGATGAGTTAGTTCATGCTTTGAAGCTGAGTAACTTGAAAGACGGCACTGCCACTTACTGAGACAAAGTAGACTGAAGCCGGAAAAGATTTGGGGGTAAGATAAAGAGTTGATATTTGGACATGGTACCACTTACAGAGTTACCTTGATATCTTGACACACTTCTCAACCCCCCTATTTAATCATCAATATTTTCTGATTTTACCTACCAAGCACAACAACTCTATCCTCTCTTGTTTATCTCTATTGCTACTGCCATTGCTCAAGTCCTCCTCTCTCTACTGGATTATTACCGTAATCTCCAAACTCACTCTCTCTCCAGTCTTTCATTCACAGGTCACCTGAGTGGTCTTTCTGCAAAGGAAAAACCAGCTCATGTCACTCTCCATCTGAAACCCCTTAGTGATGCCCCTTTGCATTAAGGCTTGAGGTCTGTGTGCCTCAGTGTAATCCATAAGTCTCTCCACGATCAGGCCCTAGACTCATCTTCTGTTACTCCTTCACTCCCCCCACACACTTATATCATACTCTGTGATCTGCCCATAGTGAACTCTAGTATTTTTTTTTAAACAGGCTCCACAGCCAACATGGAGCCTGACACAGAGCTTGAACTCACGACCCTGAGACCAAGACCTGAGCTGAGAGCAAGAGTTGGATGCCTAACTGACTGAACCACCCAGGGGTCCTGAACTCAAGTATTTTATCAGACAGACCACGATGCTTCATATCCCTGGGCCTCTGTATCCACTCTTCTTTCTACCATGAATGCCTTTGCTCTCTCAAAGGCATAGGTAATGTCCTATTCAAATATGAATCTTCATAATTTAGCACATGTGATGATTGACTAGGAGGTAGTCAGTTACTGCTGACTGTTGAATGAACGTACCCTTGAAAAACACAAGTTACTTTTAACTTTTATATCACAGTTCACAAGGCTACACATTACCATTTCTCAGTCAGCAACATCCCAAACAAACCAAAGAATTTCTGAATTCTGATCAATGTCATCTATACTGATTTAAAATAATCACTCTATGCTAGGCCCTATAAAATTGAAACTTTAATATCTCTTTGAATTTTCTTTGACTTGTCATTTTGGATCAATTTTGAAAAGTCTTACTTTTCTCTCTGAACTTAAAGAAATTAAAATTATGAGTAGTAGACAGGAAGCACTTTACAGAGTAAAATTATAAGGTGTCATTTTCATTATTATAATAGTAATTGCCTTCAAATGAAAAAGTCTATCAAAAGCAGAGTGTGAAAATTAATGATTGATTTTTTATTTGTCTTCAGGGCCAATTTGCCATAAACAGAACAGGCTTCGTGATTCATGTCTCTGATTCATGTGGACTCCCAGCTTGTGGATCCTGTCTTTAATTTAGCACTAAACGTGTCACATTTCATGTTCCCTTGGCCAGTACTCACTTGGCCTTGGATTGCTAAATGAAGGCCTATTCACCTTCCAGGAAGCCAATTACCCCAGAGAAGGAGCGCTTAGTTGATGCTCGTCAGAGAGAGTTATTTTATTTCCCCTTCATTGCTGGAAAACTTTGATTGGAAAGTTGAAGGACTCATTGTCCTGGCACCTAGAAGAGCACCAAGACTGTATCTGGTTCTTTGGCTATCAGAGGAATGTCTAGAAATTTAGGATCATATTTTCCTTGTGAACAACCGTGGCAGGAAAGACAGAGAACAAACAATTTCTCAAGTGTTTCTACCTCCCCTATTGCTACATTCCCAGTTCCATACCCCCAAAGAAAAAGGTTTCTCTTTCAAAGGATGATTGTTCTCTTTCACTCTTCTCTAGCATGTGCCATTTCAGTGACTTCCGGACCTAGCGCATGGTAAGCCAGTCATTCTGAAGGTAAAAATGACTACTATTTGAGGACTTCTTAAATAATAAATAATATCCAGATGTGATAATTCACAATGCATGGTCTCATTCTTCAACGAGTCAGAAGAGCTCCACACACTGGTCAGATTTATCTGAATTTTACCACTGTGAGTGCTGTTAAGTACAGTACAATTCTGTTACTAATTGCTGGTTTATTGCATGCAAGTGTTTTTCTCTCTTTAGATATCATTTTTCCTAATTGTTCAACAAAGTCAGGAGAATGAGCTTTAAATGACATTCCACAAGCTAAGGTTCTCCACTCTTTTTCTAGTATGGATGTACTCTAGCTCCTCTTTGCTCAACTCTGAACTCCAGTCCAGTGAGCCCTTCCTACCAAGATATAGACAGGGATCTGTTAGAATAATTACCTGTGACCTCTTAATCCTCAGAAAGAAAGTAGAAGTTATTAAAAGGAAAAACTACTTCCAGAGTTAATTATACTTCTTTTCTCTATCAAACAGAATGGTGACTTCCCTTTCTATTATCCATCTGAAAAACATAATAATAAATATAAGCCCAGATACTTCACTCACTGGAAGGCACCAATAAGGAAAATTAACCTCCCTAGTATGCAATGCCTATCAGAGTGCTGAACTCAAAAGTAGGCCCCAAATCAGTGTTTTTTAAGAGCACTTGGGGAAATACTCTTATTTCCATACATTAACTTTAGTATTTCAACAGGAAAATTATACTTTCACAATAAACAAAATCACATGTAATAAAGCCTTTCAGCTCAAAACAAACTTCTTATTGAGATAGAATATTTATGTTTTTGGTTTTTTAAAGATTTTATTTATTTATTTTAAGAAAGAGAGAGCATGAGCGGAGGCAGAGGCAGAGGGAGAGAGAGAACCTCAAGCAGACTACATGCTCAGTGTGGAGCCCGATGTGGGGCTCAATCCCAGGACTCTGAGACCATGACCTGAGCTGAAATCAAGAGTCAGACACTTAACTGACTGAGCCACCCAGGGGCTGCTAGAATATTTATGTTTTGCATATATTTTCCAGAAATCATCAGAAACTTTAAGATTGATTTTATACCATGTAATCAGAAAGCATTTTTTTGCTCTGTTTGGAATGTAAGAGAACAATCTAAAGAACCAGAAAGGAAGTAGGCCATTTCTCTACCAAAGAGTTGACCTCCGGTCAGAATTAAGTCAATTGGTTGCATTTAGTTATTTTGAAAATAGCCTATTAACAGTTGATTAACTGAATCCAACTGGTGGTTTAACAAATCACCTTGCTTTTTTACGAGATTCAACCTTCTTGCTCTTCTATCACATGGTTTAACTGTATTCAAACAGGTGCTTATTATTCTTCTCCCCACTACAAAACCTGTATATACAGAAACATTTAGAGATATGCTTGGCATGTAACAGGTGCTCAATAAATGTTTGAACTATAAACCAGAGTTATCAGGTGGCCTAGTCCTTAAGGTCAGATAAATATCTATATCCAGTTTTGATGACTGCCTATTATATTCTTGAAGATTTTGAAGCTATTCACTATAGCCATTAAGGTAAGACAATTTTAATTAAGTTAACTGCTCACTGCCAAACTTGGTTTCAAATTCTCAACTTCAGGAGGATCAATGAATTACAGAATTAAAATGTGTCATGTAAGATAATTGGTTCTTACAGGAAGACTTACCTCATTGCTTCCACAATTAACACAAAAATAGGTATAATGAAGACTAAGTATTTTTGTGAACTTAAGTCATTAACAATGGATTAGGAATAGAATCCAATTTCCTCCTCTATCCATGATATATTGGGCATTGCTATTATCCTTTCAGTAATGAGGACAAGTGTGTTATACTTTGTTTCCTTCCTTGGTAATATCCTGATGACTAAGTGGGTATTTCAATAGAGGACCAAGGCAAAATTTTAAGCTAGGAACACATTTAAAGGGTACTCCTTTCCTAAGAAATGCAGGCCTATTCATCTATCACCAGAACCAGCCAAGGCTAATACTGACCCTACAGCTGGGACAGAGACTGAATACTCGTTCCTTCCTCCCTCCACCACGGTGTTAAAGTTCAAATTTGGAATCCAGTGGCTGGTTAGTCCCATGCTCCACATAATCAGCCTGCATTCCACACTGTCCCTCTGCTACGCTTCGCCCACTCCAGGCAACTACCGTAAGTGTTGATTAACTCTATGGCAGCTCTTCACTACCCTATCCCCACCCCCGCTGCTTGGGAACTAAATAACCAGGTTTTGTCCTCTCTATCCAGAGAGCTTAGCCTTAATTCAGTGGATAATGACCCAGAGAGCTCTAACCCTAGATTTACGTACTAGCATCTAAAAAACTGTCCTTTCCTTGGCAGTGGTAGATGATGTTCTGAAGTGTTGTGAACCAGTGACTTAGTGCCATGAGCTATAATCATCATTCAGTAGCTTTTAACACTCAGATTGAAATGCAAATATGAAAAGAATTTTAAAGGCAAAATCAGTTTTTTAGAAAAATTCCATCATTTCTTCAAGAGAATTTTATGTTAATTTATCATTTTATTTCCTTAAAACTCTTTTACCCAAACTAAAAAAAAAAAAAAGTTTGCTCTAGAAAAACACTCATTCCATTGGTAAAGTCTTTCACTCTAAAGTCCTGATAAGTGACATTAAAACATGAAAAACAGGTGCATTCCCTAGATAAGTTTATTCAATTTCTGCATCATTCTTGCTTCCAATTATTCTAAAGATAGCAGGGCCAGAAAAATGATGAACTGTTCATTTTGAATGGTATTCAGCAACTGGCTTGATATTTCATAATGAAGCAAAGGTCTGAAAAATATATTGCAAAGAGGAAATGGCTAGCCAATGCTTTGTTTGGGATGTATTTCATCTTCATGAATGTTTTTGGGAGTGGCCCTCTGATGGGAAAGGGAATCTTTAAAATAAGGGGAAAAGTAAGCTGCAATTAACAAACATCTAAGTCCACAATTGTCAAATGCATCTGAGAGTAAGAATGTGTGTATTAAATACGTTAATTTTCTTTCTCTGTAATCCGAGTCAATGTGGTACAATGGGAAAATCAACTAGGAAGCAAAAAAATGGGTCCTTGTCTGGATTCTGCCACCCATTAGCTATACAGCCAAGAGCAAGTGGCTTAACTTCTTATCTGTACATCTGTTCTATACTTACCCCACTGAACAATTGTGGGAACCCAATGAGATATGGAACCAAACATGAAAAGTCTTCATGAACTATGAACTGCTATACAAATGAAGAGTTACACCTAAGACTTTTGCAAACTAAGTACTATGCACACAAGGACTTAGAAAACTCCCATGATCTTTCTTCCTTACCAGAGGGCAGAACCAAGGTGGAGATAAAAGGAGTCCTGAGGCACTTCTTTAACTATTTCCATTTTTTGAGGTTCCATTTATATTAAAAATTAAGAAGTTCCAAAATATATTTCTAAGAATTGAGGTGCTTTAAAAATGTGTAACACATATAATATACCTGTATGTATAAGGAAAGCCTACATTTGAGGCCATTTGTGAATTTCAGACCTTGCCCAAATTGTCTAGATTCCAGTTAGTAATAGGACCTACCAATGAATTATTATATACAAGCATGTCTGGTGCTTTTATGTTGATTACTTTCTCTGTATATGGTTCAGAATAGGAGAAATAGAAATCAGACTGAAGTTTTCCTTTTTGCCACTGAACAAATAGACCATGCCCGTATTCCAAGTTGGTGGCAGGGACGAGAACCATAGGGGGAACTGAAAAGAATGAGAGCATTCAGAGTGGCTAAGCAAGCATCAAACTACTGTCTTGTTTCCCTCATTATGATTCTGCAAAAAAAAAAAAAAAAAAGAAAAGAAAAGAAAAAAGAAAGAAAGAAAAAAAAAGGAAAAGAGAAAAGAAAAAAGAAAAGAAAAGTCATCCTAGAAACCACCCAGAGGGAGCCCAACTCTGTCTGGAGAGGCAAAAAAAAATCACATTCAGAATTGTGATTCAGTCTCAGAGTTGTGTCACATTCATAGAAATAGAACTCAGCAACCAAACTCATTTCAAAAAGCAATTCTGAATTTTACTCAAATATTTCAAAAAGCATTAAAATGGCTACCAGCCCCCAAACACCTTTAAAAGCTTCTGTCCTCTCCATTTCTCCCGTGACCTTCAGCTTCCACAAGCACTGTCAACTCCTCAAGAAACTGTGGCCTTGGGGCGCCTGGTTGGTGTAGCTGGTTGAGCGTCCGACTCTTGATTTTGGCTCAGGTCATGATCTCAGGGTTGTGAGATGGAGCCCTACACTGGGCTCCATGCTCAGTGTGGAGTCTGCTTGAGTTTCTCTGTCCCTATCCCTCTGCCCCTCCCCCCTCTAAAATGGATAAATAAATCTTTAAAAAAAAGCAATGGCCTCATGAGTTCTAGTTTTTTCTTCCCCTTTGCCAAATCCATTTGTCACCTGTCTTTGGCTTGCAAGGTAAAATATATGACAGAGTCAAACTGGAATTTCAAATAAACAATGACTACTGATATGTGTGCTCCATGAAATACTTGAGTTAAATGTATGCTAAAATATTATTTGTTATTTTTCTGAAATTCAAATTTAATTAGGTGTCCAGTATTTTTATTTGCTACACCTGACAACCCTGGTCTGTACCCCAGAATGGCGAGCCCTGCTACGCTTTTCCCACTGGCCCCAGTGTACCAAAACATGTCCAGAGAACATGGTGGCTCCATGTCCCCTGGTTTGCGCTTGATCACAGTGGGGTCAAAAGCACAAAGCCTCTTGGGAGGCATAATTCCTCTCCCACTCTGTGTTTTATTTCCACCACAAAGAATCCTCATGGAAAATTTCTGGTGAATAAAATTCTCTACCTTATTCTGTATCATTGGGGCTGAACTTAAAAGGGTTACAGCAAATCCCCAAAGGGACCTGCAAGATAATGGAGTCCAAGGACAAACTCAATCCAGTTTGTCCAAATATAAACACTATCTGGATAGTTGGTGATATATAGGAATTATCATTACATTTTTAGGTGTAATAATAGTCTCATGATTATATTTTAGGAGAGGAATCCTTATCTTTTAGAGAGACATACTCAAGTACTTACGGATAAAATGGTTCGGTGTCTAGGATTTGCCTTAAGATAACCCAGTAGGGGGGCACCTGGGTGGCTCACTCAACTGAGCGTCCGACTCTTAGTTTTGGTTCAGGTCATGATCACAGGGTCGTGAGATCGAGCCCTGCATTGGGCTCTATGCTGGGCGTGGAGCCTGCTTGGGATTCCCTCTCTCCCTCTACGCTCCCCTCCCCCAACCCCTCTCATGTTCTCTTTCTTAAAAAAGCGGGGGTGGGGGGTGGGAAAGGAAATGCTGATTTTGTGGAAGAGTTTCTTTCTTTAAAAAAATAAAGATAATCCAGTAGAGTGGGAGAATGAGTATATGGGGGTTTACTATATTATTTTCTTTACTTTAGCATATGCTTTGTAAAATTAAGTCTGTTTATCACCTGTATGGGATCTTCCTTTGAAGAGGATGCTGGAAACAAATCTACATTATTCCCGTACACTGGAGAAAAGATGCTGCCTTAAGGAAAACAGTGGCTGATCCAAAACTAAACAGGACCCAAACCAGCGCCCCCATTTGGTCATTCCAGTTGAACAGGGCTCTAATTTATTTGAAATTTGAATCTTCGAAATAAACTCTGCAGTAGCCAGGCAGAGGCTTGTATAAAGAAATGCGCCCCCCCCCATGCTCACATATAGAAAGTAAGATTTGGATGAAATGCTTGGTTGGGTAGAACCTGTTAATGCCAGAGCCCCTGGACACCACTGCATTGCTCTCGAAGTGTCTGTGTAGTGCTGTGTGGAAACACTTTCTCATCAAACGTGATATTGGGCTGGAATCCTAAATTACATCGCTGCCACCTTAGTGCTCTATTTTTAGGAAAGAAAATCTTTTTGCCATGATGAACATCCAAGGGGAAAAGCCAAATCCTGAGAGCCACAGAGACAGTTGTTGTCCAGGATAAAATGCATCCAGAAATGTTACATGAGCTGCATACAGAAACCTCTCTCCTCAACTGCCTAGGCAAACTTTGGCTGTAGCCCTCTCTCCTCAATTTGCTTAGCTACCACCCTGCTGCCCATACAGTTTTGGCAGTTTTTACAAAATGAAAGAAACACCAGCTAAAGGAGGAAAAATTCATCAAACTGAGGTTCAGTGAACCAAGGTTGTTTTTTTTTTCCCATTATCTATGGAATTGTAAAAAAAATGCAAATAAACTCAAAATACTGTTGTGTAATGACATAGTGCTAGTAGGTGGAATTTAATTTCATTCAATTCATTGACTATTTATTTATTAAATAATACTTTTTGAATAACATCTACATGCCATGCACTAGTTCTGGAAATTCTTTAAATGGGCCTTGTGTACATAATAAGAAGATAGACAATGGTGACTTACAAATGACCAGGCACCTTCTACAGATTGTGTGCAAAGTAAGGGTCCTTGGGTATTACCCCTTGAGTAGCTGAGTGTCACTTCGCTGGAATGGACGTGGAAGCTTTGTTAGTAGCCCAGTTAAGTCTGCCAGATTCTTAGCAAACTTGCCTTTGTTTATGGCTTCACAATGTCCAAACTGCGGTCAGAAAATTAAATGTTGATAAATTTGACTACTGGGTCCATCAACCAGATATTCTATCTGGAAGGCACACACCATGATGACAAGAGCAAAGGCCTTGGAGCTCGCCATCTGAGCTGGAATTCCTGTTCCACCAACACCCTAGATGCTTGACCTCTGAAGCCGTTATTTAACCTTGATGAATCTCAGTTCCTCCTCAGCACATGAGGGTAATAACGTAGATTCCATGAGACTGTTTCGAGGGGCAGATGCCATGAGACCGTGGGGAGGGACTGATAGTTCTTACAAATGTTCTACTTAGAATTCTTTTCTTTATCTCTTCTGTCTCTTACTAACAGCTATGTACTGCTTCACCAGTCTTGGACCAAATGCTTTTACCTTTAAAAGTAAAAATAAAAGGGGCGCCTGGGTGGCTCAGTGAGTTAGGCATCTGCCTTCAGCTCAGGTCATGATCCTGGGGTCCTGGGATCGAGCCCCGTGGTAGACTCCCCACTCAGTGGGGAGTCTGCTTCTCCCTCTGCACCTCCCTCCACTCGTGCTCTCCCTCTCTCTCTGTCTCAAGTAAATAAATAATCTTTAAAAAGTAAAAATAATGACTCTGAGCACTCATTTTGTCACCATGAGAACCCCTTTCTCTCCACCACAGGGTCACTCCTACTGGCATATTCCTTTTCCTCAGTTCTAGTAACTCCCACTTGGCCTCTTGCAAATCTGCCACCTTGACACTGAGAATGCTACCACTGCCAGCAGAACTTGCCTTACAAAAACCTGCTGGACCTTTGGCTGTCATGCCAAAGACTATAATTCGGTACTGAGAAATTCCAAAAAGACTTGGCATCCGACTACCACCAAAATGTCAGCATTGCTACCACCACCATGTTTTTCATGAGGCCAACCCCAGTTCTTCTAAGCACCATATAGAACAAGCAAATATGCTGCCACAGATACACTACTAACAGCAAATCATCCTGCATACCAATATTTTTCCTTATTTGTCACTGTGGTGGCTTCACTGCTACTCTTGCAGTAACTTTCCATGGATTGGAGAAGAGTAGAAGAAAGTCTCTCCCCTATAGTCATGATCAGCTATGCTGTTTGACACCTTCACCCACTCTCAAATGGCCATTAATCCAAAAGAACCCCTATAGTGCATGGGAGGCCAGGCCAGGAGCACTTTTCAGTCTCCCAGCATATTGTGTTGTGAACAGATTCTCCCCTCAAAGGGGAATGCAGGCTCAAATGCTGAACCTGGATCACCAGTCCGTATTCTGCATTCCCCCATGATGAATTAGTCCTTAAGGGAGTGCTGGTCTTTGTTCTTGCCCACTGATCTCATCTGGGACCATCTCATCTCAAACATCATTGATGTCCTAATAACATTTAATCTCAAAAGGGAAAAGTATTGGGGTCTCCATCTCTTCTTTTTTTTTTTTTACTGTGAGAAGATATATGTAAGACAAAATTTACCATTTTAACCAGTTTAGTGGCATTGAGTACATTCACACTATTGTGCAACCATCACCACCATCTGTCTGCACAACTTTTTCATCTTCCCAAAGTGAACCTCTGTACCCATTAAATAACGATTCCCACTTTTCTCTGCCCCTAGCCCCTGGTAACCACTATTCTACTTTCTAGCTCTGTAAATCTGACTACTCTAGGCTTCACTGCTACTCTTGCAGTAACTTTCCATGGATTGGATAAGAGTAGAAGAAAGTCTCTCCTCCTATAAGTGGAATCATACAACATTTGTCTTTTTGTGTCTGGCTTCTTTCACTTAGCAGTGTGTCTTTAAGGTCCATCTCTGTCGTAGCACGTGTCAGAATTTTCTTCAAGGCTGAATAATATTCCACTGTATGGATATTTTTATTTGTCCCTTCATCCACCAATGGATATTTGGATTGTGTCTACTTTTTGGCCATGATAAATAATGATTCTATGAACATGGATGTACAAATATCTGTTCGCGTCCTTACTTGTAATTCTTTTGGGTATACACCCAGCAGTGGAATTGCTGGATGGTATGGTAATTCTATTTTTAATTGTTTGAGATCCATCCCTTCTTTGAGAGGGGTTTTCCCAGCCTTGTTATGTACTCCTCCTTTGTATGTCCCTGTAGAATGCTCAAAATGCCTCTATTTCATGACTTACCAGGTTGCGCTGCACAATTGCTTACTTTTCTGTCTTCTCCCCAGAATGAGCTCCACTATGAGCTCCGTCAGGACAAAGATTTTCCCTGTTTAGCACTGAATTCTCAGTATCCAGCATCTTGCCCAGCACACGGTGGGTCCTCAGGAAACAACAGGCCCTTCTCCACAACCCCAAACATTCATTTGGTTTGCTTTCATACCCACCCCCTCGCAATGAATTTATCTGGTTGTTTTATCCAAGTGTTTCCTGGAAGTGTTCCCTTTAAGAGATTTCTGCAATATTAATATCTTTCCTACCCTCACATCCTTCCTAGAATGTCAGGAAACATTTTTGGACAATTTGTCACAATCTTCAAAGGCTATGTCTAGACATTTCCAAAAACTGATCAGTTTATGACTTACTTAGTCAAATGGCAAATATAGTCATGTTAATGCAATATATTTTGAGTTTCTAATATCCAAAATCATAATATACTCAATTTTAATGAAATCCCAATTTTATCTCCTCTGCCTCTCGAGCTGTTAGCCTCACAGGTACAAGGTTAGACTTGTTTTATTGTTTAGTGAAAATGAAAGTTGACAGTTCTATCCATATTAATCACATTAATGAAAAATTTTGGAACAAGCAGTAACAAGGCAACCTCCTCTCTACATCGTATTGGCATAATAGGCCCAAGGGGCTTTGCCCATTCACTCTGCGTTTCACCTGCAGTATATATAATTAAGAAACCAGCACCGGAAGAAGAATGGGAGGGCTCTGCATCATTCCTAAGTTAAAGTGCAAGATTCTAGGTGAGTTTCTTCATTAGGGAATTTTTGGGGGGAAAACAGCGGTCACAATTTTTCAGTCAGCTCACTTTAACAGATGCAGAGAGCTTCTCCCCACGCAGCTCCCGAGGGAAATGTAAATGTAGATTTATTAGAGCCACAAAGCCCCTCCATTGAAGCAGGAGTCACACAGACACTGGAGTCGGAGGACTTGTGAGCAGACAGGAATGAGAAACCACAGGGTACAGAGCTTCTCTAACTTTCCTAGCCAAGTTCCCCCGGAGAGGGGCAGACTTTAATATATTGCTTTTAGATGGCATATTTTATCTTCTAAATGCATGCAAATCTTGCATTCTAATCAATAACATATTCTTATTTGTTTTAAATTTTTGAAAAAGTTTCTTTCTTCCAAATCTTTGTGTATAATTGGGAATAATAATGCTTTGAGACTCCTAATAATAGCTAATATTTAGTAAGTGTTTACTATGTGCCAGGCATTATTTTAAGCACTTTACCTGGATTAACTCATACATAAAGCAACCCACTGTACAGATGATTAATTAAGGCACAGAGAAGTTAAGCAAGTTGCCTGAGGTCACAAAAGTCAGGGACGGTGGAGGTGGGTCGATGTCCCACCTCCACCATTTCTCTTTTCATGGTTTCAGGTATCTTCAAGGCATAGGTATTCCAGTTGGAGATACACTGTGTAACAGGAAGAGAAATGTACTAAGTAAAAGCAAGCTGAATGTCACTACTGCCTTTTTCTAAGATCCTTTTGAGTATTAATTTCCACTTCTGAAAATGAAGGCAAGTGATAACGCTAAGGCTTTTCCAGCTCTAATCTGTTTTATCACTTAGAAGCTTCTAAATTACTTACTGATGATGGGAACTAGAAATGAATGAAGTCTACACTTATGGTTTCACCATTATTCCTTTTAATCTTCAATGAAGATACCCGATGGCTTTCAGTGTTCTTATAATAATAATCAAATCAAGATCTTTTCTTAAACACGACTCATAGTGGTCAGTAAACATTTTCTATAAAGACAATAAATATTTTAGACTTTTTGACTGTCACAACCCAATTCCGTCATTATAAACAAAAGTAGCCAAAATGATATATAAAGGAATGGGCATGGCTATGATCCAATAAATCTTTAGTAAAACATGTGTTGGACTGGATTTAACCCAAGTAGGCTATAACTTATGGGTCCCTGCTATAAACCAAGAATTATGCAGAACTGGGCCTTGTTCTCAGACAGTTTCGATAAATCAAGTCATTGCGATACCCCATATGTTGTCAAGCATAGTGTTAAACAGTAGACTTGCTGGGGTGATTAATTTTAAAATATTTTGGTATAAAGAGGTTGATACAGACAACTATGTCAGGTAGCACTAAATCTATAACCAGGGGCGGTTAGCTACCGATAAAGTTTCCTGATCAGGACCGCAATCCAGGACTGCTTAGTGAGCTTTTACCATTGAAAGGACCTTAAATGAGGCCTCTAAACTCCAAAATGGGCTAGAGCAAGTGCTTTCAATAGTGTTATCTAAATCTACACCAGAGACTGTTAACTGTCATAAAAGGTATTAGAAACATATCATTGACAAAATAACTGTTGTTCAAAATATGTGATTGAATGGAAGGACTGTTCAAGTTCACTCATCCTTGAACAAAGTCCAATAATCAATGAACATCCTAAGTCCTGAACCAACTCCATGTGGCCCAGAGTCCTGCTACAAAAGGAGGACTAGTTGTTGGCTGTTCCCTGCTGTCAAAATATTGTTGTGCTGGCCTTGAGAAATCCGTTTAGATAAGGCAATTAACAGAATGTCTGAGGGTTCGGTCAGAAGAGAGAGTTGACACTAGTAATCTGAACATGGAACATTATATGAAATAGTATTAATTAGGTAAATGGCAGCTAACTATTAAAAGGGGAAAAGAGCATTCCAAGGTGTACAGAGGTAGCAAATGCTGAGGGAAATGTGAATGAGAAAGGAACTCGGACCCTTAGAGGCAGAGCCCCGCGAGGCTGAGTTTCAGATTTCTGGGGAGCAGCAGTGGCTGTCACAGAGCTGTGCCGCACTTCTATGGTAATGAAGAAACTTTGCGGGTGCAGCTCTTGCTGGGAACTTGGGAGTTGCAGCCACTGTGGTGACAAACTTGCCCGAGGGGGCCTGTCTCTGTACGCAAGAGCCGCCTGCAGCTCTGGAGGTGACGAAGTTGGCCACGGCGTGTGCACTGCTGAGCTATGAAGTTGGAGGGGCCTCTCCATCAACCGAAGCGCTTGCTGCCACGAGGCAAACAGCAGGCTGGAAGAAGAAAGAGTCACTTCTGGCCCCCCCTTGCAGTCTCCATCACTGCACTCTGTTGGTAGAGCTTAATGGGGGGGCAAAGGACAACTGTAGTCAGCAGGGTCAAACTCCAGTGTCACAAAGTAGGCAAAGAAGGATAGCTTTGGTGCCGAGAAGCAATACATTGCTAACTGGCACAGTGCCCAAGGACATAGTGGGATTTCGCCAAATCCTCAGAACAGGTGGCAGGACTAATTGGGCCTTACTAATTTATGTTTGTATATACCTGTGACTTGTTTTCTTTGCAATTTACCACCAGGTAGAAGGGTCAAAGGACCAAGAGTATTTTCCAAAATAACCTGACAACTGTTGAACTACCAAATTGCTTATATCAGTTTGTAATACCTTGGCCCAGATCTCAGCAACTGCCTAGAAATTGCATGAATTTGGGCAGGATACTTAACCCCTCCATAACTCAATGTTCACATGTGTGTAGTGAAGATTAAAATTAGTTCCCATCATACAAGTCTAATGTGAAAATTAAATGTTTTAAGCTCCTGGTATATAATAAGCACTCAATGAATGGTAGCCGTCATTACTAAAGAAACATATTCTTACTGAATTCAAACTATGCTCAAGGCAATGATTCTAAAATTTATTTGGAAGGGCAAAGGTATTAGGATAGCTAAAAGAGTGTTGAAAAAAATAAAGTTGGAGGCATTTCAGTGCCTGATTACAAGACGTACTGAGAAGTTAAAATAATTAAGATAGTGGTATTGGTGAAGGAACAGATACAAAACAAGGGAAGAGAATACAGAGTCCAGTAATAGGCCCACACAGATGTATTCATCTAATTTTTGACAAATGGTGCAAAGCCAACTCAGTGGAGAAAGGAGTCTTTCAACAAATGGTGTTGGAACAAATGGACATCCATAAGTAAGTTAAGTAAATAAGTAAGTAAATTAATTAATTAATAAACAAATGAATAAATAAATAAAATGTAGACACAGACTTTCCATCTTAGATCAAAACAGAGTCAAAATGCATTTTAGAGTTAAATATAAAACATAAAACTATAAAACTTGTAAATGAAAACAGAAAATTTGTGTGATTTTGGTAATGACACTTTAGATAGAACACCAAAAAGTATAATCCATTAAAAACTAGATTTTCTGCAAAATTAAAAATTTCAAACTAAATTTAAAAATCAAAAGGAACGACTTTTGTTCTCCAGGGACACAAGACCAGTTCAGTAATTAAAATCAGGGGTGGCTGGCTGACTCAGTTGGTAGAGCATGCAACTCTTGATCTTGGGGTTGTAAGTTTGAGCCCCACGTTGGGTGTAGAGATTACTTAAAAATAAAATCTTAAAAAATCAATTAATGTGGGACTCACGAAGGTTCTACAGGCGCCGCGTGCAGGAGGCGGGCCTGCTCTTGCACCAGGTCAGGTTTGCGCGCAGGCTTGGGGCACTGTGACTCCTGCGGGTGGGGCCTGCGTCCGGGTAAGCGCATTCAGTGCGGTGTTTCCTCTTCTCTCCCCTGTGTGGCTGCAGCTTGGGCCTTGCCTGATCAGCCTGACCATGGCTTCAGCTTTGGAAGAGCTACAGAAAGATCTAGAAGAGGTGAAGGTGCTGCTGGAAAAGGCCGCTAGAAAATGAGTACATGAGGCCCTTACAGCTGAAAAAGCCAAGACAGAGACAGAAATCAAGAACAAGATGCAGCAGAAATCACAGAGAAAAGCAGAACTTCTTGACAGTGAAAAGCCAGCTGCTGTGGTTGCTCCTATTACAACAGGATATACAGTGAAAATCAGTAATTACGGATGGGATCAGTCAGATAACTTTGTGAAAATCTACATTACCTTAACTGGAGTTCATCAAGTCCCCACTGAGAATGTGCAGGTGCATTTCACAGAGAGGTCATTTGATCTTTTGGTAAAGAATTTAAATGGGAAGAGTTACTCCATGATTGTGAACAATCTCTTAAAACCCATCTCTGTGGAAGGCAGTTCAAAAAAAGTCAAGACAGATACACTTCTTATCTTATGTAGAAAGAAAGCTGAAAACACATGGTGGGACTACCTTACTCAGGTTGAAAAAGAATGCAAAGAGAAAGAAAAGCCCTCCTATGACACTGAAACAGATCCTAGTGAAGGACTGATGAATGTTCTAAAGAAAATTAATGAAGATGGAGATGATGATATGAAGCGAACCATTAATAAAGCTTGGGTGGAATCGAGAGAGAAGCAAGCCAAAGGAGACACAGAATTTTAAGACTTTAAAGTCATTTTGGGAACTGTGAAGTGGAAATATTGATGTTTCCAATGAGGAAATGTTGGTGAGCTGCACAGATAAATCTGACATATAACTTACTTATACAGTTATCTTCTAAGTAAAGGCAGTGATTCTCCCATTTCCTCCTGGAGGATTTATTTAAATAAAATATACTTATTAAACATTTCCTCCAAAGATGGTTTCCTTAGTAATCTGGGCATTTTGTTTAAAAAAGGATAATATTGTATTCTTGTGTGAAATGTAAAAAAGCAAGTCTTGCCTAACGATAATGCCACATTGTGTGTATTTTTGTTCAGCTAAGAGGTAGAAAACAAAAGTTCTTGTTTGCCTGTAAGTTCCTGATATCAGCTCCCACCAATGTAAGAATAAGTAAAAATAAAACCTGAATTTTTGCATAAAATGAAAAAAAAATCAATTAATGTAATTTATCATATTAATAGGCTAAAGAAAAAACTGCATGACCATATTAATTGTAGCAAAAAAATCATTTGATAAAAATCAAAACCCATTATTTTAAAAAGCATTAAGAAAGATAGCAATAGAGGGCAATTTTCTCAACTTCATAAAGAGAATATAGAAAAACTTAGAGCTAAATTTATATTTAGCAACAACAAACTAAAAATACTCCCCTCTAAAACCCTCTTACACTGTTGCTGGGAATGCAAACTGGTGCAGCCACTCTGGAAAACAGTATGGAAGTTCCTCAAAAAGTTAAAAATAGAACTACCCTACAATTCAGCAATTGCACTACTAGGTATTTACCCAAAGGATACAAAAATACTAATTCTAAGGGATACATGCACCCCAATGTTTATAGCAGCATTACTTACAATAGCCAAATTATGGCAAGAGCCCAAATGGCCATCAACTCATGAATGGACAAAGAAAAGTGGTATATACATACAATGGAATATTACTCAGCCATAAAAAAGAATGAAATCTTGCCATTTGCAAAACATGCATGGATCTAGAGGGTATAATGCTAGGTAAAGTAAGTCAGAGAAAGACAAATACCACATGATTTCACTCATATGTGAAATTTAAGAAGCAAAACAAATGAAAAAAAGGAAAAAGAGAGGAAAACCAAGAAACAGACTCTCAACTATAGAGAACAAACTGATGGTTACCAGAGGGGAGGTGGGTGGGGGGATGGGTGAAATAGGTGATGGGTAAAAAGGAGGGCACTTAGGATGAGCACCGGGTGTTTTACGTAAGTGTTGAATCACTAAACTTTACACCCGAAATGAATATTACACTGTATGTTAACTAACTGGATGTTAAAAAAAAAAACATGAAAAAAATACCACCTCTCCCCACCAAGTCAGGAATAAACCGAGATGTCCACTCTCACCACTCAGTCAACATAGTGCAAGAATTGCTGGTCAGTGCAATTACAGCAAATAAAGGAAAGAAAAGGCATATAGATATGAAAGGAGAAAGAAAACTGATCCATTTTCAGATGATATGGTTGTATGCATAGAAAATTCCAAGTCTATAAAAAAAAATCCTGGAACTAATATGTGATTTCAGCAAGGTCACAGAATACAAGATACACATACAAAAATCAATTGTATACATACTAGCATTAAAAACATGGAAAATGAAATTAAAAACATAATATACTACAAAGCTGTGATCACAAAGACAGCATGGTACTGGCACAAAAACAGACACATAGACCAATGGAACAGAATAGAGAACCCAGAAATGGACCCTCGGCTCTTTGGGCAACTAATCTTTGATAAAGCAGGAAAAAACATCCGGTGGAAAAAAGACAGTCTCTTCAATAAATGGTGCTGGGAAAATTGGACAGCTACATGCAAAAGAATGAAACTTGACCACTCTCTCACACCATACACAAAAATAAACTCCAAATGGATGAAAGACCTCAATGTGAGACAGGAATCCATCAAAATTCTAGAGGAGAACATAGGCAACAACTTCTATGACATCGGCCAGAGCAACCTTTTTCACGACACATCGCCAAAGGCAAGAGAAATAAAAGATAAAATGAACTTATGGGACTTTATCAGGATAAAGAGCTTCTGCACAGCCAAGGAAACAGTCAAAAAAACTAAGAGACAGCCCAC
>NC_048238.1:99147421-99205694 GCF_002007445.2 Ailuropoda melanoleuca | reverse complement strand
TTTCTCTCATCTATGGAACATAAGAACTAGGAAGATCGGTAGGGGAAGAAAGGGATAAAGAAAGGGGGGGTAATCAGAAGGGGGAATGAAACATGGGAGACTATGGACTCTGAGAAACAAACTGAGGGCTTCAGAGGGGAGGGGGTGGGGGAATGGGATAGACCGGTGATGGGTGGTAAGGAGGGCACGTATTGCATGGTGCACTGGGTGTTATATGCAACTAATGAATCATCGAGCTTTACATCGGAATCCGGGGATGTACTGTATGGTGACTAACATAATATAATACAAAATCATTAAAAAATAAAAAATAAAAATAAAAACATAATATCATTTACAATTGGTAAAAAAATACTTATGTGCAAATATAACAACACAAAACGTGCTAAAAACTATAAAGCACTGGTGAAAGAAATCAAAGGTCTAAATATCTGGAGACATATCATGTTCATGGATTGTAAGATTCAATATACTAAAAATGTCAATTCTTTTTTTTTAAAGCACACTTTTTTTTCTTTACGATTTTGTTTATTTATTTATTTGACACAGAGAGCACAAGTAGGCAGAGTGGTAGGTAGGGGGAAAGGGAAAAGCAGACTTCCCACTGAGCAAGGAGCTTGATGCAGGACTCTGGGATCATGACCTGGGCCGAAGGCAGACACTTAACCAACTGAGCCACCCAGGTGTCCCTAAAAATGTCAATTCCTCCCAAACTGATATACATGTTCAATGTAATTCCTATCAAAATCCAAGTAAGACTTTTTGTAGATATAGAAAAGATTCTTCTAAAATGTATATGAAAAGACAAAAGAATTATAATATCTGGGACAATTATGAAAAAGAATAAAGGCGGAAAAACAGTTTATCCAATTTCATGACTTACTATATGGTTAGAGTTATCGAGACTGTGGTATTGCAGGGTTAAAGACACATAAATCAACAGGATAGAATAGAGCACCTACAAATAGATCGACACAGATATACTCAACTGATTTTTTTTTGAGAGAGAGAGAGAGTACACACATGCCTTCAAGTCGGTGGGGGGGGGTAGGTGGGGCAGTGGGAGAGGGAGAGAGAGAGAGAATCTTACTTAAGTAGGCTCCATGCTCACTGCGGAGCCTGGTGTGGGACTCGATTTCACAACCCTGAGATCATGACCTGAGCTGAAATCAAGAGTCAGACGCTTAACTGACTGAGTCACCCAAGCACCACTGCTCAACTGAGTTTCGAGAACAGGGCGGTACCAATTCAACGGAAGAAGGACAGGCTTTTCTAAAACTTTTGCAGGAGCAACTGGAGATAAAAAAAAAGAACCTTGACCCAGGCTCACACTTCATAAAAAATCAACTCTATACCATGGACTTAAATATAAAACATAAAAATACCTAATTTTTTTAAAAAAAATCAGAGAATATCTTCAGGATCTAGGGCTAGGAAAACATTTCTTAAACTTGACACCAGAAGTACAATCCATAAAAGAAAAATCTGATAAACTGGACCTCATCAAAATAAGATTTTTGCTCTATGAAAGACCCTGTTAAGAAAATGAGAGGACAAGCTGCAGACTGAGAGAAAAAATATGCACACCACATATCCTATAAAGGACTGATATCTAAAATATATAAAGAAATTTCAAACTCAGTTTAAAAAAAGCAACAACAACAAACCAAAGAACCCAATTGGAAAACGGGCAAAAGACAAGAATAGATATTTTACTGAAGAGGATATACAGGTGGCAAATAAGCATATGAAAAGATGCTCAGCATTATTAGACATTAAGGAAATGCAAATTTGATATTTCTACACACCTTTCTGAATGGCTAAAGTAAAAAACAGTGACAACACCAAATGCTTGTGAAAATACAGAGAAACTAGATCGCACACATTTCTGGTGGGAATGTAATATGGTATAGCCACTATAGAAAACAGTCTGGCAGTTTCTTTTTTTTTTTTCTCTGCTCTTCTCTTTACCTTCTCCTTTCCCTCCCCCTCCCTCTCCTCCTCCTCCTTCTTTTCTTTTTGTGAGAGAGAGGGGGTGGGCAGAAGGCGAGAGAAAATCCCAAGTGGTCTCCATGCCCAGCGTGTAGCCCAATGCGGGGCTCGACCTTACAACTCTGAGATCACGACCTGAGCCAAAATCAAGACTCGGCTGCTTAACCGACTGAACCACCCTGGTGCCCCAAACAATTCCTTAAACCCCTAAAATGGAATTACCACGTGACCTAGCAAATGCCCTCTTAGGCGTTTATCCCAGAGAAAAGAAAACTTATGTTCGCACATAAACCTGCACATAAAAGTTTGTAACAGCTTCCTTTATATTGGAACCCAGATGTCCTGGAGTGGGTGAACTGTTAAAATGTGGTAATCCACACCACAGAATATTACTCAGCAATAAAAATGAATGGACTATTGATACACACAATAACCTGAATGACTCTCCAGACAATTATGCTTTGGGACAAAAAGTCAATCCCCAAAACTTACATATTGCATGATACCATTTATATAATATTCTTCAAATGACAAAATTATAGAAATGGAAAACAAATTAGTGGTTGCCAGAGGTGGGGGTCTGGGGAAAGTAAGTTTGGGCCATAAAAGGGCAATATGAGAAATCCTTGTGATGGTTAGAATATTCTCTATTTGACTCTATCCATATCAATATCCTGGTTGTGATTGAACTACAGTTTTGTAAGATGTTGCCATTGGAGGAAACTGGGTAAAGGATACATGAGATCTCTATTATTTCTTACAACTGCATGTGAATCTAAAATGATCTCAAAATAAAAAGTCTAAGTTAAAAAAATCTGTTCCCCTGTGAAAGACATTGTTAAGAGAATGAAAAGATAAGTCACATACTGGAAGGAAATGACATAGCAAACAAAGGACTTGTGTCCAGAATGTATAAAAAACAACATTAAAACTCAACAACAAGAAACCAACCCAATGAAAGGATGTTAAGAGATAATTTCATCAGAGAAGATATATGAATGGAAAATAAGCATATGAAAAGATGCTTAAAATCATTAGTCTTTGGAGAAACACAAATTAAACCGCAATGAGAGATCCATACGTATCTATTAAAATGGCCAAAATAAATGAACCTGCTAATATGAAACATTTCTGAGAACGCTGAGTAAGAGGAATGCTCATTTATTGCTGTTAGGAATGGAAATATGGTATATCTACTCTGCAGTTTCTTAATAGAATTAAATATGCACTTACCAGATGGCCCGGCAGTCCTACTCCTAGATATTTACCCAAGCGAACTGAAAACCTATGTTCACACAAAGATAGGTATGCAAATGTGTATAGCAGCTTTATTCACTATTGCCAAAAAAGTGGAGATAACCAAGATGTCCTTCAAACCGTGAGCAGATACACAAGCTGTGGCACATTCATAACATACAATAGCATATGATCCAGCAATTTGAGAAGAATGAACTATTGATTCACACAACATGGGTACATTTTAGATGCATTTTGTTAAGTGAAAGAGGTTAGACTAAACTGAAATTCCAGAAAAGGCCGATCTATGGGAAAAAAATAAATCAGGGTTGCCGGAGGTTCTGAGAGGAGAGTGGGATTGAGTACAAAGCTGCCTCATCAAGTGATATTTAGGGTAATGGAACTGTTCTGCGTGGCACTGTGGTGGTGCGCAAACATAACTCCATGCATCTGTGAAAACCCACATTTGTGACTTGTCACACCACAAAGAATGAACTTCAATGTATGAATTTTTTTAAATAAAAAAATAACCTGGATGTGAGGGATCCCAGGATTGAATGCAAACTGACGAATGAGTTTGATACAAAACGTCTGATACAACTTGTCGAAAGGGGTGGGGAATATATGCAGGTGACAGGATATTTTAAGGACAAAGGCAAAAGGAGCTATACATACAGATCCTACCCTGGTTTATATTTTTTTCTCACAGGGTGTAGGTTAGCAATCCTGAAACTTCTTTATGAATACATTGTGCATACTAGGAAACAGATTTCTCACCATTGGAGAACGAGGTTACAGATAAGCAAGGGAACAAGGACAGAATGAACCCTTCAGTGATGGACTGTAGCTGGAGATATCAACATGAACTGCATTTATTTTAAAAGGTAGTCAGGGTTTCTCCACCTCAGCAGTATTGACATTTTGGGTCAGATAATCCTTTGTTGTGGGGAGCGGTCCTGCGCACTGGAGAATGCTTAGCAGCATTCCTGCCCTCTACTAACTAGATGCCAGTAGTATCCCCCAGTGTGACAAACAAAAAATGTCTAATGGAACTGCCAAATGTCACTTGGGAGAATTGTAAAAACATCCACAGTTGAGAACCACTGAGACAGATAAAGAAATAAATATAGATGTTTGTATATACATGAGTTAATATACAAACATATATTTCCAACCCTTGTCCACTGAGAGAACAGGGAAGCGAGGGCAGCCCAGCAGCAACAAGTACAACAAGCCTATACCTTGGTTCCCAAATACCATTCCTACATGAAAGGAATCAAGGCTTCCGAGAAATGCCTGGATCTAGGACTGGAACAGCAAAAATAGAGGAGCCTGGGACAGCTTACAGTGTCAGAAAGTAAGAATGTGCTTTAAAAAAAAAAAAGATAAGGCACTTTAAAAACAGGTTCCGATCTGTAAGAGTGCCCAATGATCAAACCTTGATCAATTTGAGCAACAAAAATAACAGATTGCATTATAACCCAAATAATAAAATAAATGTTAATGAGTCCATATGGATATAAATAAATGATTGAATAAATAAATAAATGGGAGGGAAGAGACATATTTTTTATAAAGAGAAATTCCAATAAATACAGAAGGAATGATGGCAATAGAAAACCATCATTAGAACACTACAGTAATAATTGCTGTAAGTATGACCCACAAGTGAACATGAAAATTATTGGGGGGGGTGGAAAACAGTATATTTGCTCAGTTCAAAGTATATTGCCCCAAGTTCACTAATTACTGTGATGGCTTTAACATATGTACACAAATTCTTTGATATTCTTCCTTCCAGGAGCTGGAGCTTAATTCCTCTCCCTGGAGTGTGGGCTGAACGTCAGCGACTTGTTCCCAATGAATAGAGTATGGAAAAGGAAAAATAATAAATTTACAATAAAGAAGCCAAGCAGACACTATCTTAACCAAATGATTAATGCTAACATCACCAGTAATAGAGCAAGTTTATACCATGTGCCCTTGATATGATGCAACGAGAGGGACATACCACCTCTGTGGTATTCTTTCCAAAAATCCATAACCGAGGTGTAATCATTATAAAATATCAGCCAAATCCAAATTGAGATATGCACCAAACTTCTTCACAATTACTCTTCAAAAGTGTCAAGGTCATGAAAGACAAGAAGGACTGAGAATCTGTTACAGACTGTAGGATATTACGGAGAGAGGATGGCTAGAGGCGATGCACTATGCTGGACTGCATCCTGAAACAGAAAGAAGGCCATTAGTGCAAAAGTTAGTGAAATCCAAATAAAGTCTGTAGTTTAGTTAATAGAATCGTATCAACATTCGTTTCTTTGTTTATACACACACACACACACAAAATGGTTACATAAGATGTTCATATTAGAGGAAGCTGAGGAAAAGGTTTAAAGAAACATTAATATATTTAAAAACTTTTCTGTAAATCTAAAATTATCTCACAATTTTTCTAAAATTCTATGGAAGATAAAACAGCAAGATAGACCTAAATATGGTTGAATAAGGAAGTTGACAGAAATAACAAAAAGCTAAGGTCACATCAACGTTCAATAAAAAGAAAGATGAGTATTAGCAGTCTATTCACACTTCAACAAATTGAGATGAAGAATAAATTGCTGAATTGTTAAAATGTGTCAAAGGCTTGACAGTAATACGCATCATCTCTGGAAATAATCAAGCACATACATGTTCTTATTTTTAGCAGTAATTTGAGTTCAAATTATATCCATAGAAACTGCATGTTTTTGGCCAAAATGAATACTTTTGATTGTTTTTGAATACTTTTGATTGTTTACCTAAAAATTCACATTTCAGCATTCGACTGAATTAATCTAAATAGTAGATAATGGCATAAGTGACCAAGTTCACTAAGAAAAAGTTCCAAATTTAGAGGGAATACACATCGGGGAGCTTCCCACAACTGGAAAAAAAATTCTCAATTGATCTGAGGTCTATGTAAATAAGTAGGCAATTTGCAATAATTTTTTTCCTAATGGACCCATTGTGAAAGATGATTTTCACTGAACACCTGTTATTCCTTACCCATATTCCTTCACACACATATGCACACCCCCACATACCCCACCATATGATTCTCCATTAACTGTGCAGCATTATTCACAAAAAGGATGGTGGCTCAGCCTCATGTCATCATTCATCCACGATATACAGGACAAAAAGAAATGCATTGTGATCCTTGCATGGAAAAAATTATAAATTATAAGGAAAGGATAACTGAAAATTCTAAAGATGGGACTGTTGCCTGGGTAAAAGAGAAGACAAACAGTTGTGTAAACCACCAAGAATAACTGAAGTTGACACGTTTCACAGAATAATATACTTGAAATGTCCTTGTTCCATAATCTGATAATAGCCCTATACTTTCGTCATCAGGATCCCCACAGTTATGGACATAGAATCGCACTTGTGATCACTATGAAGCCCCATTCTACTTCCACCCATTCCTACCATGCCATGTACAGTCCAGTCCAATAAAACTCCTTACCACCTCCCGAACATACCAGGGTCTCTCACAGCTCTTTGTTTTTACACATTCTAGTCCCTCCACTTAACATACCCACACCTACCTGTCTAACATTCTTAAGAAACTAGTTATTCCTTTGTCTTTATTAACATTTCCCACACTTCGCGGTAATCATCCATTTAACTGATTGTCTCACATACTAGAGCATGAGCTCATCGATGGCAGCAACACTGTGTCTTGATCACCTTTTATCCTCAGCACCTAGCACAACCCTGGCACAGAGCAGGCTTTGATAGAAATTTTTTCTATTGGTTGAACCATTGCCAAAAGAGAGATATGGCCAGTGTGTGCCCTTTAGGTTCCAGTACAGCAGAAATTTCTACTATGGAAATGGGGAATTTTGAATGGTCACAGGTTGCATAGGAAAGAGTTGCAATCTGAATAAAGCCACGAGTATACTTTCCTACTATGAAATGAGATGGTTACAAATTACTAAAATGTAATGCACCATTTATTCATCCATTCGACATGCAGTTATAGCTAACTGCTATGGGCCAAGCATTGTTCGGGGCACTTGAATTATACTAGTTAGGCAAACATGAAATCCTTGCCCTCTTGGAGATGACACTCTAGTCAGGAGAGTCTAATGAACATAAAAAACATACTAAGTAAATTGTTTTGCATATTAGAAGGTATGCATAAAGAAAAAAGTGAAGAATGGCAAAAAACCCCAACACTCTCAGTTAGATATATTATGGGGAAACTGTAGGACTTCAATGAAAAAGAGAAAATTATAAAATGTCTAGACGGAAAAAGTAGATAATTTACAAAGGAATATGAATCGCACTGACATCAGACTTAACAATACTGCATGCAAGAACACAAAACAATGAAGTAATATTTTTAAAAATCAAAGAGAAAGAATTTTGAAGCTAGGATTTTATTTCCAATCCAACTGTTATTTATTTTTTTAAAGATTTTATTTATTTATTTGTCAAAGAGAGAGAGAGCACAAGCAGGGGGAGCAACAGGCAGAGGGGGAAGTAGGCTCCCCGCTGAGCAAGGAGTCCGATGCGGGACTCGATCCCAGGGTCTTGGGATCATGACCTGAAAGCAGACACTTAACCAACTGAGCCAGGTGTCCCACAACTGTCATTTAAATGTGAGGTGGAAATAAAGATTCTCAGGCCTGAACAGCTTCATAAAGGATACTGTACAGTGACCCTCTTTGAAAGCACCCTTGGAGGACATATTCTAGAATAATGAAAAAATATCAATCTAAGAGGCAACAAAGAGAATCTAAAAGAAATGCTGAGTAATTAGTGAAGTTCGTACTTAAAAAAGCAATTACACCCACCAAATAAGAAAATAATTCACAATAATAGAAAAAACAGCAGATGGCAGTATAATGTGAAACCCTGACTACACATTATAATCTCCCAGAGATCTTGAGAAAATATCCCAATGCCCGTGTCCTTCTCTTGCGGATCCTTGTTTAATTGGTCTGGTGTAAATCTGGCATCAATAGTTTTTAAGTTCGCACAGGTGATTCTAATTGCAGCCAGGGTTGAAAAGCACTGTGGTGGTCAGCCTTGACTGTTGTCTTTTTTTCTCACTCTCCTGCCCTCCATCCAGTCTGTCAGGAACTCCTGTTGGCTCTACCTCCAAAATTCATCTGGGATCTAGAGGCCCTAGCTAGTTCATAAAGGCAAAAAATTAAAAAAAAAAAAAAAACTTAAGACATACAGATTGGAAAGAAATAATTAAAATTCTATATCATTGATGCAGATCATAAGGAGTATGCAAAAAGCTTCTAGAATAATTGAATTCAGTATGGGCAAAGAATATAAGATCAATATTAAAAAATAAATTATGTTTCTATATATATGTCACAAACCACTGGAGATTAAAATAAAAATTTTAAATAGCATCAAAATAAAAGACAGGTTTTGAGATAAATTCAGAAACATATGTGTAATACCTATACACTAAAAGCTACAAAAATTACTGAGATAAATTAAAGATAATCCAAATACGGGGTGCCTGGGTGGCTCAGTCGGTTAAGCATCTGCCTTTGGCTCCAGTCATGATCCCAGGGTCCTGGGATCGGGCCCTGCCTCAGGCTCCCAGCTCAGCGGAGAGCCTGCTTCTCCCTCTCCCTTTGCTGCTCCCCCTGCGTGTCCTCTCTCTCTCTCTCTCTCTCTCTCTCTCTCCCTGTCAAATAAATAAAAATTTTAAAAAAATCTTTTGGAAACTTCCTTTATATCTGCCCCCCAAGATACATGCTGGCAATCATCCCCAAGCATCTGGCCCACAGATAGGGTCTCATGACTAAGGTTTTATTAGATGGTAATAAATGACCTTTTCCCAACAATAGCTAGCCCCCACAAGGTCCTGGAAACCTTGCTTCCAAAATTCCTTAGAGACTTACACTATCCCAAACCCCCATCCAACTCGAAAGTATATAATGGGCCACTCCGCATGACCCCAAAGCAGCTCTTTCTGCCCCTGGGTCCTGTTCCCTGTGCTTCAGTAAAACAACCTTTTTGCACCGAGAAGGGGGGGGAGTCCCTGGGTGGCTCAGTTGGTTAAGCGTCTGCCTTTGGCTCAGGACATGATCCCAGGGTCCTGGGATTGAGCCCCGCGTGGGGCTCCCTGCTCAGTGGGGAGCCTGCTTCTCCCTCACCCCCTGCTTGTGTACTTGCTCTCTCTCTGTCAAATAAACAAATAAAATCTTTAAAAAAAAAAAGAAACTTGGGGGATTACTGGGTACTCGCCATGAATGACACTAACTGTTAAAAACCCAAAAGACCACTGTGATCTGCCCGAGTAGGATTTTTTTTAAGTCAGGTAATCAGTACAGTGTTACCTGACATTTATCTCATAGTGGACCAGCAAGTGCTCAATCCCACCATGTGGTTATTTCTCCAGTTCCAAATGCGTAGTTGGAATAGATATACTCAGCAACTGGCTGAGTCCCTTGGTTTCATAATCTACAGGGTGAGGACTACTAGGGTAAGAACTAACAAGTAGAAGCCATCAAAACTGCCTCTACCTACCACACCCCAACCAAATCAACTGTTAGCTTGTGCAGCAGGCAGAGAGCATGGAGAAGGAATGACAGTGTATTATCATAAACTTAATCATGTCATAACTCCAACTACAGCTGCTCTTCCAGACGTGGTTTCATCTTGGAACAAATCAGCCTATTCTTTGGTGACAGAGGCACAATGCTCACCGGGGCTCTTTGGATTTTCAAGGCATTTGGCTTTTCAATTTGGTCCTCATTTGGGTCCGATTCATCTACTGAGTAACCCAAAAGCTGCCAGCTTTATGTGGACTCAGAACAAGAAAAGGCTTTACATCGGGTTCAGATGCCTGTGCAAGCTGCTCAACCACTGAAGCTCTATTAGCCAACGAATCTAATGGAGCTTGAAGTGTCAGTAGCAAGAGACAAGCTGCATGGAGCTTCTGTCAGGCCCCTGTTGGTGAATCACAGTGTCTGCCTTTATGATCTGGGAGTAGAGAAATGCCATCCTCTGCAGGCATTCTCCTTTTGACAAACAGCTTACTATTGTGCCTCAGTGGAGACCTCCAAGTTACCATGAGACCTGAGCTGTCCCTCGTAAATTGGGTGTTATGTGACCCACTGGGACACAGAATTGGTCCTCCACAGCCGCAGAACACCATCAGGTGGAAGGTATATATTAGCTCAGGCTCAAACAAGTCCTGGAAGTACAAGTAAGTTGCATGAGCAAGTGGCCCAGATGCCCATCACTCTTCTTATGGCTACTTTATCTTCTCTCCCCCAACCCACACCGATGATCTCTGGGGAGTTACCTATGACCTTATCTGAAGAGGAACACACTCGAGCTGAGTTTACCATATGTAGGCACCACCCAAAAGCTGACAGATATACCACTCTAGTCTCACTCTGGTTGCCCCTGGAAAAAAAGTTGTGAAGAGAAATCCTTCCAGTAGGCAAAACTTTGATCAGTGCTCCTGGCTGTTCATTGTGACTAAAAGGAGAGATGGCTGGAAGCACAAATCTACATTGATTCATGAGCTTGGCTAATGGTTTGGTTGGATGTTCAGGGACTTGGAAAAATACTTAGAAAAATGGTGATAAGGAGAACTGGGAAGAAATACATGGATGGTCCTTTTCTGAATGGGCAGAGTATGAAGATATTTGTGTTCCACATGAATGTCACAGAGTGACCTCAGCACAGGAGTATCTTAATAATCAGATGGATAAGTTTACCTGTTCTGTAGAAGTCAGATTACACCATTCTATGCAACACGGACTTCTACCCACCAAGGTTTATCTGCTACAGACACTGCTGAGTGCCCAACCTGCGAAAAGCAGAGATCAACAGTGAGCTCCGGATATGGCAGCATTCCCCAGAGGTATCAGCCAGCTTCCAGATGATAGAACAATTGCATTGGAGTTCTTGCATAGAATGAAAGGGCATATTCTCACCAGAACAGACACTTGCTCTGTACATGGATTTACCATTCCTATCGGCAACGCTTCGGCCAAAACCACCATCAGTGTCTTCTTCTCCTTCACGATTTTCCACAGAGCATTGCTTCTGACCAAGGGACTCATTTTACAGATAATGAAGTATGAGAATAGGTTCGTGGGATGAAGATCCCGTAGGTCATCCACGTCATTGAAGTTTGCAATGGCGAGAGCAAGATACGGTTTCCAAATTGTCTTCAGGCATTCCAGTTTGTCTGCACAAGTTTATTTGCTTTTGTAGCTTGGAGTTTGTCTTTGATGACTCTCGTTCATTCTCATATTTTCCAGTTTATCCCCATGAGTTCCAGTTTGTCCCTGCTCTCCCTACTTCATGCCCATCTTTTCCCCCTGGTTGCCAGCCCTGATGACTTCATACCCAACAACAGATGCAGAAGCAGCATCCTTACAGAGACTGCTTAACCAGCTCCAAATATAGGAATATATAGGAATATATATAGGAATGCCAAATTCCTATAGTAATTCCCTTCTCTTTTATCACTCATAGTGGTTCTGCCTCTCTGACCGAACCCTGACTGATGTATACAAGCTATCTGAGTTACCTATACAGGTCCCAGTGTTTCTGATGTACTAGTTAATTCAAATGACAGGGTTTGTCCTTTTTCCTTTGTTTTGTTTACTTTTAAAAGGCAAAAAAAAAAAAAAAGGTCATCTTCGTTAGTGGCAATCTTCCTTCATCTTTGATCCTGTGATGTGCTCCTTCTGAGCATAATTTAGCAGCTCAGGTTCTAATTAATGTGACAATGCATTTCAAAATGCTGCAACTAAAAGTAAACCTAACAAGTAGGGTGTCCCTTTGACCTAAGATTTCATATGGGTCAGGCAATTCTATGTTTCTGTCCTCACTCAAACTGCCATCCTCTACGTCTGTGCTGATTTATAAAATATTTTTTTATTTGTAATGAATATGAAAATGACTATCAGAATGGGCACAGTGGAGCCTGCTTAATTATGGCTGGCAGAATATGCAATATACTCAATGCAAAATCAATCTGGTAAAAGATTTTCTGCACAGGTTCTGTCTTCCTCTTGAGCTCAGTGCAACTGTCCCTTGGAGATTGCAGTCAGCAGGAGCAACCACAGCAATTCCACACATCATTTGGTTAGATGTTTTCTTCTAAAACTGTTGGGTTTTTTTTTTTCATTTAAAGAGGAGACAAATAAAACTTTGGGGTCTCAGGGGATGGTGATGGCATTACCCACTCCTGCCAGGATGTGGGAGGGCCTCAGGGGCTCTATCAGATCCCTGGCTCTAGAGGGATATAATGCTGAGATTAGCTGAACCTCAACTAATCCATCCATCTGCACTCTCAGAGCAAGCACAGAGGCTGCTTGCCTCAATATTCCATCCAGCAGTTTTATCTACCTGGTGTCTAACAGATGCCTCAAGGCCGGGTCCAAGGAACGTTGGGAGCCTCAGCCCAGCCTCTCTCTCTTTTTGCTCCCTGACCATGGTTCATCTTCATATCCTCATGTGGCACTCGGCAGGCCAGGTATAAATAATGAGTCTCCTCCCCAAAGGTGTCCATATCCCATCCCCAGAATTTGTGAATATGTTAGGTTACATGGCAAAGGGGAGTGAAGGTCGAAGATGGAATTAAGGTTGCTAGTCAGCAAACCTCGAGATAGATTATCCAGATGGGCCCAACATAACCTCATGGGTCCTTGTAAGTGGAAGAGGGTGGTAGAAGAGAGGGAACCAGGAAGATGACAGCATGAGAAGGACTTGGCCCAATATTGCTGACTTTGAAAATGGAGGAAGAGGGCCATGAATCAAGGAATATAGACAGCTGCCAGAAGCTCGAAAGGCAAAAAAAATGCCTGGAAAGGCAAGAAAATGGATTCTTCCCTAACGTCCAGGTCTGTCAACACCTCAGTTTTAACCAGTGAGACCAATTTTAGACTTTTGACATCTCAAAGTTTAAGTGTAAATAATAATTTGTAATGTTTTAAGAACCACTAATTTGTTGGTAATTTGTTACAGCAGCAATAGAAAAATGAATACACCAGACAAGCTTGTGTCAACATTAAACTATTTCTGTCCTGACTAAATGGCCATTTGGGAGACCTCTTTTCTGGCTTTTTCTCTTTCTTCCTCTTGCCTGCTCTGTTTTGTACAAAGTTTGAGTTTTGAAAGCCTTTTCATTTCCCCTGTTAAGTATGTTTGCTCAATCTAACTTAGACTTAAGTTCATAATAACTCTGCTTATAATTTGTTTTCATGCACCATTATCTCCCTCTTAGTCTTCTTTCCCTTTACTCAATCTTTCTTTGCTTGTATATGCCCTCTTGCTCCATTCAAAGACCACTGAGATACTCATGCCTTGGTTCCCATGCCAAGATTCAGCACATAGCACTGGTCCTACTCTTCTCCTGTATTGAAAATTGTATTTCCTCAGTGCAGCTTGCTTACTGAATGTTGGAAAAACACGTTGATTAACCTAATTCACAGTAAGTCCCTTTCCTTGAGCTATCTAAGGAGTGCTTACCACCAAGGAAGAAAGAAATGGGATGTGTGTGTATGGAGGGGAGGGGTGGCATTACAATGTACAGGTTACTTCCTTTTAATCCACCAGCATTGTATGACTGCTGAAATAGATTACTTGTCAGTTCCAGAATGATCTCTTTACCTTAGTGTCCTCTCCAAAACTCTTAAACCAGAGTAATTACTTCCTATAGTCTCACAGACTTCCCAAATGCCACATTTAATATCCTCCAAATTATTTTCTCCTCTTGTCTTTATAGGATACCTAGACTGAAATACCACCTATACTTCTTCACACATTTACTCACTGAACAAAAGCTGTTGAGCATCTGCACCATGCCAGGCATCGTTAGTAGTTAGCCAGTCTTAAGTACCTCAAATGAGTAGGTATTTTCTCGGGGCCAAGGGGTAAGGGAAATAATTTTAAGCAGGAGCTGTATAGGAAAAATCACAGTAGCATGAAATATATTCATATGATTAGGGAACTTTAAACATTTTTAGTATGAATGGGTATAGAGGTAAGTGCATGGGGGGGATGGCAAGAGATGAAGCTGGAGAAGTATAAAAGAGGCATCACTGAAAGCCAGACTAAGGTGTTTGTTCTTTGCCCTAAAAGAAATGATAAACGATCAAATGGTATTAAGCAAAGGAATGACATGGTTAAATCTGTAAGTAGGAAAAGTTAGTCTGGCTATAGTGTGGATAATAAATAGGAAGGGAAAACAGTACAAACAAGAAAGTATGAAGTCCAGAAGTAAGACAGTAGCAGTAGTGATGGCAGGGAAAAAAGCAGGTTTATTCGAGAAGTTGGTGAATGATTAGATGTGGAAGGATTAATAAAATGGAGAGTGTGAGAGGTCTGCTGAGCCATTAATATGATTAAATCATTTACAAATATTTATTAAGTGCTTATTATGTGCCAAACATAGAACTGCAAAGATAAAAAAGATGAAAGCCCAGGCCGTATGGAACTTATTATCCAATAGAGAAGATAAACAGAAAATTTCAGTAAAGTATGACATATACTATGCTAAAAGTATGCATAAATGACACTACAGATAAAAGGCTGGTATCCAAGATCTATAAAGAAATTCTCAAACTCAAAACCCAAGAAACAAATAATCAAACAAAAAAATGGGCAGAAGATATGAACAGACCCTTTTCCAATGAAGACATAAGAAATGGCTAACAGACACATGAAAAAAAATGTTCAACATCATTAGCCATTAGGGAAATTCAAATCAAAACCACACTGAGATACCACCCTACACCAGTCAGAAGGGCAAAAATTGACAAGGCAAGACACAACAAATGTTGGAGAGGATGTGGAGAAAGGGGAGGATTCCTCTTACACTGTTGGTGGGAATGCAAGTTGGTACAGCCGCTTTGGAAAACAGTATGGAGGTTCCTTAAAAAATTAAAAATAGAGCTACCCTATGATCCAGCAATTGCACTACTGGGTATTTACCCCAAAGATACAGATGTAGTGAAGAGAAGGGCCATATGCACCCCAATGTTCATAGCAGCACTGTCCACAATAGCTAAATCGTGGAAGGAGCCAAGATGCCCTTCAACAGATGACTGGATTAAGAAGATGTGGTCCATAGGTACAATGGAATATTACTCAGCCATCAAAAAGAACGATTTCACAACATTTGCAGCAACATGGATGGGACTGGAAGAGATAATGCTAAGTGAAATAAGTCAAGAAGAGAAAGACAATTATCATATGGCTTCTCTCATCTATGGAACATAAGAACTAGGAAGATCAGTAGGAGAAGAAAGGGATAAAGAAAGGGGGGGTAATCAGAGGGGAAATGAACCATGAGAGACAATGGACTCCAGGAAACAAACTGAGGGTTTTAGAGGGGAGGAGGGTAGGGGAATGGGCTAGGCTGGTGAAGGGTATTAAGGAGGGCACGTATTGCATGGAGCACTGGGTGTTATACGCAAAAAATGAATCGTGGAACACTACATCAAAAACTAAGGATGTACTGTATGGTGACTAACATATCATAATAAAGAAAAGAAAAGAGAAGAGAAAAGAGAAGAGAAGAGTGCATAAATGTAATGGGAATTCTGGAGGGAGGCACATGGCCTAGACTGGAGTCTCCTAGAGGAAATTACTGCTGACAGTATGTTATAATTTTCTAGATGAAGAAAGGTGGGAAAGAAAAGTACAGTAGGTCTAAGTCAGCATAGTATTTACAGAGAATGATACGTAGTTTAATAGTAGTAGACTGTACAGAAGTGAGAAATGGTAGGAAATAATGCTTAAGAGTCACATAGGGACCAAATCATGAAGAACCTTGTAAATCATGGTGAGAATTGACCTTTATTCTGTAGATGAGTAAGCACTGGAAGTTTTAAGTACGGAGGTCTAATGGTCAATTCGTTTTAGAAAGATCGTCCTGAGCACCAAAAGTGAAAAGAGCTATTCAGAGGAAGTTGCAGGAGTCCAAACAAGAGACACTGGGTGCCTGAACTAGGGAAGAGAATAGTTTGGATAGAGAGAAAAAGCCTTGAAAAATGTTTAATAGGTAAAATCGGGAGTACTTAGTGATTGCTGATGGGCGGAGAAGGAAAGGGCAGTGAAGAAAGGGAAGGAGTGTAGAATCATTGTCAGGTTGCATCATCAGGTGCCTAGATAGGTGATACAATTTACTGAAGTGAGCAGTGGATAATGAGTTCAGTTAGGGTCACATTTGGATTAAGATACTGGAAACACGCAACAGGCAGTTATAAATTTGGATCTGGAGCTCAGGAGAGGGGAATATCCTATTTTAGATGTCATTGCCATCCAAGCTGTAGTTGGAATCATATCATCATGGGATATGATGATATGATTCAAGAAAAGAATTTAAAAAGAGAAAAACATTGAGCCAAGGAGGGACACTTGAATCCCACCAATGTTTAAGGAAAGAGAAAAGAAACTAGTGAAGATAGAAAAAGAGTGGCCAGAGAGACAGAGGGGGGAAAAAAAAAAAGCAAACTATTATCATGGAAGCCCAGGAAATAAAGTACTTTTTTAAATTTTTATTTTTTTTTAATTTTGTCCTTTTTAAAAAGATTTTATTTATTTATTTTACACACAGAGAGAGAGAGAGAGAGAACATTCAGGGGGAGCAGCAAAGGGAGAGGGAGAAGCAGGCTCCCCACGGAGCAGGGAGCCCAATGAGGGGCTCCACCCCAGGATCCTGGGATCATGACCTGAGCTGAAGGCAGATGCTTAACCAACTAAGCCACCCAGGGGCCCCTGAAATAAAGTATTTAAAAGAAAGAGGGAGTGGGAATCAATTTCAAATGTAGCAGAGAGAGCCAATGAGTTAGAAATAAAGAGTTATCTGTTGTATTTCTCAACTTGGAGATCACTGGCCACCTTGGTAAAAAGACTTTTGACTTGGTGGGGGTTGAGGAGGTCGTGGTGGTGAGAAGAGCAGCTGAATTACATTGTAATGAGATTTGCATGACAAATGAAGTAGAGAAAGAAAGTATAGAATATTCTTCCAAGAAGCATGGCTTTAGAAAAGAAAAAGGGAAAATAGGTTATTATTACAAGGAAATGTAAGTTCATGGGAATTTTTGTTTGCTTTTCAAAGAGAATTATTTGAATATAGGTGCATATGTGTATAGACAAAGAAATAGATTAATAGGTAGACAGATAGATGATAGACTGTGGGGAAATCAGAGAGAGGGAGCATGAAGACATAGAATAAAGAGTAGCTAACTGGTCCCAGAAGAGGAGCCAATTCACACTGGGATCAAGAATCAGGATAACGGGGGCGCCTGGGTGGCACAGCAGTTAAGCATCTGCCTTCGGCTCAGGGCATGATCCCGGCATTATGGGATCGAGCCCCACATCAGGCTCCTCCGCTATGAGCCTGCCTCTTCCTCTCCCACTCCCCCTGCTTGTGTTCCCTCTCTCGCTGGCTGTCTCTATCTCTGTCAAATAAATAAATAAAATCTTAAAAAAAAAAAAAGAATCAGGATAACGGAACGGACTTGAATGGGAGAAAAAAAATACACCTTCCACTGAAATGTTATACGCAACTAATGAATCATGGAACATTACATCAAAAACTAAGGATGTACTGTATGGTGACTAACATAACGTAATTAAAAATTATTATGAAAAGAAAAAGATACAGGCACAGGTCACTACAAAGCAACATCCAAAGCACCCAAGGTATTTCTAGCATCAATTACACGGCTCAAATCTTACCACGTGTGACATGTTCAGAAAGAGAAAAGCACATACACTTTACTCAGGAGTGGAGGGAGGCCAAATGTACCCTTCTCCTTATAAATGCCAATATATTTGTGCTGCCCCCAGGCCTCTTAATCCTATGCTTTCATAGACATTAAATTCATTCCAAAATTTAAACTTAGAATAATAACACCCTCAACATTTAGGCCATAAGAAACAATGCTTTTCAGGGTTTCTGGCCCCCATGGAATAGGTTAAGGCACTTCAAATTTAGTTAACTCGAAATTCTAAACCAAGAGGATGAGGATTAACTTTGAGGTCACACTTCTCTTAAATCGCATAAACCCCATGACAGACTGGAAATATGAAATTTATCTTCCTCAAATGGTTAAAGGACCAGATGTTTTCTTTCACCTCTGAGGGCTGAGGTAAAATTCTGAATGCAAGACAACCACTAGAGAAAGTCTTGTGATCTGGGCTGGATTTCAGAATTTACAAATCTTGGATGAAGTATCTGACTGGACTTTTTCAGTGTTCTGCCATACAGGCTGGTGTTCTGTAATCTTCCTCAGCTCAGGACCTACATCTGCTCCAAGCCACACCTCTGTCTCGTGCACACATTCACTCAGATATTTAGTCAGCCAACATTATTATTATCGTGAGTGTGTAACATCATATTATAACTGCCCACCATGTGCTAGGTATTGTGCTCAGGTGTTGGAAATGCAGAAATAAGAAGATACAGTGCTTGCATTGAAGGAGCACCCAGGCTAGTAGTAAAAAGAGGCATAGAAATATACCATTATATTAAGAGAGGAAATCAATAAGAAGGACAATGTCCGGATTTACTTCAGAGTGCTGTAGCCAGGATTAGAGGTTGGCATATAAAAATACTTAATAGAGGTTACAGGCAAGATGGCGCCGCTGCTGTAAGTCTCTCCATTCATCAGGCTCAGCCACGGCCCAGCCCTGTTCCTCAGTGTGGCCTATGGAGCCAGGTGCTACAGTTAAACGAAATCTTGGGTGGAAGAGGGAAAGAGGATAGCAGCTGAGGAAAAAAAGAAGCAGGATGAGCAGAAACGGATTGAGAGAGAAGTGAGCCTGCCTTTCTCTAGAACAGTGTGGATGAATAAAGCTTACTGTGTTATGCGATGAGAAAGAAATGCTTAATAAATGGCAGTTGTTGCTATTCTTATTGACAGTAATCTTGGTGACAATAATGACAACACAAATTTTTCCTGTAGGTATGACTGAAGGAAGGCTCTATACCCATTTGAGTGGTGCCCTGAGAAATAAGTTTTCCAATAAAGATAAGAAGGTAAATGTAATTCCAGAGGATTAGGGATACATGAAAAGACAGAGAGATATATGAAAAATCTTAGCACATGTGTGAGAGTTAATAACTAAGCTGGAGAAGACCTGAAAAGAATAGGAAGATCTGAATCTGGAAAAGTTGCCTCACAAATGTGGAGTCATTTGCTTTCTATTATTTGGCAATAAGATCAAGTGGACATAAAATTCAAATGTTAATTAATCAAAACTTCAGAGAGGAGTGCCTGAGTGGCTCAGTCAGTTAAGCATCTGACTCTTGATTTTAGCTCAGGTCATGATCTGGGGTCATGGGATTGAGCCCTACATCGGGCTCCTCTGTGCTCAGCGGGGAGTCTGCTTGAGACCCTCCCTTTCCTTCTCCCTCTGCCCCCCCAAATAAATAAATAAATCCTGCTTGCATGAAACAACCAAAACAACAACAACAACAACAACAAAAAACCAGGCAAATGTATTTTTAAATGATACTCAAAACAATGGAAACATCAGACAATGAAGGACAGTGAAAGATACGGAAAACAAGCAGGAAGAGCTCCAGAGTAACCCTGCCCGACTATCTTGGAGAAAATTTCCAGAATGCTAAAGAAGAGAGAGCCATACAGAGAGAAAACCCTAAAGATCTGCAGAGGTCCCCTCTCAAGTATTCAGCAAGGTACTGATCAGTGCAGGTCTGTGAAATAAGCAGTGGCAGGGCATGTGTATTTAAAATGGGTCTTCAGGGGCGCCTGGGTGGCTCAGTCGTTAAGCGTCTGCCTTTGGCTCAGGGCGTGATCACAGGATCCTGGGATCAAGCCCCACATCCGGCTCCTCCGCTGGGAGCCTGCTTCTTCCTCTCCCACTCCCCCTGCTTGTGTTCCCTCTCTCGCTGGCTGTCTCTCTGCCACATAAATAAAATAAAAAAAATCTTTAAAAAAATGGGTCTTCAGAAGCAGAAGAGTGAAAACAAATGGAGTTGGAAATGAAAGCAAATATTCTAGAATCTTAGCTCGCTCTTGTAGCTTCAAGGGCTGGGCAATCAACAGCTGGATTTTCAAAACTCAGACCCACAGAACTCAGAGCCAGAAAGGACTGAAGACATCATCTAACCAAATGATTTTCGAACTTTTAGAGCCATATAAATACTTGTTAACATGAAAGATTTCTGGGAACCAAACTGAGGGTTTCAGAGGGGAGGGGGTGGGGGTAGGGGTTAGCCGGGTAAAGGGTAGTAAGGAGGGCACGTGTGGTGATGAGCACGGGGTGTGATACACAACCAATGAATCACTGAACACTACATCAAAAACTAATGATGTACTGTATGCCGGCTAACTGAACATAATAATAATAATAAAAAAACCATGAAAGATTTCTTGGAACCCCACTATCTAAAACATACAGAAAGTGATGCCTTTTTGAAACAGGGGTAGAAAGCTTCAGAGTCCTTCTCCTGGTCCTCACTCCACAGGCTCTGTCCTTTGACTCCTAAAAGGGCTCTGCAAGGTACAGTTACTTTATATGGGGAAAGTGAGCCCCAGATAGAGGAAGAGCCTTACGCCACATCACTAGGCTAGTCAGTGGCAGAGTTGTGGCTAGAGCCCCGGTCTGTAAGTCCAGAGCGTTTTGCTATACCATATTTCTGAAGAATCTGCAAACTTTGCAGAGAGCAATCATAAATTTATTTTCTCATGGCCAGTTTACTGGAGTGGGGAGGGGGGTTCTGTGTGACTGCTCTCATTTCTAAATCTTGGGTTTTTATATCACTTCCCTTGCTCGTCTTTTACTTGGGTTTCTTAACTTGGAACAGTGACATGATTTCAGAGATGGTGCCTGGCACTTAGTAGATACTAAATAAATGTTAGTGCCCTTTCTTTCTCCTCTTCACTTGATAAATGATAGATTGGAAGCCATGCTCCCACGTGCCAGGATAAGGAAGGCACTGGCAAAAGAATAGGATTCTGATTGTGTAGCTGAACACCGCAACCGGGTTCCTCAAGGACCCAGGAGATACTGACCATTTTATTTAAAGACATACAAGCAAAGATCCTCATATTTTTCTCTTCCCATCTGGTGTCTAAGCAGCTATCTCTGCCTGCAAATACTCTGTGCGTGATGTGTACTCCAGATCACAAAACAAAAGAGATGAGTTAGTCCTGCTTAAGTGCATCATTGTGCTAATGAAATTAATCAGTCGCAATGACAGCCTTAGAGCAGCAGGGAAGCTTACAAAATGGTAGCAGTTAAGAAGTGGCTGCTGGAGAGAGAAGCAGAATGCAATCAAGGATGAAATAAAGCAAAACAAGACTGGGTTAAAAAAAAAAAACCTCTCAGCAATCAACCATCAATAGGGCCTCAGAATAAAGGGAGAAGAGGGTTATTATTTGAAGTCTAATGAAGAAAGGGTTTGCAGAGATTGTGGTCCCTTTCCTATTTCATCATTGTTGTTTTTTTTTTCACAATAGTTCCAATTTCAATGAATCTAACAAATAGAGGGAAAATGTTCTCAGTAATTGTACAAATATGTGCCCAGGTGGCCATGGAATAATTTTGTAAGGCCGGATGGAAGAAAAGGGAACTAAAGTGCAGGCCTCTGGGTTCAGCTCTGCCAGTTATCTGTCTTCCCATGAATAAGTCCCTTCCCTATTTTAGGTCTCAGTTTCCCCATCTAGAAGATGATAGGGTAAACAAGACACTCCAAGGTAGATCCTTCTAGTTCTAACATTTCAAAACCCTGTGGCTCTTGGGAGAAGATCTATTACAAAAATGATTTGCAGTATGTCATAGATGCTTGTTGTAAGGTGGGCAACTTGAGTCCTAAGTACTAAAGCTCAATTTTCTTGATGACGTTCTGGAATCTTCATACATCTGAGGTAAAAAGATGCTATGAAGCAAATGGATAAATGGCTTTCTAAATGGGTTTGCTTTGAATACTATTTATATTTTGTTTTTCATCCCTAGACCTCAGTTACTATCTCTAGGGATAGTACTTCCAACATTTTCCAAATCCAAAGCTTATAGACTTCACTGCCAGGAAGCTTTGTGTAATAATTATTGTAAATTTTCTCTTCTGCAATTTCATGCATTTTCCCCTTTCCGCAACTACAACCCCTCCCTGCCACATACCAACAGAAGGATGGTTGGTTTTTCTTTTTTCTTTTTTTAAACTTTTGTTTAGTAGCCTAGGAAGGTACAGGGAAAATATTGGAAATTCAAGACAAAGTTTTTCAAGATTAAACAGGTGGGAAAAGGTCATAGCAAGTAATAGAACTTTCTCTGAGCCCCCCGACCCTGGAAAATCACTGCTTTGATTCATTCACTATAAATCCAGGTAAAGGAATGTGGTTCCAGGAGTGGGAAAGAGGATGGAGTTTTGTGAGGTTCTTATATCCATAGGCATGACTAAGTGATCAAGCGTATGGTCCAGATCTGGTTAGGGTCTCTAAGGTGACAAGCTCCCACGATGTTTGCAGTGGATATTTGGCAGCTGGGTTTGGAGAAACTTTATGTGAGAACTCTTTAACAGAATTTCATTTGGGGAAGCTCATAATTGGAAACTTCTCCATCCATTTACCAGAAAAATCAAAGAAATGAAATGGAGAACACCATATGAACTACTTCTTGAAGCGGTCTTGGAAGCTTGTGTAGCCTGGAGCTTGTGTATCTTTAGAGACAGAATCAGCATGCCTTACAGTGAATGCAACATGAGGGATGAGGGAGAGGGAGATGTCAAGGATGACACCCAGGTTTCAGATTTAAGCAAATGGTATCATTTCCTGATGGTGAAATCTATCATGAGATAAGGAATTCTAGGAAAGAATAAGGGAGTGATATGGTAAGATCCGAGGCCTGAGAACAAGAAGGAAAGAAAGTCAATAGTTAAGCACATTGAAACTAGAAAACTATAAAATGAGAAACTGGAGACATTAAAGGAGAGAAAAATAATATGACCTAACAGAAGCAGAGGAAAAGGACCAGATTAACTTGTTCTTTGGCCTTGGTCTTGATTTTCTTTTTCATAAAACCTGAAGAATTTACAATATGAGTTGTGTCCATCCAAGTTAGTAGTTGCAATGGCTGCACAAGCACTTAATTTGATTAAAAATTTCTGGGGGATGTTCCCCTTTTACAAATAGAATACAGTAATGTTGACCCAATCCTGTTTTATCAAGGAAGCATTCTGGTAAAATCACTGTATCTTGCTAATCAGAATCTTCTACTAGCGCCCATTTCCTAAAGATTAAGGCCAAACTCAGCCTGTCAGCAGGATCTTCACCATCAAAACCCAACCTACTTTGGGGCACCTGGGTGGCACAGCGGTTAAGCATCTGCCTTCGGCTCAGGGCGTGATCCCGGCGTTACGGGATCGAGCCCCACATCAGGCTCTTCCGCTATGAGCCTGCTTCTTCCTCTCCCACTCCCCCTGCTTGTGTTCCCTCTCTCGCTGGCTGTCTCTATCTCTGTCAAATAAATAAATAAAATCTTTAAAAAAAAACCCAACCTACTTCACCTCCTCCTGCTATTCCTTCCTTCTGTCTCTATATTCCAGCTGCATGGAATTTATCCCAATTCTCTTTAAAACAATATCTTCTTTATGACTGAATGCCTCTGCATATACTATTACCTATCCCTGAAATGTTCTTTGTTGGTTTTTTTGCTATAAATAAACTCTTTAATTTCCTTTTAGATTAAAAAAAAACGTCATCTCTTCCAGGAAGGTTTACCAGACTTTCCATTCAGATGATTTGGTTTTGTGGACCACTGGAATCCCACTGCCTTTTGCAAATCTCTCCATTAGAGCACTGATCTCAAAATTGTAATTTGGAATTTTCTCTTTATGTGTCAGTTTCTCTTATATACAGTGACCTCCTCAAGGGGCCAAGTAATCATCTTTTTTTTAAAGATTTTATCTATTTATTTGAGAGAGAAAAAGAGCATGTATAGGGGAAAGGGGCAGAGGGAGAGGGAGAAGCAGGCTCCCTGCTCAGCGGGGAGCCTGATGCAGGGCTCAATCCCAGAACCCTGAGATCATGACCTGAGCCAAAGGCAGATGCTTAACTAACTGAGCCACCCAGGAGCCCCTAAACTTTTATTATTTTTATTATTGAGCTCTAATGTACCTCTCATAATCAAAATAAGCAACCAAAGCAGTTTAAAATGTAATATGCATAGGACACTTAAAATAATAATACCAGCTATTTGAAACTATATAGAGCAAATTGGTAGTTCGCTTTACCAGAAACTACAAATGATGCATTTACTGCAACTGGACAATAAATTTCAACTTGTACTTCCTGGCATTCAAGGCAAAACATTAAACCCAATTGGTTATACAACTCTAATTCTCTCAGAGAATACAGCTTTATCACAAAAGAACATCTGAGGCCACTAAAATTTTGAATTCTGGAATTAATTTTCAAACTAACCTGAGCTTGCTTGCTTGCTTGCTTGATTTATTTATTTACTTATTTTTGCCCCTTTTCCTCTTGTTCTCCATCAGATATTTTACATAACTGGATATGTATTCTTTAAAAATTAGTATTTTTTTCAACCAATGAATAAATATTTTCAAGCATCCTATAACTTTCCCTTTCCTTACATTTCTATGCAGACCAAATAACCAGCGCGATGTTCTGGACACAATTTTTTTCTGATGACGAATATCAGTTGGAGTGAAACTGTTTTGTTTCCCCAATGACTTGGAGGAAAAATTCTTCCTTTAAAACCAGACCATAATTAAAAAGACAGAATGGAAGTTATTCACTATATCTTGACCATATTTGATTAGAAAAATAAATGTCACTTAAAAATGAAATAAAAAGACTAGTGGATTTCCAGTCAAGATAAAGTAATTGGTACGGGACTTTTCCTTTTACCATAAACAACTAGAAAACAGAAAAAATATACACGAAATAGCTGTTTCAGATATTGAATGACAGGCAAGTCAGAATTGTAATACCTGACAGAAAGTTCTACAATTTGTCCCAGTTTTTTGCATGGGGATATTTTCTGGGCAAAGAGGAGGATCCCAAGCAGAGTATGGTAGTCTCACTGAGTTGAGGAGAAAGACATCGGAGTTTAGGAACACTGAGGTGGCTGGCATTTACGGAGAGGAATACTAGGGAAGATGGAGCTCACAAGAGAAAGAGCTTCATCAATTTACCTAGCAGTCTTTTCAAGGCTGTTGCTGAATACTGAACTGTGCACGCGTAAGAGACACTCCATGAGGCGTGGCAATGAATAACTACTAGTGAGAAAACAATTACTGTAGAGCTGTAAATACATCCCAGAACTCACATAGGCTGGAAAATATTCAAGTTCTGACCAGCTAGAGTAAACAGAACCCCTTGAACACTCTAGAAATTTAGTAATGAACTCAGGAAGGTCAGTCTATACTGGTGGGGCTAAACTAGCCCAAGAGTAAAAGGTATTCTAGATGTATGCTAGCAACACCTAAAAACAAATCTGAGATTTTGCTTCTGGCCATGATGGACTTCAGTAACCAATTACCTTTCCACTACAAAAACTAGAAACTGGACAAAACATATAAAACTGTTTCTAGATCTTGAACAAGAGGATCATTGAACTGTGATTCCTGGGTAAAGGGGAAAAATGAGATAAATCCTACAGTCTCTCTGGCTTTCTTTCTGGCAAAACATTCTGGATTACAGAGTAGGGAGGGTGATAAAAAATACAGCACAGTGGGCTCACTGAGTTGAAAAGATAGAGTTGGAGTTCAGGGAGGCTGAGACAATTGGGAGTTTTAGGGAAGAGTTCTGGAAAGTAGGTAGCTACACAGAAATGAAGAATTTCAGAAATTTTCAGAGTGGTTTCCTTTACTACTAGTTGAATAATATAATCTATATGGGTATACCGAAACGTTTTGAAACCAAGCTAAGTGCAGCCATGAAGCTGTGAGCTGCTCAGTCACCAGAGTTCACATGTGAGACATTTGAATTCTAAACAAGCCAGAGTAGAGAATCTTCATTGATCACTCAGGGCATTCAGTAGAAAATCCAGAAGGACCACATCTTAACAGTGGAGTTAAACTATCCCTAGAATAAAACCTACTCCAGACCTTCCCTTAAAATGCTTTTTAAAAAGCTTCAAAATGATCAAAACGAACGACAGTTATTTAATTGCATCAAGAAAAAAAATTTTAAAGAAGACACTAAAAAACAGAAAATTACAATATCCAGTTTACAATGAAACTTGATTAGACATTCCGTAGTCGTACTAGCAGGAAAATATGGCAAACAAACTGGAGAAAAGTAATTCAATAGAGAAAGACACAGAAATTACTGAAATTGAGCTACAAGAAAGTAAACACAGCTATTATAACTAAATGCATAAATTTGAGAGCAAAGGTGAACTCAGGAAGGAGAAAAGTGAACAATATTTAAAAAGGAAACAAACAGGAGTCTCATATCTAAACTGGCAGTCTGAGGGGTTCTGCGGACCTGTTCCCCAGTAAACACACATACTGGTGAAGATTATATTTTTTAAATGCCATTTAAAGTTTCTGGAAATGGCTGTGAGGGCCTTCAGCAAATGAAGTAACATATATTCAGGAAAATAAATGAAACCTCAGTGAAAATAGAGTGAGTCTGTGGCATGTGAGCCAAGACTCACTCTTTCCCTCTTTCTCCCAGTGACCGTGGCTCCACTCTGACTGGGTGTGGTCAAGATGACAGGGATACCTCTCTCTTCAGCTCCCATTCAAAAAAAAATGGTATCTTCCTGGGAGGAGCAGGCTACCAGCATTTCTCATCTTACTCAACTCCAACTTGCAGCAGCTAATTTTCTGTTGAGCGTGGCTGAGAGTTCATGGCCTCTAACCAGTCCTGACTCATACAGTAGAAGCCCTACCCCGGGATTGGCATACCAAGAATATTAGGACCACAACTACCCTCACCCCCGCCTATCCGTAGGGCAGAGGATCCCCATCAGGAGAAGCAAGCCAAGGAGAACGGAGGCTGCCACTCTTACCCAGCACCCTGTTAACACAGTATGGGTATCACTCCTGCTCCCAGCTCCACAACAATGGCTCAGAGTATAGCTAACAAGCCAATAGTGAAAATAAAATAGAATTAATTTTTAAGTCAACTAATCCAAAAGAAGGTAGACAATGAGGAAAAACACAAAGAATGGGTGAGACAAACATTAAAGAAGTAGCAAGATGGTAAAGTTAAATGCAACATACAGTTTAGTTACAATTGTCAAGATAATCACATTAAATTTGAACGGCCTAAACACTCTAAATGAAAAGCAGAGATATTCCAACTTTGTAGAAAAGAAAGCCTAAACTTTGGACTGAATACAATATATCCATTTGTAATATAAGGACATACATGCTGAAAGTTAGAGTAGAAAATATATACCATGCAAATACTAAGTATAAGAAAGATGGAGTGCCTGTATAAATATCATATGGAGTAAACTTCAGAAAAATAAGATTACCAAGGATTAAGATGGATATTTCATATAATAATGAGGCCAATTAATTAATAAAGCATCATAATCTCAAATGTATATTCACGTAATAGCAGAGCTTCGAAATACATGAAGAACTGACAACTGAAAAGACAGAAAAGTGTACAGTTATTGTTGATGATAAGCTAAACTCTTTGTAATTGTTGAAGAAATAGAATCAGTAAGGAAGTAAATGACCTGAACAATACCACCAGACCAACCTGTCCTAATCCTAACCAACAACGAGAGAATACAGATTCTTTTCAAGTGCACATAGATCAGTGACCAAGATAAATGATATGCTAGAGCAAAAAAAAAATTCCAAATCAATTTTTAATTACTGAGACTTTACAGACTGTATTCCTTGACTACAGTGAAATTAAATTAGAAATCTAAAACAAAGAGTCTGAAAAATCCCAAAGTATTTGGAAATTAGTCAACATAGCAAACAAAAGTTAGGTTAACTAACACATTAAAAAAGGAATCAAAACATATGTTGATAGGAATATAAAAATGTAACACACCAAAATTGGTAGGAAGCAGCTAAAAGTACTGCTCAGACATAAAATAATAGCATTAAATGCTTATGTAAGAAGAGTTCAAACATGTCAAATCAGTGTCCTAAACTTCTACTTGTAGGAAAATTGTGACAATTTAAACTCATAGCAAGCAGGAGAAAAGAAATAATTAAAATAATATTCTTTTTTTTTTTTTTTTTAAAGATTTTATTTATTTATTTATTTGACAGAGATAGAGACAGCCAGTGAGAGAGGGAACACAAGCAGGGGGAGTGGGAGAGGAAGAAGCAGGCTTCCAGCAGAGGAGCCCGATGTGGGGCTCGATCCCATAATGCCGGGATCACGCCCTGAGCCGAAGGCAGACGCTCAACCGCTGTGCCACCCAGGCGCCCCAAAATAATATTCTTAATCAATGAAATGGAAAAAAAAGAATTAAATGATGCCAAAAGGTGGTTTGTTGAATATATCAATAAAATTGAAAAAATATCTAGCCAAACTGATCAGGAAGAAAGAGAAAAGATATTAATTATCAGTATTAGAATTGAAAGAGTAAAGATCACTACACATATTCAAACATGAAAAGAATAATAAGGGAATATCAGGACAACTTTATGCCAACACAGTCAGCATTTTAGATTAAATGGACAAATCCCTGGAAAGAAACAAATACACAAACCTCACTCAATAATAAATAGACAACCTATATGTATCTATCCATATTTATCACATAAATTTAAGTTGCATTTAAAAACCTCCCAAAACTCCAAATCTCAGTAGTTTCACTCATGAATTCTACTGAACATTCAAGGAAGAAATGATACCAATCTTAGACATACTGTTCCAGAAACTAGACAAGAGAACCTTCCTTTAATGAAACCAGCAATACTCTGACATCAATACCAGATAAAGACACTCTAAGAAATGAAAAACTTCAAACCAATATTCCTTATGAAAATGGATGTAAAAATCTTTAACAGAATTTTAACAAGCCAAATATAGTAATATAAAGAGGGTACTACATCATGACCAAATAGGGTTTTTCTCAGTAATACAAAATTAATTTACCATGTGAAAAATCAATATAATTCACCACATTACCAAAATAGATGGGAAAAATCTACATCTTTTTCATAATAGATGCAGAAAATGCACCTGATAAATTCCAACACTAACTCATGTTAAAAGCTCTAAGCAGACAGTGACTAGGGAGGATCCCCCTCAAAATAATAAAGGGCATCTACAAACAACCCTATATAGCAAATATTATACTTATGGTAAAAGACTGAATGCTTCCACCCTAAGATCAGGAACAGGGAATGAATGCTATTTCTCACCACTTCCAATAACATTGTTCTTGAGGTCCTAGTCAATGCTTTGAGGCAAGAAAATGAAGTAAAAGGGTAGATAACAGAATGAAATAAGTAAAAATATTTTCTTCATAGATGACATGATTGTGCACATCCACCAAAAAAGTGACTAGAACTAATAAATGAATTCCGAAATGTTCCATGATACAAGGTTAATTTACAATAAACAACAGACAAAATTAAAATCTTATCTATAAGCAACAAATTATTTGAGGTTGAAAATTAGAAATACCAACAATAGCATCATGAACAAGGAAATCTATAAATCTTGACTCTGAGAAATTAAAGCAGACTAAATAAATCCAATGTAAGGCTTAGAAGATGCAATGTTGTTAAGATATCAATTCTCCCCAAATTGACCTATAGATTCTAATCCAATTAAAATCCCAACAGATTTTTTTGTAGCAATTTACAAGCTATTTCTAATATTTACATAGAAATAAAATTCAGTTAGATCAGCTAAAGCAATTTTGAGAAAGAACAATATTGGAAGAATTGGACTACTAGATTTTAAGAATTACTATAAAGCAACTGTACACAAGGGAGTATATTATTGACATATATATCAACTTATAGATTAGTAGTGCAGCTGCTGATTGCATTTGACAAATGCCCTGGGTAGGGCTATTTGCACTGGGCAAGTCAAAAAAAGATAAATCATGTGAGTGGGGTCTTCCAAGGAGCTGCCAAATGACAATTCTCTGGGAATTGGGCTTTCAATGATTTCCAACTCACCACCATCACCACCACTCCCAACTCCCCAGTTGCTACCAGGTCTTCTGATTTTCATCATGTTTGCAGGATTGGTTTTCAAGGTCACACATTAGACCAGATGGACCTAACAGATATACACAGAACATTCCAACACAAAACAGTGGAATATACATTCATCTCAAGTGCACATGGAACATCCTCCAGGATAGACCACATGTTAGGCCACAAAATGAGTCTCAATAAACTCAAGAAGATTGAGATCATATCATGCATCCTTTCTGATCACAATGGTATGAAACTAGAAATCATTTTTTAAAAAGTTATCAGAATAATCATTTTGACTGCATTCACTAATAGCTTCCTCAGATAATAATGAGTAAATGATGACCTCATTGCAATGACTTTTGTTAAGATGGTATAACCCTATTACAGAGAGGCTTTTCACCATAACCAAGTAAAATATATATATGCTTTTACAATTATCTTTACTATCAATGACTCTCTTTTTGGAAACCTCTTAGTCCTTTGCCTTCCACTACACCACACTATCATATTTGCCCATCTATCTCTTGAATCATTCTTCCTCCATTTCCTTCTAGAGATCCTCTTCCCCCTTCTAAAACTTTAGTGTTTCCCAGGGCTCTGTTCTCAACTATGTTGTCATAATTGATCTTACTCACTTCCATGTTTCACTTACTATCTCTAAGTTGTGAATCCCAGATCTATATATTGAACCACAGTCTTTCGGGCTGCACATCCAGAGTATTCCGCTATTCACTAACCTTTCTTCTTAACTTTTCCATAGGAATGTAAACTGCAACCTGCCTAGAACTGAACTGATCATTCATTTCCCCCATCCCAAGCCCTGGACACGATCTGATGGATCAATAGATCCATCCTATCAAAGCACTCAATGGGATGGCCCCAAGCAAACACATGCTAATTGACCAGAAACAATAATGAGAAATAAAACTTTTCCAGAGACCATATCCAGATGATCACCCCACAACCTAAGGCTGAAATAATGGTTAGTGCTATTGCTTGTTTGAAAAAGACCAATAAAATGGGTTGGAGTCTTTGGGCAAAATGAAGAAAGTTTTTTTTTTTATGAAGACATGAATCTTTAAGCAGAAGACTTGAGAGAACAGGTTGTATGTGGCCAGGTCACTGCAATGATAATTTGAAGAAATTCTGGAATAGTTTTCAGGAACATGGTTCACTCCAGTTTCAGGTTGCCCTCATGAAAAGAGTTCATACTTCAAACAAGAAGCAAAAAACAGGGGCGCTTGGGTGGCTCAGTTGTTAAGCGTCTGCCTTCGGCTCAGGTCATGATCCCAGGGTTTTGGGATCGAGCCCTGCATCGGTCTCCCTGCTCTGCTGGGAGCCTGCTTCTTCCTCTCCCACTCCCCCTGCTTGTGTTCCCTCTCTCGCTGGCTGTCTCTCTCTCTGTCAAATAAATAAATAAAATTAAAAAAAAAAGACCTTGGTTCCTCAGGAATAAAAAGGACCAGAAGACTCAATGGGTTAGGCTACGTGCTGGCTAACCTATAAATTCATGAGGAGTACTGGATGGGACTAAAAATGCTTCAAGGCAAGCTAAGCTGGGTAGAGAAATGTGTGATTATGTACTTAACAATTACCAGGTTTGTAACAAATGATATATCTGAGTAAGACTGTAGTGATCATCTGACATGACCTTTACTGTATGAGGCATAGAGAGGTCAAGAAACACATTCAGAATCAAGAAGCTAGTTAGCAGAAAAGAGTCTCTAAGATTCCTAACTTTTGGAATGGTGCTATTTCCACTACGTCATATTCATTCACTCTGTGATAAAAGTTATTTCATACAACGGCTGTGTATGGGCCATACTGAGAAGACACTGAGTGAGGAAGTATACCGTAGGAAAGGTGAAAGGAGCATTTACCTGAAATCATCAGCGTTCAGTCCTTGAAGAAAAAATTACCTTAATCCTTTGTTAGGCGGAAGTAGAAAAATACCCAAGCTACTTAGAACCCCGCCAAGCAGGGATGGGGATGTTACTTGATCATTTGTTTGAAGGTATATTTTTACTGCAAGTTATTGCACAAATATATTTAAACTAATTTGGGCAGCTAATGAGTTAAAGTCTGTGAAAAACCTAGAAAGATATATGACATTAAAAGATCAGGATGAAGAAGGAGAAGGAGAAGGAGAAGGAGAAGGAGAAGGAGAAGGAGAAGAAGAAGAAAGGAAGCCTCAGCCTTCTTTCTTCACCTTGTCAGACTGCTCTGTTCCTGCAGAAAGGAGGAGCTGTATGCAAATGAGGAGTTATTCAGTCGGCGCACTTGTGTTCAGCCAGGGCTATTCCAACGTTTTGAGTTCTCAGGACAGAAAAACGCTTACAAAGCAAAAGGAAGTCTAATGATTAGATGCAAGGTTATGGCTGAACAATTCATTTAATCCATTTATGCGATTGTTATAATTTGCACTTTGGGGTTTCCCTGAAATCAGATACGTTAACAACCAAGTGCCCCAGAGTGACTGGGGCCCAATTCGCCTACCAGCTAACAGCATACCAAGTAGGAGCAGCACACAGAGGGTGCCTACAGGGCTTAAAAGCTTCTCAAAGCTGAATTTTGCCCCTGACAACATCTGTACACTGGGTCTGAGACTCCTAGGGTGCAGTGTTCTCCTAGGAGTTGCACACAAATCTAGGCTGGAACGGAAGTTAGTGGAGATTCCCAAGATTCCTCTCTGAGATTCTGGAAAAGGAAGGCCTCTTAAATACCATCACTTTGCTTCTTTTTACCTCCCCCCCCCCAACCCTTTTACTGCCTGCAAAGGCTCTATTTCCACAGGCTGCAGAGCAATGGACTGAAGAGAAGGGAGCTAATTAGTGAAGGAGCGACACATGTGCCTGTCTAAGCCAAATACAGGCATTTCTCATCTGATCCTCAAAAACACCCAAGGAAGTCAGGAGAATTAATACTTCTATTTTACAGATGAGGACACAAAGTCTCCAAGAAGTAAGTGGACCTGTCCACAGTCATGCAGCTGGAGACAGAGTCAGGATTTCAATCTAAGTATTCCAACGTTAATTCCTATGTTCTTTCTACCATAATGAGAAGCCTTTCAAATGTCACCTCCTCCATGCAGCCTTCTTCACTCACTCCCCAACTCTAACTTTCCTGTGCCCTCCATGTATTCTGATGGCATCATTAGTTTGCCTCATAATATCTTACAGGAATGTGTGTGTGTGCACGCTTCTGAGAACCTTCTGAAAACAGGGTCTGTTTCTACTGATCATTGGCTCTCAGGTGCCCAACACAGGGCTGGTACAGAGGAAATTCTTATTACTATTGGTTGGTCTGAGGTGAAATTTGTCTGTTTTAAACTTATTTTAATTGAAGTAAGACTGTAGACAACTCAGTGACATTTAGTACATTCACAATATTGTGCAACATCAGCTCTGTCTAGTTCCAAAGCATTGTAGTCACCCCAGGAAGAAATCCCATACCCATTAAACAGTTGTCTTCCATTTCCCTCTCCCAGAGCCCCTTACAAGTTATACTGCTTTCTATCTCTATGGATTCAATTCATGTATTCTAAATATTTCATATAAATGGAATTATATAATATGTGACCTTTTAGGTCTTTTTTTCCCACTTAGCAAAATTTTATTCAGGTACATCCATGTCATAGAATGTTGTGTTAGGTTTCTCCAGAGAAACAAACAATGGAGATATATATATATATCTGTATCTCTTATCTATCCATCTATCTCGATTTATTATGAGAAATTGGATCCAGGAATTATGGAGGCTGAGAAGTCTCATGATCTGCCGTTTCTTTTTTTTTCTTATAATATTTTTTATTATATTATGTTAGTCACCATACAGTACATCCCTGGTTTTTGATGTAAAGTTCGATGATTCATTAGTTGCATATAACACCCAGTGCACCATGCAATACGTGCCCTCCTTACTATCCATCACCGGCCTATCCCAGTCCCCCACCCCCCACCCCTCTGAAGCCCTCAGTTTGTTTCTGCTGTTTCTAAGCTGGAGACCCAGGAAAGCTGGTGGTATAATTCAGTCCAAGTCCAAAGGCCTGAGAACCAGGGAAGCCTATGGTATGAGTCCCAGCCCAAGAACAGGAGAAGACTTATGTCCCAGCTCTCACAGTCAGGCTTAGAAGAGTGAATTCTCCCTTACTCCACATTTTTTTCTGTATAGGCCCTCAGTGATAATGCCCACTCACATTGGGGAGAGCAATCTCCTTTATTCAGTCTATGGATTCCGATGCTAATCTCATTTGGAAACACCTTCACAGACACCCAAAAATAATGTTTAACCAATTACCCAAGCGCTCCTGTAACCCAGTCAAGAAGCGACACAAAATTAACCATCACAAGTGTATCAGTACTTCAATCCTTTCTGTGGCTGAATAATATTTCATTGTATGGATATATCACATTTTGTTTATTCATTCATCCGGTGATGGACACTTGGGTTGTTTCCACCTTTTGGCTATGGTGAATAGTGCTGCTATGAATGTTTCTGTACAAAGATATGTTGGAATACCTGTTTTTAGTTATTTTGGGTATATATCTAGGACAGGAATTGCTGGGTTGTACTTTAACTCAAAGTTTAACACTTTAAGTAAGCACGAAACTTTTGAAGTGGCTGTAGCATTCTACATTCACACCAGGAATGAATGAGTTCCAATTTCTCCAGTCTCGCTAACCATCGTTATTTTCCATTAATATATATATTATATAGAGGCACCTAGATGACTCAGTTGGTTAAGCATCCAACTCTTGGTTTTGACACAGGTCATGATCTCATGGGTCATGGGACTGAGCCCTGCGTCGGTCTCCACACTCAGCAGGGAGTCTGCTTGAAAGATTCTCTCCTTCTGCCCCTCCCCCTCTCAAATAAATAAATATTTAAAAATATATATGTATATATATAAACATTCAATTGTGTGTGAAATGATATATCATTGTAATTTTATTAACACTTCAGTGATGACTAATGATGTTGAGAATCTTTCATGTGCCTATTAGCCATTTATATATCTTCTTTGGGGAAATGTCTACTGAAGTCCTTTGCTCATTTAAATTTTTTTTCCTCTCGGCATTGAGTTGTAGGAGTTCTTAATTGTTTTGGAAAATCAATCCTTATCATATATATGATTTGTAAATATTGCCTCCCATTTTTGAGGTTGTCTTTTCACTTCCTTAATAATGTCCTTTGATGTACAAAGTTTTTAATTTTAATATATCTGTTTTTTCTCTTATTGTTTGTGCTTTTGGTGTCATATATAACAACTCATTACCAAACCTAAGATCATTAAGATTTACTCTTGCTTTCATCTAAGACTTTTGTAGTCTTAGTGCTTACATTTCATTCATTGCTGTCTTTTGAGTTAATTTTTGTATATGGTGTGAGGAAAAAATCTAACTTTGTTCTTTTGCGTGGGGATTTACCTATGTATCTAACTTAACCATTTTTATTTTTTTTCTCTGTATGATTCACATTACTGTCTAGTGTCCTTTCATTTCAGCCTGAAGGACTCCCTTTAGCCTTTCTTACAAGTCTGCTAGTGATGAACTCCCTCAGTTTTTATAGGAGAATGTCTTCATTTCTCCTTTATTTTTGAAGGGCAGTTTTGCCAGATATAGATTTATTTGTTGACAGTTTTTCCCCAGCACTTTAAATATATAATCTCATTTATCTCATTTCTTCTGGCCTTCATGGCTTCTGATGAGAAACTGCTAATATTACTAAGTATCCTTTGTATATAATTAGTCATTTCTCTTGCTGCTTCAAAAAATTCTTTCCTTGACTTTTGACAATTTGATTATAATGTGTCTTGGTGTGAATCTTTGAGTTTATTCTGTTTGGATTTTGTTGAGCTTCCTGGATGTGTAGATTTGTGTTTCTCATCAAATTCAGGAAGTTTGACTGTATTTCTTCAAATATTCTTTCTGTTCCCCCTTCCTCTGTGACTTATTATGCATATTTTCGTATGCTTGATTGTATTCCACAGTTCTCTTAGGCTTTGTTCATTTTTCTTTTTCCTTTTATCTTCCTGTTCCTCAGACCGGATAATTCAAATGACCTACCTTTTTTTAAAGATTTTATTTATTTATTAGAGAGAGAGTGAGAGTGAGCACAAGCAGGGGGAGCTGTAGGCAGAGGGAAAGGGAGAAGCAGGCTTCCTGCTAAGCAGGGAGCCTGATGTGGGGCTTGATCCCAGGACCTGGAATCATGACCTGAGCTGAAGGCAGATGCTTAACCAACTGAGCCACCCAGGCACACCTCAAATGACCTGTCTTTAAGTCTACTCATTCATTCTTCTGCCTGCTCAAATCTGCTATTCAACCCCTCTAGTGAATTTATCATTTCAGTTATTATACTTTTCAGCTCCAAAATTTTTATCTGGTTACTTTTTACAATTTCTACCTCTACTGATATTCTTTATTTGATGAAAAATCATTCTTCTGGTTTTCTTTCATTCTTTGTCAGTGATTTCTTTAGCTCTTTGAGCATGTTATCTAAGACAGGTGATTTAAAGTCTTTGTCTATTAATTCCAATGTCTTGGCTTCATCAGGGACAGTTTCTTCCTAGGGTCTGTTGTTGCTGCTTATTGCAGGTTGTTGCTGTTTGCTTGTTTAGTGCTTTTTCTACACTGTGTTTGTAAAGTCTGTATTCTTTGTCATGTATTGTCACTGAGGTCTGTGTTCTGTGAGCTTAATGGTCAGCTTATATTTTGAAAGTTAGCGTAAACACCTAAAGGTGTTTAGAGACCAACACACACACACACACACACACACACACACACACACACACACACGAAAGTAGAAGAAAAAAAATACTCTCCTAGTCTGAAGATTGGCTCTTTGTTGGGCACTTCAATGCTCAGCCAGGCTGTTTACAACTCTGCCTTTGCCTTCACTTCCTGTTGGTGCAGAATCTGAAGGTCAATTAGAAGTGAAATCTTAGGATTTCCCCAGTCATTTTCTGAGAGAGTGTTCAGTCTTGGGTTTACAGATGGCCTTCCAATTCACCATTATTATAACAACATTATATCTTAAGGTTTGAGTATAATCTTTAACTTGGTGTTCTCTCCTCTGGGGGAAGGGCCCTACGTTCCAGGCATACCAGCTACCCCCATGGCTTTGGTGGATATACCCCACAAGGGAGCTCTCCCAAGCTGGAATCATGTGCCTGTGGCTCTACTGGTCTGATGTCTCAGGGACAGCCCCACTTCCATAGCTTTAATGGGGAGGGCTCCCCCCCACAGCATTGGGTGGGGTCATCTGACCTGTTGAAACCCAGGTGATAGTGCCCCCTTTGGAAACTAAGCAGGCAACTTTAATGATCTCTGAATCACCTTTGGGTTCCTTCATCCTTTGTCTTGAAGAATAGCTTTATGGTCCTGTCCTATAAAACCCAATACGTCTGACAACCTTTCTTTATTCCTTCCTATCTACTTCCTGTTTGGTTCAAATTGGTTGTTTTCCCACTGGGATGGCTGATTAAGTTCATGGTTCACACTTATACTAATTTTCTTATCAAAGCATCATTTGGCCACATGCTTAGTGTTCTCATCTGAACATGCTTTCTCATTTTTTGCAACATGATCAGGCTGAGAATTTTCCAAATGTTTTATATCTGCTTCTGTTTTGATCAACAATTCTACCTTTAAGTCCTTCCTCTCTTCTTGCATTTTACTATAAGCATTCAAGTGAAGCTAAGCCTCACCTTCAACACTTTGCTTAGAAACAGCTTCAGCCAAAAACCCAATTTTATCGCTCACAAGTTCTACCTTCTACAAAATATTAGAACATGAACACAATTCAGCCAAGTTCTTTGCCATGTTATAACAAGGATTGTCTTTCCTCCAGTTTCCAATAACATGGTCCTCATTTCTGAGACCAATCAGAATGGCCTTTACCATCCATATTTCTATGAACATTTTATTCACAACCACTTGGATTTTCTCTAAGAATATTGAGGCTTTATCTATAAGCTCTCCTCTTCCTTTTCTGAGCCCTCACCAGACTTGCTTTTAACACTCCAACCACAGCAGTGTAGGGTTTTTCTAGCACAGACTTCAAACTCTTATAGCCTCTACCCATTTCCCAGTTCCAAAGCTGCTTCCACATTTTTTTAGAGAAGAGAGAGAGCATGTGTGTGGGTTGGGGGGAGGGCAGAGGGAGAGAGAGAATCTCAACCAGACTCCACACCTACCATGGAGCTTGACACGGGGCTCCATCTCACAACCCTGAGATCATGACCTGAGCTGAAGTCAAGAGTTGGCCACTCACCCAACTGAGCCAGCTGCTCTACTTCCATATTTTCAGGTATTTGTTACAACACCACCCTCACTTTTGAGAGCCAATTTTCTGCCTTAGTCCATTGAAACTGCTATTACAAAATATTTAGTAGCTTATAAACAACAGAAATTTACTGTTCACAGTCCTGGAAGCTGGGTGTCCAAGATCAGGGTCAGGCAAGGGCTTTCTCCTGGGTCTCAGACTTCTCTTTGTGTCTTCACATGGTGACAGGGACCAGGGATCCCTCTAGAGCCTCTTTTAAAAAGCACTGATCCCATTCATGAGAATGCCATCTTCAAGACTTAAATACTTCTCAAAGGTCCCACTTCCTAATATCATCACCTTTAGGCGTAAGTATTTCAATATATGAATTTTAGGAGGACACAGACATTCAGACCATAGCAGGCCTGAATAGCAAATTTGAGCAGGCAGAAGAAAGAATAGAGAAATTAAAGATAGGTCAATTGAGATTACACAGTCTGAGGAGCAGAAAAAAAATAATTAAGAAAAAGGAGGAGAACCTCAGAGATCTGTGCAAAATCAAGCATACCAATATACACACAATGGGAGTCCCAGAAGGGGAGGACAGGGAGAAAATGGCAAAAAAAAAAAATGAATGAAGAAACAATGGTTAAAATTGTCCCATATTTGATAAAATTTAATCTATACATCCAAGAGCATCAACAAATTCCAAATGAGAAAAACTCAGAAAGATCCACCCCTAGACACATCATCATCAAATTGTCAAAACCTAAAGACAAAGTGAAACCCCTGAAAGCCGCAAGAAAAGCAACCCACTGCAAGAGATCCTCAATAAGATTAAGACTGATGTTCATCACAAATCATGGAGATCAGACAACAGATGGGTGACATAATTAAAGTGCTGGGGAAAAAAAAACCTCACTGTCAACCAAAAATTTAATATACAGCAAGACTATCCTACAAAAATGAAGGAGAGGGGCACCTGGCGGGCTCAGTGGGTAGAGCGTGTGACTCTTGATCTCAGGGTCGTGAGTTCAAGCCTCACATTGGGCGTGGAGCCTACTGTAAAAAGAATGAAGGAGAAATTAAGATATTACCAGACAGAAATCTAACAAAACTCACTGCTAGCAGAACTGCCCCATTATGAGTACTAAAGATAAATCATTCATTCAGGGAGAAAGAATTGAGCTATATAGAGAAAAGTTTTTTTATGCTACTAAAATTAAGTGGGTAGTAATCCAAATGAGATTGTTATAAATTAGCATGTTCATTGTAATCTCAAGGACAACCACTGAGAAAATAGCTTAAAAATGTAGTGTAATTGAAGCAAGGACTCAAACACATATTTATACAGCAGTGTTTATAACAGCATTAAATAAACTGAATATAATACAAAAAAGTGGAAACTACCCAACTGTCCACTGACGTTTGAATGAATAAACAAAACCCGTGTGTGTGTGTGTGTGTGTGTACACAATGGAATATCATTCAGCCCTAAAATGAATGAAGCACTGCTAGGTGCTACAGCATGGGTAAAACTTGAAAACATTATGCTAAGTGAAATAGGCCAGACACAAAAGGACAAATACTGTATGATTCTACCTATATGAGGTTCATAGATTAGCCAAGTTTACAGATACAGAGAGTAAAAATGTGGTTGCTTGGGGCTGGGGGAATGGAGGAATGAGGAGTTATTATTTAATGGCTCTGGGCAGTGTGTCAGAGTATCCACTATACTGCCAAAATGCTGACACCAACCTCCACGCTTGGGGAATTTCTCTCACCTTAGGAGTCCCGGCAGGAAGCAGCGCCATCTCGCACTGTTTAAGATTACACCTGTCCTTGCAGCTAGAGTGAGGGCAGGTGGTTTGGGCACCACACATCAAGCACTCCCGTCCCATAGTCAGGCGACAGAGAGGACTACTCTCTCTGGCAGGGGTGACCGTTAGAGGAGAACTCAAGTTCCGAGGGCAGTAGTGGTGCTCTTCAGTGCGCTCGGTGGCAGGAGCGAAAACAGAATTCTCACTGCATTACTTCTGCAGTGAGATTTCAGCCCTTGCTCCTGGCTATGTAATCCCAAACCCGGCTCTCCAGCCCTCTCTGTGATTCTGGGGATTACCCAGTGAACTTTCCACAAATTTCTTTCTGATTAAAGGAGTCAAAGAGCTTATTTCTGCTGCTTGTGACCAAGAACCCTGCCTGGCACAGTGGAGGGATAAGAGAGCTGGGGCAGAGAATGGAAGGTGTGCCTGAAAAGGGGAAGAGGAAGAAACGAGAACAAACATTGATCAAGGTCCTCCTACTAGACACCAGGTGCTGAACTGAACTCTGACTACTCTCTAATGTTGATTCTTCCCCTCATCGCCACTGTGAAATAGGTTATTAGCATTCCCAGTTTACATATGAAGAAACTGAAACTCCAAGGTGGGAAATGAATTGCTCAAAATCATACTTCATAGGCCAGGATTTGAACCCGGTATGTCTGACTCCAAGACTCAGGCATTCCTTTATACTAGCGTTTTTATTTTTTTTTTTAAAGATTTTATTTATTTATTTGACAGAGATAGAGACAGCCAGCGAGAGGGGGGACACAAGCAGGGGAGTGGGAGAGGAAGAAGCAGGCTCATAGCAGAGGAGCCTGATGTGGGGCTCGATCCCATAACGCTGGGATCACGCCCTGAGCTGAAGGCAGACGCCTAACTGCTGTGCCACCCAGGCGCCCCTATACTAGCGTTTTTAAAATGTGTTCCATGGGGTTCTCTCCGAGGGTGTGGGACTAGGGGGATTGTAGACAGGGCTGAGCCAGGTGGATGCATGCCAGGCCCCACTTCCGTTTCCAGGGGAGTGGCTTTGTCTATTTCATACAGTGCAGTTTTATTTAGGATTTCTATTTTGAAAAGTAAAATACGCATGGTTCTAGAAAACAGCCCTCCCTGGTCACTTACACACGCTGCTCCCTCCGCCTAGACACCTCCTCTCCTCCTCTTACACTTGGCTGATACCTTATTAGGATCTCGGTGGGATCATGGCATCCTCGCAAATGCCCAGCCCAGGTAAGAGTCCCCTGCATTCTCCAACTCTGAGTCTCTTGGCGACTGTGTACTTATTTTTCATCATCGCTTAGTTAAGACCTGTCTTCCCCACTAGATTTCAAGTTCTCCAAGGGCAGCAATCACGCCCGTGTGGCTCATTGTTCTGGTTCCAGCACACGGCACACATCCTGGCAGGTTGCGAATGCCTCAAACATGCTTGTGAAGCGCCTGAATGACTGTCACGTGGGATCAATCACTAGGGTGGGACTGATTTGTGTTCTAACAAATCCGTCCCCCCCGCCCCCCCCACTGCAAAAGAATGGCTGAAGGTGGGGTCAGGCCATCCTGGAAATGTAGATCCTGGGAAGCAGATAAGCCTTCCAACAGCCTCACAGGTTATATTACAGTATCAGCTTCTCCCTCAGCCCTCACTGAAAGGTCCATTCTGCCCCCTGGGACTATCTCATCAGTATCTCCTTCCCCACCTTCTAGTACCAGTAACACGGAGTGCTCTCTTTGTCTGTCCTGAAGTCCGGCTGGAAGCAATAGTTGCAGGCAAGGCTGAATTCAGTTAGTGACGTGGTCAGTCAGAGAGCAGGTCAGTCCAGGCCTTGGCCACCACCCTGGTTATGTGGAATCCTTTGGACCAGTTATTGTCTCCAAGGAGCCCTCAGGCTTCTACTCCTTCAGGGGCACAGTGGTGCCAGCACAGCGCGTGGGTGGATGTCACACAAATGGAGCGCAGGAAACTCCAGACCAGTATCCTAAGTAGAATACCCCCGAGCCCAGCAGCCTCGGGGCAGGTCAAAACCATGCATCGCGCACGGCCCGCTGAAGGTATTCAACATGCCGCTGTCTGCCAACATCTCCTACGGGGCTATCCCTGGCAGAAGCAAGAGGGAGGACTGCTCTGAGGGCTGCTGGCCAGAGGTGTGGCTGTGACAAGTGCTCCTTCCAGGGTCTCTCGAAAACTCGGCTTCACCCCACTCATCTCATCCATGACTGAGGGCGGATGAGATTAGACACCTGTCACTGGGTCCACGCTCAGCTTGGAGCATTGAGAAACCAGAGGGCTTGCCAAGAAAATGACAAGGAGTTTCCCACCCTTTTCCTCCTTTTCAGGCTTTGCTCAGGAGGGAACTCCTAAAGGAAGCTGGCGGGGAGGGAGGGAGGGGGAGTACAGGGCTGGGCTGAACATGCAGACGCGGAGTCAACTCTATTACTGGTAAGGAACTATTAGACAAGTCAACTCCTTTTTGAGTTTTACTTTTCTCATCCGCAACATGAACGTGGTTCTAGTTCTTAGCGGTGCTGTGGGCAATACATTAAAAAACAAAACAAAACAAAACAAAAAAACTTGTACCAGGCCTAGTGAGGTGCCTGGTATAAACAAAGTACTCAATAAATGTTAGTTTCCATTCCGTGTCATAGGCCCAGCTTGTTAGGCAAAGTGAATCTTTGGCTCAGATGAAAGGCAGCACGAAGGCGTCCTCCCCCTACAGGTAGTTGCTCCAGCAGATAATGCAGCTACAGCATGAGTTCATTTTGCACCATCTCTGCCATTCCTCTTGACCTTTCCACCAGCCCCCACTTTCTCGATGCTTTTCAGGCAAGTCTGGCCTTCCCATCAGTTCCTTAACACAGGTCCCTAAAGGACCAAAACCCTGAAAGAAAAACATCAGATGGGACTTTAACATTCTCTAAGTTCAGGTTCACATTAAACGTAGGAATCCCCTCTTGCTTCTGCTTGAATGCCTCCAGTGATGGGTAGCTCTCTGCCCACCGAAGCAGTCCCTCCCATTTTGGGATAGCTTCGGCTACTGCACAGTCCTCCTAAAGAAGGATCCCAAATGTTAGCCCAAGTGATCACCTGCTGACAGTCTTTTCTGAGCCTCAGGTGGGTACCCATGGACAGACAATGGAACTGAACGCTTAAAATTGGCACAGTCAGGAAAAATCCAGAAAATCCATTTAACAAGGAGTTGGAAGAGCCATGCAAAAGGGAGACACAGGAAGGAGGGGCCCACCTCAAAACAAAACAAATGATTGAGGACAGTGGTCCAGGTTTCCGGTGGCCTCTACTGAAGGTGAGAAATGGGAGTGGGAGAGAAATGAGCACACACGCATGCACATTGTTACCCAAGAACAGAGCGGGGAAAAGGGCATGGACCGCTCACTTTGGAGCCTGTAGTACTCCCGCCAGGCCTATCAGCTTCCCAGTCCCGGCCATGTCCACAACGCACCAAGATGATATATGCTAGGCGTGGAAGCTCAGCCGCCTCCAGTTCTGGAATGTGTTTAAAGACCACATCCGGCCCAGACAGGATTTGAAGCTTGACCTACATCTGAGGCACAGTTTGTTGTCCGAACGGGAAGCTGCCCAGAGTGATGGAGCCGAGGATACAGACTGTTAGACTCGGCATGACCCAATGTGACACTCTCTCCTCGCCAGGATAACGTCTTCAGGCACTGTGAGCACAAATACTGCTACCCCAGAGAGAACGGAGTCCATCTTTCGCTGGTGAAAGCCATGCCGGTGCTGGAGTCTGGTTTTCCACACATTATTTTGCTCTATCCAAACTATCCCCAGAGGTGCTTGTTGGAACAGCCTGAACTTTTCTCTGTGAACCATGGGCACATAAACACTCTATATGAACTCCGTGTGGTTTGAAAGTGCTTGTGATAGCATTCTCCAGTTTTTAAAAAATCAATAAACTTACATTAAATATTGACGCCAAACTGTTTCCTGCCACTCTGAGTGTAACCCAGCTTCTGGAAAGATTATGCATGACCTGTGATCGTTCCTTAAAATCAAGATAACCACTGAGCACTAGAGATACTCTTGTCCGAACACGTGAGGACACTGCAGGCGTGTTGTGGGTCATGTATGTGCAGAGCGGGAGCTCTCAACTGCTTCCCCAAAATGGATGTGGTCTCCAAAAAGGCAACCACGAGGGGGCTGGGGGGTTGCTTCTGTGAGTTCAGACCTTCAACGGACAACAGTGGGCCTCCACTCCTACTGTGACTCTTAATCACAAATTCTGATCAGTTTTTGTAAGTGCTGATAAGACACTAACTGGATCGTTACTTAAAAAGAGGTCTTTGTTTACTCTATTAGGATAATTATTCAAGCAGGAATCACCTAAGTCTGTGTAACACTTATAATTCCTCTTTATGAACAGATACCTGCTTTGTGAGCGGGTGTCTCCACTACAAGCACGTATGTGCCTTCTCCTGTGAGGAGTTACCTGGGACAGGAAAAGGTGTAAAATTTGCAAGCACCTAGCTACAGCAGCCAGTACACAGAAGGTGCTCAGCGGTACTAGTTATTTTCATGTCTTGGCAATTTACGAGTATGTATTTTATTAAATAAATTAGGTCACAATATGATATGGCCACTGCCTTTAAGCACAGATGGAACACAAAACAGCTCACCGTGGTTTCTACGTATTTTGGTTTCTTCTACTAAGAGATCTATTTTTACTTGAATAACATCCACAGGGGTCCAGAAATTCCTTTGATTAAGGCTTGTTTGTTTTCTACGGATCCATTTCTGATGCAGTTTATTTTTGGAACTTACTCTTAAACATAATATATCATCTGTTTTGTTTTGCTTTAGCTTTCAAGACGAAAGAATAAGATTCTTGCTTGTATTTTCAAGGGACTAGACTTTAAAATGTTCCTGTGAAGTGTTTACGAGCCCTTTATTTATTTGGGTTTGGTTTTTTGCGATTTTGTTTTGTTTTGTTTTGTTTTGTTTTTTGGTAAACGGAGAGCCTGATATTAGAATCATGGAATGAAATGAGGGAAAGCATTAGTTCAGAGAAATCAGCCAGTGGCGTGAGAAGCAAGGAGACTTGCTGGGCTCAAGTTAGCTAGGACATGTGCAATGGGCTCCCAGCTAACCTCTACCTCCTACGCACAGAAGAGGAGGGGACCAACGCAAGGGCATGACAGGAGTGGAATTTAGACCACAAGGCCATTGAGGAGAGCAAACTGAGCTTCCACGGCCATCCAGGGAGGAGAAATTCAGCAAGGGTGAAGAGTGTAAGATGCCCGGCACCAGCAGCTGGAGGCCTAGAAAGGAGGGAGGCTACCAAAGTGGACAGTTGGTAAGACAATCCATTCCCCAGAAGCAGGTGTTAGCTAGCCGAGGTCCTGATTTTCATGCTTGTGCTTTGTGTCAATGAGTCACAGAACACCCAGGACAAGAAGTCAGAAGGCCTGTGGTCTTCGGTTGCCCTATCAGTAAAATGAGAAGTTCAAATGAGGGGAGCTTTAGGGGGCCATCCAACTTCATTACCATCCTGTGTTTTCTCAATCCCAGAAGATAAAAACCCAGAGATGTGAAAGCACGCTTTTTGCTGTCAGTCTGTGTTTCTATCCCCTCCTCTCAGAGGGAAGATTGGGTTCTTTCTATGTAGGACCGTGGGCAAAGACTGCTTACATATGATTCAGCAAACACCTAAATTTAAATACTTCCCACCGCTCTGATTTCTGTAGAAATTATGGCTTCAGTGCACAATTATGGGCTTAAATAGCCTGGGTTTCTTCAGACTGGCGGAATCAAGTTGAAGTACTTGAGCTTGGAAATGTTGTAGGAGGACTTAGCCCTGGACAGAGAGCCTGGGCCTGGCTGTGATTGCAATCACAGAGGTGCTGGGCCCCTCCCACTGACTTCAGCACTTCTCTGAAGAGCTGGGCAAATGTTCAAGTGTGAAAGTTCCCATCGAATCCTGATCTTTTTAGCAGAATTGTGTTTTGAAAGCAATCTCAAGACCACCGGGGTTGCTGGGCTTAGTGTGAACAATCAAATCCCAAGTAAACAGCCTCATCCCCCACCCTCCATCTCCCTTTCTCCTTCTGGGTTTTGCTATCCATTTGGGAACTGCTCTTTCATTTGGTTTGGGGGGCCCCCTTCTGAGCCAGAACCCTTTGTTTTAGTCAGAGTACGCTCCAGAGATGTCAGAGGCTGCACTAACCTCACTGTTTGTCAAGGTGTTATTTGAAGTTGCTAACTTGCCCTTTGGTGAGTACGCTAAACGTAGGTGGAATGAGAAAGACCTTCACTCCTTCCTAATTCTCCCAGTAGGCCAAGCTGAAGCCACATACTTCCTCCAGGATGACAGAAGGTGACAAGAGGCTGCTGTAGCAGCGCCGGTGTCCTAAAGCTCTTATCTGTCCTTAGGCCTGCTTGTCGAGTTCACACCCGTCAGAACTCTCGAGTGCTCTCATATACACAAGGGAGACCAGGCACCCTGGATTTTTCAGGAAAGTTCTCTCTTCAAATGTTCTGACCACTCATATTTGCATCCTGTTTTTCGATTTGAAAAAGTGGTTTCTCCCTCCATCTGCAATGGTGTGACTGACATTCTCAATGATGACACTTTTTAACTTAGAACAATCCTAAACGATTGTGTCTTGTGTACTTTAAATTCTTTCCTCCCTCTGCGGTACACATGTGGGGACTTGGGAGGTGGGGTGGAGGGTCAGTAGAAGAGTTTCTAACTCTGTAGTGAAATCCCCTTCCCAGGCAATCAAGTGAGAACGGGAAAGGTCTCTAGGCTGCTCACGCAGCATTGTCCTTTGACGCTGAAGCTCCGACAGTGGGTGTCTGAGCTAAAAGGAGCCTTAGAGGTCACCCCACCCCCCACCTTTTATAAATAAAGTCACTGAGGCTCAAAGAGGGAAGTAATTTGTCCAGGGGTGCTTGGCTGGCTCAGTCGGTAGAGCATGTGATTCTTGATCTTGGGGTTGTAGGTTCAGGACCCACGTTGAGTACAGAGATGGCTTAAAAATAAAATCTTTAAAAAGGGGGGAGGAAGTAATCTGTCCAAAATCAAACACCAAGTCAAACCTGTACCTCCTATTAGAACCTGCTAATATTTACCAAACAAAAGAAGCAAGGTCTGAGAGATGAAGAAAACATAGCGATACAGGCTAAGGGAGAGCTTTGGGCTTAGAAACCATCCATCTAAGGCAGAAAGGCAGTTCCTGCCTTAAAGGACTGTTCCCTTCAGGAGCAGCGAGAGAAAGCTGAGCATACAGCTCTGTGCCCAGAGGAGAGGAGACAAATTCACCCTCGTGCTGTTCAGGGACATCGATGAGGAACCAGGGAAAGAAATTTGTTTTTCCAGACACTAACGATTCTAAAAGAAATGGCTCTGCCTCTGCACTAAACCGTGGAAGACAGGCTGTAATGGCAAGGAAGCTCAGAGTGACCCTGCAGAGGGGCCAGCAAGAGGGGAACAAGGAGGGCTTAGTGGAACACAAGTAAGGTTTTAGACTAAGTCACTAGCATGGAATTATTCTGGATACGAGATACAGCCTCAGATTCCACCAACTGTAGGGACCCTCCTCGCAGCGGCATCTGGGCCTGCCTGCTGCGTTACAAGAGGAAGCCACGCAATACAGTGGACAAGAGTGGCGAGTCTGGGGTCAGACAGACTTGAATTTGTACCTTGGCCATGCCTTACATCTTGTATGACCTTGGATAAGTTCCTGACCTTTCCCGAGGCTCATTTTCCTCATCTTTAAGATGCAAAGACACTCAAAGGATTATTGTCAAGATTCAATAAAATAACACTTGTAAAAATGCCTAGACTATAGCACACACTCATATATGCTACCTGCTCTTAATAATGATCGGCTGAGAGGAGAAAGGGCCACAGGATTCAGACACACAGTGACTTGGCTCACTAATGGGTCTGCTTTTCCTTGATGAAACTGGAAAAACACTTTGGCTCTCTGAGCTGCACTCTCCCAATCTGTAAAATGAATGTAACAATAATAATACCTTAGGGTTGTTATCAGAATTCATAGAGCTGTTGTGTGTACAGTATCTGACCCATTGGGGTGGTTACTGTTATTAAATTGGGGGTCAGGATTTCCACAGATGAAAAGAAAAAGGAAGAATCAAATCCGAGATCTTCACTCTTTTCCGGAAATTGTGGCAGTGTAAAGATGCCAACACAACTATACAAACATGCCAGAGGCTTTCTTGTTGTCAGCTTATCCAGGCTGGCTTAAGCCAGAAATCTCTAAAATAATTACAAATGCCCTCCTACCTCTTTGGTTCACTTAGAGTTGCCCAGCATTCCCAGCAGAATTGCTGGCTCCTCTCGCACACATCCCCAGCAATCCAAGGCTTCTCACACCAAAGTCACACCTAAGGTGGCCACAACGATGCTTACCCTGTGGTCTCATCAGTCATGGTGATGGTGGTGACATGAATCACCTCCTGAGGCTTTGCACCAGAGAACCCACTTTCACTTCTAGTGGTTGTGGTTTGAGTCCATAAACATCAACAGAGCCCCTACTGTGTGTAAGACGTTGTACCTGGATCAAAGTAGGCATTCAAATATTTGCTGATGCATTGATTGATTAGAGAGATTACCACAGTTAGTAAAACATTCTCTACCTTCAAGGTACTGACATCAGGTGGGGGAAGGCTGATTCATACAAAGCTAGGTTGCACTCGGAGTGACCTGTGATAAAGGCTATGCAAAAAGTATAAAAACTGCCAATTGGGACTAATTCCAACTAGAGGAAACTGGGAAAGTCATTAAAAGGAAGCGTTTGATGTGGACCTTTGGGCTAAGTGAGATTTTGGCAGTCAAAGGAAAGGACATTTGTCACAGAGAACAGAGTAACCTACAAGGAAGCAAGAAAGAGCAGACCTTCTTATTGGCAAATGATAATTAGTGGAATGTGTGTGTGTGTGCGCATGCGCACACGCGCATGCTGAGGTCAAATCATGGAGAGCCACGATGGCCATGCAAATAATTTTCACCTTCACCTCCATAAGTGATGGGAATCTGGGGAAGATTCTAAGGAAGGGAATGATGAAATCAACTAGTTATTTTGAGTTTTATTACTAAATAATGATACTTTAAAATTACTCAGACACAAGTTTTCCACCATCATTGAGGCTGCTGGGGTCAGGAGAAAAATTAGAAAGCCACCAAAGCTTGTTGAGATGAATGAACAACTGATAAGAACAACGTTGAGAACGTAATTGACAACTTCTGGGAGATGGGCTCCCAGGCTGATGACTGACAGCTCTTTGTCACATCAACATTATCCTTGTTGTTGTTGTTTTAATTTTATGTGACATGGGCTGTCAGTGTCAGGATTAATACTTGCTGCAGCAGAGGTCACTTCTGGCAAATATCCACCAAACAGTGACACAGTTTTATCTGAACTGAGTCTGAAAAAATGGACTGCTCTCTGGAGTCCACAGGAGGGAATGCCTTGCAGACGAAGATAATGTTGGTACAGTTTTCATAAAACACAATTTCTGCCAGATGTTAACTGGGATTCAACATTTTAAAAAGGGGTCTAGGGTCAAATAAGTTTGAAAAATGATCATCCAAGAAAAGTTAACCTAGTTTCCTTGCTGCAGGAATTCTCAGAGCCTTCCCTGGGCTGCTGTGCATCGCAACCCATCAAGAGGACACAGAATATGCAGCATTTTCCACACTTATTTGACCTCAGAACCTCTCACTTTTGAATCAGTACATGGGATGACAGTTCTTTGGAACTCATGTTGGGTAATGTTGCAGAGAACAGGATTAGATTCAAAACAGCATTTTGGACTCGGATCTTACAGATCACTGATGTTGGTGTTTGCTATAGATTAAATGTTTTTGTCTCCCCCCAAATTCTTAGGTAGAAAGCAGATCCTCAATGGGAGCATACTTGGAGGTGGGCCTTTGGAAGGTGATTAGGGCATGAGGGTGGAGTCCTTAGGAATGGGATTAGCGCCCTTATAAAAGAGACCCCAGAGAGCTGCCTTCTGCCATGTGAGAACACAGGGACCAAACAGCCGTCCGTGAACCAAGAAGTGGGCTCTTGCCAGACACCAAATGAGCCAGTGCCTTGATTTTGGACTTCCCAGTCTCCAGAACTATAAGACATCCATAGTTGTTTATAAACCCCCCCACCCTGCACCAGTCTATGGTCTTTTGTTACAGCTACCCGAACAGACTAAAACAGTGTTCTGATGTAGGGCAATTTCTATCTACCCAGCTGCCCGTCAATTAGAACAACTCTTGTGCACTTACTTCAGGGTATATGTTTTGCAGGAAAATTTCATCCATGATTCTTCCAGGCATACAACACATTGTCTTCCCTAATACCCTGCTGCTTTAAAAAAAAAATAAAAGATTTTATTTTATTTATTTGAGAGTGAGAACGTGAGAGAGAGCACAAGGGGGGAGGGGCAGAGGGAGAGGGAGAGGGAGAAGCAGACTCCTTGCTGAGCAGGGAGCTGGATGGGGTGCTCGACCGTGGGGGGGGGCCTTAATGGGGGGAACTTGATCCCAGGACCCCAGGATCATGACCTGAGCCAAAGGCAGACACTTAACTGACTGAGCCACCCAGACACCCCCCTCATACCCTGCTTCTAAACCTCATTTGCTCTGTTGCAACGGTCTCTAACAGGTTCTTATGTGTGTGTGGTCTCCTCTTTCCAATCCATCCTATGGGATTCCAGCAGCACTGGTCTGATGAGGTCGCTGCTCTGCTCAGAGTTACAATGGCTTTCTTGTACTTATTTTTAAAAACTTCTTCTCTATGGCATTCAAAGTCATCCAACTCAGGCCCCAACCTACCTTGCCAACTTTCTCTTGAGCCCCTCACTCCCCCAGCTTGCATTATTGCCACGCTGGAATCAAACTGGTCTACTTGGGCTTCTCTCCTAATCTCCACTCTTTGGACCTTATTGCCTCCATCATTGCACTAAATCTGTTCTTTTCCCAGGAAAATCCAGTTCAAATACTTCCCCCTCCACAAAACCCCTCCTCTGATTATGCCCAAGAAAAGGGATTACTCCTTCACTTGATCCGAAGCGCACTGTATTACTAAGAAAACATTTATTCTGATACATTCTATTGTTATTTGTATGTGTATTCAAACCCTAGCCTAGCCTTGCTCTTTCCTAGCTGTGTGAGATTGGGCAAGTCACTTGACCTCTTTTAGCCTCAATTTCTCATTTGAAAAATGGGACAATCAGCATTTACCAACGGGGTTGTTGTGAAGACTGAAGTAAGACATTTAAAGTAGCTGGTTAGCTTAATCAATGCCACTTTCCCATGTTATGTCATAAGCTTGTATTGAAAGCTCTTTGAAGAAAGTAATGAGCCTGATTCTCCTATGGATCCCAGGCACCCAGGTCAATGTCTGGCCCTGGGAGGAAGGCAGTTAGTTCTTAAGTGAATTACACATGATCGGCCTTGCTTCCTCTCCTCTGCCCCACTGCCCTATTGTAAAGGCAGATTTGCCCTATTGTGCATAGTTTAGCCTGTAGCCTTGCAGGCTAAGCACACAGTTCTTCTATCCATCTACCTTCTACCTACCTGCCTTTTAGTTTCAAGCACAACTGCTTGGAAGTTCAAGAATCAAGTCAGTTCTAACTTTAAAAAATAACTCAGAAAAGGAAAAAAACAACTCATCAAAACAAAAATGAAGTCTCACTGCAGTACAAAGTGTCAATCCTGAGTCACACCAAAATTTATCAAAATGTCTTTTTATATTCTGCCATCTACGTATTTTCTCCTTTTACTGTCACTGATTTCTTTTCAAAGAGCAAATATTATTCCCTTTGATAAACTGATCAAGACCGCCACCTATTCAGTATTTGGCTGAAATGCCACACATGTGGCAGTCTTTCCAGACCCATAAAATCTAGCAAGGGCCTCCCGAGGAGCGGCCGTTCACCTCAGGGGATCCAGTGAGCTTGTCTAGGGGTGGGTGTGCGGAGGGGGATCCAGGTCAGAGACCATCTCTTCTCATAGGCAGGAAAATGTAATCCCATTCTTGCTGAGATACACATAGGTGGTTAAAGTCATAAAGTCATAGTTTACTCATAAACCTACTAAAAACATCTCTGTATTGGGTATTTTCTAGTTAGGGTTACCGGATAAAATGCATAAGGCCAAGTGAAATTTGAATACCAGAGACAATCATTTAAAATATATAACTATGTACCAAATATTGCATGGGACATACTTACACTAAGCGGTTTCCATTATTTATCTGAAATTCAAACTTAACTGCATACCCTGTATTTTTATTTGCTAAATCTGGCAACCCTTCTCTGGTACCCCCTCCCCATCTACCCTCCACCCTTCGGATATCCAGCTCTGTGTCCTGGGAAGCTGATCACAGATGGGAAAACATGGGCTCCCTCTGCTCTCTGGCTTTCATTTGAGTTTCACCAAGGGAAGTACCGGAATGTGCTTTAAGGGTGGAAGGAGACAGAAGCCAGCTACTTAGCCCCACCTCTCACACCTCTGACAGTGGCTACATTCATCACTGGCCATAAATTTTGCCTGGTGGCCTCTCTTCCATGGCTCCAAGTTCTCTCTAGGTTCTTAGAATTCTGTTCCTTCCACTTGTCCTTTTGGCTTCAGGCTGGAAGGGCTTCCCACAGTTACAGAGTTCCGGTTGCTTTGGTGTCCTATGCTGTTTCCTAAAGCCTGCCCGTCATCCCGTAACCAGTCTCTTCATTCAGTAGTTTTCAACTAAACTCTTCAAGTATGTCGTTTACTTCCCGACTGACAGTCTTCAAATGGGCTGGACGCATACGCACAACCCGAATGTATGTATCACTGTGGGTCCGCCCAATTAAGGAACCCAGAGACCCAAACCAGATTATTTTTATGTGTAAGAAATTTGCACCTTGACTTCAGGAAAACTTTATCTAAGAATAATACCGCCACTGAGTACTGTCAGTGATAACAACAGCCCCCTGATCCTCAGTCACTTGTACCCCAGAACCAGTGACATTCGGGGGTACCGGTGGCAGCCAGTGCCTTGGCAGCTGCCAGCTGCTCCACTCTGCTGGCGAAGTGAGGTGCTTCCAAGCCTGTCCAGGCACAGTAACTTCTAGAAGTTTGCAGGTCTTTCTGACACTCTGGGCATCATCAGGAAGAAACCTGAGGAGCTCCTAATCCAGAGAGAGGCTAGCCCTTTCTACAGAGGATGAAATCTTCATACGGAAGACCAAGTCTACCGACATTCTCTGTCACGGGTCACTAGTTTTCATCCGGGCACCTCGGCGGTATCTTAAAGATGGGCAAGGGGATGTCCTATGCAGGCTGACAGCTATCTGTACAAGGAAGAACAACACAAAAGAAGCAGTAGTGTTTAGACGAAATGGCCCTTGAGGTGAGTTTTAGAAGTTGAGGAGAAGTTCACATGACAGACTGTCTGGGCAGAGGCTGCAGAGTGATGGAACTGAGGCATGAAGGCATCTGACAGCCACGTGGGCCGTGGGCACTGTAAATACCACCGTATCTCGGGAAAGTGTGGATTAGAGGGAGGGTATGAGCTGGGAGGTAGGCAGAGGGCCCCATCCTGGAGGTCCTTGTGTGCTGTACTAAAGACTGAATTTGAAAATAATAATAAAGATGATGATGATAATAATAATAATAGAAAACACTTATAGGATTCTTAACATGTGCCAGGCACAGTTCTAAGTGTTTTGCATACAGTAACCTCAAAATAACCCTATGAGATAAGTAATACATTTCTCCTCATGTTACAGATGAAAAAACGAAGACACAGAGAGGTTAAGTAATGTGTGCAAGTTCACACAGCTGGAATTCAAACAAGGGCAACCTGGCTGCAAGATTAACATTCTTGACCATGATGCTTCTAATATGTTCCAGGCATTGAGGAGCAATGGCAAGGAAGACGAGATCTTTGCCCTCAAGGATCACAAAGTCACTGGGGGGGGGGGAACAGACACAGAAACATGTCTTGATAGATCAAGGTGATTGCAGAATGCTTCCCTTGCTTTAGATTTTCTCTTACTTTACACCTGTCCCTTTCCAGTCCCCACAAACCCGAGCCTGCTGACAGTTCTTCCGCCAGCCTCCCCTTCTGTTTACAGTCTGGTGCCCGCCACTTTGAACGGAAGAATTTGCATCTGCCCTCCAGTGTGCCTGGCTGACAGGTCCTCTTCTGTGCTTTGGCCCCTGGGCATCACTGGCTCTTTCTGTTCCAGACCCTAACCAGTCCCTCAGGCACCCACCCCTGGCCTAGAAGCACTGGCTGGCCAACTAGCCCCATCCCCTGTGAGAAAGAGATTTGGACATTTTCTGTGAACTAATAATTCCACAGGAACTCTTGTCACCATAGCAACAAAAATAAGCTGACAGCTGCCTTCTAATCCCTGAGCCTGGTGACCATGGAAGTGACAGAGGCAAACACAGACCTCTGGGGGAGGCACCGACCTTCTTTCCTCAGTTGGATGAGGAGAGGTAAAGCTGCTCACCCTATGCTTTTGAGAGCTGAAGCATTCTCTGCCCTCCCCCCGTTTTCCTATAGAAAGAAAAATAGGGGCAACATCATTAACGGCCTCTACTGTTTTAAGCAGCCTCAGTTCCTTATGGACACCTAGGAAGCACTATTTAATGGTGGTGGTGGGACTGGAAAGAAAGTCATGTACGCCTTACTTAATAAGTCAGAAGAAAACATGGCTTCAAAAATAATAATAGCGAACAATTTCTCACTATGTGCCAAGCACCGAGCTAAGCACTTTACATGTATTATTGTTTTTATTTAACCCCCCCAAAATTCTGCAAGGTGGATATTATGATTATCCTCACTTTACATATGCAAAAAAATAAGGATCAGAGAGGTTAGGTAATATACCCAAGATACCACAGCTAATAAATGGCAGAGCAGGGCTTCAAACCCCTATCTGGCCAACTCCAAAGCCAGAGTTCTTTACCTCTCATTCTACATTGAATAACTTCAGATTTTCTACTGGGAGAATTACACAAGGGTCTGGGTCACCTTGGAACTTAGTTGGTGACACTGCCTGGGAAAGCCTGACAGAGTCAGCTGATGGCCCTGCCCTAGAAAGGGGAAGATCACGTCCTATGCCACATGTCTGACGCCACATAGAAGAGACCAGCTCAGGCATACAGTCCCAGTACAGCTGATCCGGGGAAATGCCACAGCCGGCCAGCATCAGAGGAACCAGGGCGCTGCGGTCCTCGATCCAGGCGCAGTATACTTCACAGACTTGCCGGTGCATGTGTTGGCTGCTGATCACGCTGAGAATGGCCAGCTCCATTAGTTTCTGGGGGATTCTGGGGAACTGACCAGCCTGGTAACTCAGTTCAGCCCAAACCCTCATCCATGGGAGAACTGGAGAGGTGGACACCTGCATCTAGTGCAGGGGAGCCTGCTAGTCACAAGCCACCCCTGGAGAGTTCAGCTTGAGGGAGTGCTCCAAGTGAACAGTGCCGCCATCCACATTCCTATCGCCCTTGGCCTCACGTGATCGGAAAGCCACGATGCTCCGCGCTACTACGTGTGGGCGGCAAGGGCACAGTTAGCGACTTCACACCCACACCCCATTCTTAGGTTTGGGCAATTTCCCATGGCTAGCCTCAGTGGGAGGCTGGGCTCCGAATCCCATAAAGGAAACTGCAAGGGCAAGATACCTGCTCTCCCTGCCCTTGAGACTAGGCCACGGGCATATCCTCTGGACCAGACCAAGCAAATGTTCTCAATCTCTGAAGCGAAGGGCACAAAGAAACAGGGCATTTTGGAAACCAGCCAGCGGTGGGAGCAGTAGCAAGGACATCAGCCCCGAGAGCATCACCCTAACCAGCTGGTTCCTGAAGCGTGACCGTGCATGGTTGGGACAGATAAACACTCGTGGCTGGGCAACCCTGTCAGTCACAAGTCATCCCTGAACAGCTCAGCTTGAGGAACCCCTCAGGTGACTGCAGCAAACCAATCCCTGCCACCCACATTCCCTGTCATCCTTGCTCTTCTCTGGTTGCAGGCCCCACAAAGCACCTCTTTATTATGTATTGGGCAGCGGGGGGAGTGGCTGTCTGTCCAGCATATACACTCCAGTCCTATGTTAGCTGGGACTCTGACCACTTAGCTTCATTAAGCTCTTCTCCCATCCTGGTTTGCCAGTATTGACATTGATTCCCAACACCTTTTTTATAAGTCTTTACCTTCTCAACCCAACCAGAAACTGTTTCTGTTGTGTGTTGTTTACAGTCAAGAATCCTGACTAGATGGTCTGAAAACTTAGCTTTGCCTCTGATGATGCCCATTTGTCTCTCTCCCCCCAACTCCCTGACATTCCTGGAATCTTGAACAAATACTCCAAAAACCAGCAGATCATTTTGAACTAAGAAAGAGGCACTGTCCCCACACCAGAACTGCAACTGACGCGGTGCTTAGGGGCATATCTACTTTCCATTCCCTCTCTTTTCCCCCCTTCCCCCATCCCACATTGCTCCCTGTCGCCAACCCACAGTTAACGCTTTCAGCTTAGATTTCCCTTTCCTCCAGGAACCTTCTCTGACTGAGCACAAGCTGGCTGAGGTGGCCCTTTTCTCCAGAGCCTGGAACTTACCTCTACCTTGGCACACTGTCACACTGTTGTAACTTTATGCCTAGCTTGCTGAATTGACTTCCTTCTGAGACTGCTTGCTCCTTAAGGACAGAATCATGTATGATTCACCCTCATATTCTCAGAGCTCAGTGTGCTACCAGACAGACACTGAGCAGATGCCCCAAAATACATGACAAAGGACTGATTACAGTGTCACACTCATATCCCAAAATAGAATCACCGTCAGAGAAGGTCAGATCCTCTGGGATAATTGGGAAGAAGCACTCATCAGATCCTCAGCCTCCCTTGCTGAAGTCCCAGTTCTGGAAAGTAGTACAGGGAGCACCAACTATGGCAGGACTATTGCAGCCTTCACATCATAATCTTTGGGGGCTGTATTAGCTTCCTATTTTTGCTGTAACAAGTTACCACGAACTTAGTGTCTTTAAACAACAAATTTGTTATCTTCAGTAGTGGAGGTCAGAAGTCCAAAATAGGTCTCACTGGGTGAAAATCAAGGTGTCATCAGGCTATGTTCCTTCTGGAATATCTAGAGGAGATCTGATAGACCACCTAGAAGAACCTCAGTGTTCATGAAGCTGGATCTCTGGAGGTGCCTAGGATTTGCTTTGGCTATGAGTGAAAGTGTATTTTCAAGAAGTATCAAAGTTGATCAGAGTAAATCATGATGCCTGTGGCATAGCTAATGTTATGTTTTTCCCAGCCTTATTAAGGTATAATTGAAAAATAAAATTATATATATTTAAAGTGAACAATGTGAAGATTTGATATATGTACACACTGTGAAAGGATTACCATAATCAAGTTATTAACACATCCATCATCTCATATAGCTACCTCTGTGTGTGTGCGGTGGAAATGCTTAACATCTACTCTCTTAGTGAATTTCGAGTATACAATGCAGTGTAACTAATTATAGTCAGCATACTGTACATTAGATCCCCAGGACTTATTCAACTTAGTATTGAAAGTTTATACTCTGACCGTAATCTCCCCATTTCCCCCACCCCCACACTGGTAACCATACTGAACCTTTTTTTTTTTTACATTTTTATTTTTTTTCTGATTTATTTATTTTTTTTAATGATTTTTTATTATATTATGTTAGTCACCATACAGTACATCCCCGGATTCCAATGTGAATTTCGATGCTCCATTAGTTGCGTATAACACCCAGTGTACCATGCAATACGTGCCCTCCTTACCACCCAT
>NC_048238.1:99029968-99147321 GCF_002007445.2 Ailuropoda melanoleuca | reverse complement strand
CCCAGCCCTCACTTCCAGGGCCGGCGCGTCTCTGTCCTTTGTGTTTCTAACCCCGCCAGCCGCCCCGCGCGTGCTCCCGAGCTCCCGAGCTCCCTGTTTCAGTATGGTTTGCCTGTGCTCNCGCGGATCATTCTCCACTGATGTTCTGGCCACTTTAACTCTGTTTCTGTTGGTGCTGCTCAACCCTGCAGCATCCCGGGCTGTGTGCCCCACACCCGGCGTCCCAGCCCTCACTTCCAGGGCCGGCGCGTCTCTGTCCTTTGTGTTTCTAACCCCGCCAGCCGCCCCGCGCGTGCTCCCGAGCTCCCGAGCTCCCTGTTTCAGTATGGTTTGCCTGTGCTCGGAGCGCCAGTTTTCAGTCTGGTCGCTCTTGCACTCCTGAGCTCTCGGTTTCACTCTAGTTCGAGTGTGCGGTCGGGAGCTCCTGTTTTCAGTTTGGACACGGGCGTTCCCACGCTCACTGTCTCAGTCCGCTGTCTTGTGGGTGATGGTCTGAGAGTCCAGCCCACTCCCCAACACAAGGGGCTATTGCTTCCTGGCGCCTGAGCGCAGAGGCTCCCTCCCCCTTCCCTTTATCTTCCTATATCTGTGCTCGGATTCACAGCTCCCCGCTTCGTACCTCCATACTCAGCACCGGAGATGTTCATTTGTAGAGATCCAGATGTATCTTCCTGCGTCTCAGGCTGATTCTGTGGGTGTTCAGAATGGTCTGGTAGATATCCAGCTCGACTCGGACCAGCTGAGAAAGGGTCGCCTACTCCTCCTCCATCTTTTCTCCACCTTCCATACTGACCCTTTTATTCCCTGTTTTTATGAGTTCAAAGTTTGCTTTCATTCTACATATAAGGAGATCATACGGTATTTGTCTTTCTCTGCCTGACTTATTTCACTTAGCATAATATCCTCTAGGTTCATCCATGTTGCTGCAAAAGGAAGGATTTCCTTCTTTTTATAAGGCTGAATTATATCCCATTTTATATATGTGGCTATATATATTATATCTCACTATATATGTTTATATATAATATATACATATTACATCCCACTTTATATATACACACACATATATATAATTATATATATATAAAATAAATACACAAAATTTTCTTATCTATTCATCTATCAATGGACATTTACATTATTTCCATATCTTGGCTATTGTAAATAATGCTGCAGTAAACATGGGACTGCAGATGTCCCCTTGAGATACTGATTTTGTTTCCTTTGGATATATACCCAGAAATGGTATTTCTGGATCATATGGTAGTTCTATTTTTAATTTTGGCAGTAATAATATACACATTATGGGAGTCCCAGAAGGAGAAGTGAGAGAAAAATGGGGAGAAACCTTTTTAAAAGAAATAATGGCTGAAAATTTCCCAAATCTGGGAGCAATACGGATATCCAGTTACATGAAGCTCATACAGATTCAAACCACTTAGTTTTTCAGTGAGACATACTACAATAAAACCGTCAAAAATCAAAGGAAAAAAAGAGAATTTTGAAGGCATCCAGAGAAAACAAAGTCCTCACGTGCAAGGGGAGCCTCACAAGGCTAGCATCAGATACCTCAGCAGAAACCTTGCAGGTTTCTCATGAGAATGGGATTCCCATCTGTGTTACTCATTGCCATATTCTCATTTTCTAGCACAGTAACTATACACAGTGGGAACTCAGTAGATGCTTACTGAACAAATTAATTAATGCAACAACTAACCTGTTTAACCGAACTCTTCAATTGATGCCTACAGCTCAAGACAAGAAACTAAAGTGAAACAGGTCCTACATTCCCATCAATGTCATTGCCAGTTCTACTACATAATCTAGTCCACTGGGAATGGTATGGCCCAGAAATGGAAGCAATAAGCCTCCCTTTTCACAAAGGTCCTAGAATATATTTCAGCCTTTCACCGAAAAGGCTAGCCACATTCTACCTGTCTGGGGTTGAGGGTAGAAAAGAGCTAAGTCCCTTGGTTCTGTGTCTTCAAGCCAACCTGCCACTTCTAGGACTCACCCACCTAGAGGTCCTTAAAGGGAAACTGAACCTCATCAGGCCCTTCTTTACTTACTTCAGATCTTCTCCCACTTCTAATCAATCTCCCCTCTATTTCACAGCTCTTGGTTTTGTTGTTTCCCATAAATTCATGCCTCCTTCCATTGGTATTTTGGATATCTGTCTCTTTTGGCTCCTGACTTTAAGGTCCCTCTCTAGGACATGGGCTTGCATGTGCCCCACTGGGTCTCTCTACTTGGGACATCAGGTAGTGTACCCTCTATATTCCTCAGAGCTTTTATGGTTGTGGTTATGTGTGTGTGGTCTTTCTCTCACTGCATCTCTTTGCTCTGTCTCCCTCTGCATAGTCTCTACTCTTCAAACAAGTCTTCCTCATGTGTCAGGGAAGATGGCTACCTTCACATCTGTCTAGCTCAGAAACTACAGAGAAAAAGGGAGTCTGCCCGGCTAACTCCCAAAGAAAAGTCTCAGGGAGAATTATGTTTTGCGCTATCTGGGTAATAAGCTCATCCCTGAACCAATCCCTGTGCCTGGGGTACTCTGCACAGACCTAAGCCGCATTCATAGCCAATGGCTTAGGGTGGCAGATAGGCGGCTGAGACTGGTTAGTAGCTTTTCTCAAACCACGTAGAGTGGAGGAAGAGTGCTCCAAAGGAATAGTGTTGTTATTAGCAAAAGGATGAGGGAGATAAAATGGCAAAATGTGAGCTTTCACTGTCCTCTAAAACAGTCAATGCAGTTGTTTACTAATTCAGATCACTGAACTGATCAAACTCACACATGGTAACATGTATTAATGTGATCACATTAACATATGATTAAGCTCACACATATTAACACAAACAAAGAAACAATGAGTTTACCTTAAAAGGGGTGGTATACGGCAAGACAACATGGAAGGGCTATTCAATAACTGGAGGAGCCTGAGCCATGCCAGCCAAAGGAGCCTTGAAAAGCTCTAAGACATCCTGGATTTCCCTTCTCTATTCACTGAAGCCCTCTAGCAAATGTGGCAGGAATGAAGGCATGAGGGATCTAGAAAGGTAGTACTTTAATTCTACCTGGTACTTTTTAGTTAGAAGGAGCAGAGATTACCTTTTGCTTTGGGGTTGCAGTCGATGAATGAGCTACTAAAGATTACGATTTCAGAGGTGAAAAAATTCTTGGTGATTACAAGGTCCACACGGTGACTATAGGAATAGCTGAAGTGAAACAGGAATAAGGTTCACTAGCTAAAGAGGACCAGGTACTGTCTGGTTGGCTGGGATAATGATAGCACTGACAACAACAAAGAAGGCTGGGAAACTTGGATGCTTATCATGAATAGACCAGAAAGTCAGTGGAAGACAAACACAAAGCAGAGTAAGGAGTAATAAATCCAGATGCCATGTGCCTACCAGGAGGAGGAATTCTTGTGTAACAGTAGAAGAATATTTGTTGGGAGTCACTGATGCCAAAATTCTACCCTATTTTAGTTTGCTAGGGCTGCTATAGCAAAGTACTACAAACCAAGTGGCCTAAACATTTACTGTCTCATAGTTCTGGAAGCTAGAAGTCCAAGGTCACGGCGTTGGCAGCACTGGTTCTTTCCGAGGGCTGTAAGGCAAGGATCTGTTCTAGGCCTCTCTTCTTGGCTTGCAGATGGCTGTCTTCTCCCTGTGGCTCTTCACATTGTCTTCTCCCTATGCATGCCTGTCTCTGTATCCAAATCCCCCCCTTTTAGAAGGACAACGGTAGTCTTGGATTAGGGCCCACCCTCATGACCTCATTTCACTCTGATCACCTAATTAAAGACCCAGCTCCAAAATAGCATCATATTATGAGGTCCTGAGAGTTAGAACTCCTACATACTTTTTGTGGGGAGACACAGTTCAATCTCTAACATATGCCCTTTACTTCTCTTTCATAAAGAGTGTCTTACTCTTCAAGCCTTCCTTAGCAGTGGAGCAATGGTTCTCGACCTAGGGCTACATGTTAGAATCACACTGGAAGCTTTTAAAAAATCTAGATGCCCAGGTCACAGCCCAGACCATTTAAACCAGAATCTCCAAGGACAGTGCATCCTGACAACTATATTTTTAAAAACTCCCTGGGTGTTTCTAATGTGTGAAGCTGAGAACCACCGCCTACAACATTCAGAAGCATCCTCAGAAAGGCACAGCTGGGCTCCTAGGGCTCCAGCAGGCAGTGCAAATTTATTCAGCTCACTCCCAGCCAACACTGGGCCACATGATGCACAGTTATCATCTAAAAACACCCAAACAATCACAATCCACAGAGGGAAACTGAGTTCTATACAAAAGGTGACTAAACAATTCTCTGCATGTAAGTTTAAAGCAATCTCTCTTATCTGAATTTCTACGACTTTAAATGGAGTTCCTGATAGTAACATCATAAGGCAAATGGGGGGAGGGGTGACTTGCAACTATCCATTTTTAAATATGTGAGATTCTGCACACTAGCCCTCAGAACGTTTCTAGAAGCCAAGCACAAAGGAAGGTTAAATAAGCACTCCTTTCCCCATCACCAGGGCTGAGGGCCCGGGCCAACTCTGCCCACTGAGATACGGCATCAGCCTGCTTGTACGGCTGAGGACTTTCCTAAGAAGCTATGTCTCCACAAAACAGTAGCTACATAGAATCTGCTCCTGTCCCAAAGCACGGGTTCGTAAATAGCAGACGTTCAGGAGAAGTTTCTGTATAGGAAGAAACAAGAATCCATGTTTCTTGAGTACACAGCAGACTAAAATGATGCCCACTGAGAAATAGGAATAAGTGGCCAGGAATGAGCCACTTACAAGCTATCTAATAGGGGACTTTTTGCGACTTTGTCTCCTATAAGATTATATCTTTGTATTGTAAGGTTTAAAATGTCACGTGCTGCCTTGACATCTTGGAGCTTCACAGGGCCCTAATGGTGAATTCCCCTGCTCTCACCAGATATGCCCTCCCAACCCAATGGCCAAAACTCTCCACCTAGCTAGGTCCCATCATAGTCAGACCAGCTGCATTGCACCCCGTTCTCAACCCAATGGGCTTTATCTCTCTGCCAGCACATGGAATTATTCAAATAAGTCAGTCACATCCTTCCACGGGAACCAGGGGTCACTTCACAGGCCCTGCTTGTTTGCTCTGTTTCTAAGTGTGCCCCTCTGTAGCCCTCTTCTAGCACTATGTGCTGGATTTTATCGGTCTGATGCCGAGTGTCCTGTGCTGGTCATCTTGCAATATTTAGGGCAGGGGAGTCCTCTGTCATGAAGAGGGTGAACAGGAGGCAATCACACCAGTCTTTGAAGGACAGTGCTTCCCAAAATGTGATCTGAGGACCATCTGTGTCAGAATTACCCAGGGACTTTGGTAAAATGCCTTTCACATGGCCTCCCACCACCGCAGACCCTCAGTGGACCCTCTGGGGATAGGACCCGGGAATATGCTTATCGGGTTCCCTAGAAGGCAGATTCTGAGAGGGATTAGCATATAGGAAGTTTATTAGGGAGTGCTGCTGGGATCAAAACCTGTGGGGGCATGAAGGAAAGGAAGCAAGATTGTGCAGAGAGAGAAGCTGGGCAAGGTCTCAGGAGGGAGCTCAGCTAACTCCACGGTGAACGCTGAAGCAGAGATGGCCCTTTAGAGTTGCCCTGAGTTGAGGCAAGGGTGCCAACTTTATAGTCCATCATCGATTGTCATTCCAAGATAGTAAACCTGACCTTTAATGGAAGAGCTTTCCTCAGCTGAGGAAAATTCCCAGACAGAGCTGACAACTGAATGGCATTCTCGGTTACTGGGATACAAGGACTTTAGCCTGAGAGTGGGCTTGGTGCCATATTCTCTCTCCACTACAGTCCGTATCTTATGGTGTTCGGTTCTGCTTTCTCATATAAGTTCTGGGAACAACATCTCCAAGATTCTGATAGCCCTTTCTTCCTGGGGAAGCTTATAAGAAGTTTAGTGAGATGAACTACAGTGCTGCTGCAGCTGGAATCAAGGCCGTAATGATGTTCATCCTCTCCCTCCTCTATGACCCATTCTAGATTTCGCCCAAGCACATCTAACTCTTCTGCAAGTCTAGACAGCTTGTTGGTGGTATGACCCAGACCCCTATTCTCCTCAGTGGTCACCATGCCTTTCTTGGGCTATGGCTGCTGCTGCACTTGTCCATTTGTCTTCAAACTGGCACTTTGCGGTAGTCCCAAGAGGTGGATCGTCTGGGTGCCACACATATTCCTTCCTGTCCCTATTATGTGACAGTAGCTCTATCTCCTTTCCTAATGACCAGAATCAATTAGCCCTGCCAAAATGGTAACTTCTATTCCTGCCTGCTGGTTCGTTGGCACAAGGATCCCAAAATGCCCAGACATCAGTTGTAATTTTAGTTCCATGAGACTCTTGCTGCATTCCCAGGTGGTAGTCTTTCCCTTTGGGGGACTAGAACACTGAATCCCACAGAACGTATAAGTACAATGATGGAAAACACAAATTTCCCAACGTGGATTAGCGGAACTGATGATAAGCAGGGACACTCATACTTTGACACTTTGATTGCCAGACTCATGTGTTCTACCAATTTGGAATGTGGCAACTTACAAATGTCTTCACTTTAGAATATATATTATAGCCTGGAAGATGGTGCCCCACCTTACAGGGAACCAAGTTGGTGCCCTCAATAGTGCAGCAGTTTCTGAGTGGTATGGTATGTGATTCCTTGGTAATAGATCCCATGATAATATATTCTCTTTTGCTGTGAAGAGGACCACTTAGTTCATGTGCTGTAATATGGGATTACATGTCAATAGACCAAATATGGATAAGGACCTGTGACCAAACTCATATGAAGAAAGACCAACTCATACCAAGAATATATGTTGATTCTAGCTAAAATAAACCTCTGTCCCTTCCAGGATGGAAAGGGTCCGACACAGCCAAATTGCCAACAAGTAGCCAGTGGGTCTCCTCAAGAGAAGATGTCATATAAAACACTCAGAATTGGTCCTGACAGATTTGACATTTGCAGCAGTAACACAGCTGCAATTAGATCAACATTGGTGAGTGGGAGCTCATGTTTTGGGGTCTATGAACACTCTTCATCTCTGCCACTAAGGCCTTTCCTTTTGTGTACCCATTTGCTAACCCTGCGGTGGCTGATGACTAAGCTTCACTACCATCACCTAGCCAAGTTATTTCACCCACTTGGTTGCTTAATGTCTCTTCTGTATCTCTTTAATGTCTCTTCTGTGTGTTGAACACGCAACACAAAGATATCCACACTTCCAGCCTACTCCGAAAAGTCCATCCATCTGGCTCTACCCTAGACCTTTTATGCCCAATCTTCCAATCTTTCTCCTTGTGAGCTCCTAACTAACAAAATGACTTGCTGCTGTTGATTCTTGCGTATATGCTCTAACCTTAAGCTTCTAAACTTCCCTCTCCATACAAAATAGAAGACCAGGTACATCTCCCAAAGCTTAGCCAAGAAATTGGGAAAATTTCTTCTCCCACTGTTTAACAAGGTCACCCCTGGATGGAGGCTGAACTGCAGCCTTGCTGGTTTGCCCTTCACACCTCCATGACTCAACCCTGACCTAATTTTGGTCTTTTCCCTCGCCATCAGCTGATCATAAGAGACTCCCTATGTGGCCATAAGTATGAGTTGAGGAAAAGGAGCTAGTGCAATAATGGTGAATAACATGGGAGTCTGGGCAACTGTTCATTCAGCTTAATTATGCTCCTTGGTCCTTCTCATGCCTCCAAATGTGCCACTTCCAACTTATGATGAATTCGTTCTTGGCCTGCCCCAACTTTTTACTTGATGAGACTGATAGAAAGCAGTTCCTGGTCTACAGCTCTGGCTGTATGGTCACTTGATGACCTCTAATCTGCATTTCATTTTTGTGGAGGCAATACTGGGGAATTAAATAGATATAATATGAACTACTGCCCCTGAATCATTTAAGCCATTAAGTATGGCATTTATTTCTGCCGTTCCATTACTGCCAAAAAGATGAGATTCTTTTTTTCCTGCCTTAGTCAAGGATAACACCGGGGAGGCACATTTCAAAGGCTTCTGTTTGGCCTTCCCTAGTACAAGAGCTTCTGCCTCACAGGAGTTTTGCCACTACCATGCATGTCCATTCTAATTACATACTTGGAAATAGGGAAATGATCCATAGATGGGTCCGTGGTCCTAGTGTACTCACTGTAAACCAGCCCTAGGCCAAGAATCCACTTAATATCTGGCCTTCCTATAACTGCTTTCTAACGATGGGGCCATGATGACACCTGCATCACCAGATACCAATATTAACTTGAACAGTGTGCCTAATCATCCCAAAATGTTTGGGTGTTCACCTTTCCCCAGTGTTCAGTTCCCCAAGTAAGTGGTCATGTGTCCCTTTTAGGAAGGACTGGAGGAATCAGGACAGTATACATTTCCGTGATATTCCAGGGTCCTTCCTCCTAAGGAGTCAGCTTCTCCCTCAGACAGTCTCTGGGTCAGAAACCAGGCCCACATCTGGAAACTAGGCAAAGGATTGTACCCTTTTAGTTGGGCAACCGCTCTCAGCTTCCTGACCATCCATCTTTGTTGTTTGATTGTATATACTGAACAATACATGGCTGTCTGTCCATCTATCTTGCACTAGGGACATTGTATTCAATTAACCATTTCTATACCTCTCTGATGGTCAGGGCCCCTGACTGCTACTCTGACCTTGACGCTTATTGTCATGATCGTATCTACCTGGCTTCTGACAGGTAAGTGTCACTGTCTGGCTTTGATTATTTCAGAATCCTATTGTCCTTATTGCCATCAGTGAGCTCAGTTCTAGGACAGCCTCACCTACCATCAGCCCTGGCCTGCAGAAAAGAGCTGATGCACCTCTCACCAGCCCATTCTGTATTGCTTTGGTAAATGCGGTCTCCTTTGGGCCCAACTGTGGAACATAGTTTTCTATTCTTATGTAAATACATCTAGGGTGCCCACATGTCTGCGGCTGTTAGTCCCTCCGCCATCCTCCACACCGCAGTTCTGCCACTTCTACTTCACTTTGTGTGGGCCGTCACTTTCTCCAGGTTTCTAGGAGTCATCCTACCAACATGTCTACCCTCTGTCCTTGACAAGTTGTTAAGTCCTGTATCCGGGAAGAGCAGTTCCCCATTGTTAACTCACCCATATTCTATGTTATTTTCCCCCTCTTTCATCCATAATCTAGATCCCTCAGAACCTAGTCCAATACGTACCCCACTGGTACATGTAAACACTACATGCTAGCTAAGTCCTGTAGCTCCCCTGGGGCATACTCTCTTTCTCCTTTTGGCAAGCCACAGTGCCCCACCTGAATTATGTTGTGAGTGACCCTAGTCATGGTCCTAGTAGCTATAAGGTGAGGTGGGTCAGGTCTCTAGAGGGGCAGATGCTATCTTGATGTGGAGAAGCCTCTACATTGTGTCCAACTAAGGTGAAAACCACATCTCTTAAGGAGGAAGGGGGTCTTCTGCAAAAAAGAAGATGCAGGGAATGTCAGGATGCAAGATCTCAGAGCACATCAACCCAGATGTCCCTATGCTAAGAATGTGGCATGACCTTAGATGAGGTCTTCAACTGAGGGAAATCCCTAGAAAGTACTGGAAGCTATAAGCTGGCAGTGAAGAGCACTCCCAGCATCTGGGAAAATAAGTCCTTCAGTCCTAAAGGGGAGTCTTGGTGGCAGCAGCAGAGCATCTTTTATTTCTACATTTTTATCAAACTCTCCAGGTGATTCTTACGTACACTAAAGTATGAAAATAACTGCCCCAGGAGATCAAATATATAGTTGCCTCCACTATCCTTAAAACTTTTCCATAAGAGTTGGAATCTCTAACAAGGAATAAGGACAAGATGGGCTGTGAAAATAAAGACACTTTTGATTTCCAATAATTTTGGGTAGTAGTGAATATCAAAAGTTGTAACAACTTAAAAAACTTTCTAATATTGTTGCTTGAATTCTATACAGAAGTGGGATTTCTTCATTAAGCAAATATAGAATGGAACTTTTCCCAAAAAAACCTTATTCTCTAATCCGTCACAAAATCTGGGCATTACCTGGAAATGCCATTTTCATAACATACATGATAATCTTTAGAGAAAGTCTTTACTGCCTGCGTTTCCATCTCACGGGTTTTCCTCTGTAGTCACACGGTTATTCTCTAGTTTGCCCACTAGTGGACACTGTTGAGCTTCCAAACTTAAAGCTCTTTCTGATGGGATCGTGAAGAGGCAAAAGAAGAGACATGAATGGAGAAATAAAATCAAAATTAATATGGCAACAACCTTTCTATAATCCTGTTTATTCACCATGTAACGGGCTAATAAATGTTTATGTCAATCATATTTAGAATAACAAACAAAGTCAGAACCAGCTAAACTTACATTGCTCGCAGAGAATACTTTTACAGCAGGGAAGCACTGCTTGATGGCTAATGACATAACTAAGCCACAAAACAGTATTCTATTCCTCAGGGAAATGACATGCTTTCTTTTCAAGAAAAATTATTTCCCATTTTTCTAGTTTCCTTTTCTTCACAACACTTTGAGAACATTGTCAACCTTTTCATCAATATTCAAACCGAATGCTGCAAAGTAGAAGATAACGCGCTATCATTAAAGGCAGGTTTGTGAACAGAATTTGGGGGAAAAGACGATGAATGAATTTTAAGTAATTTATAATTCATTGTATTTTAATGACTGGAATTCTTAGCTTATCATATAGATTATAAGTACTTCTGTAAAAAGAACCCAGGATCATTTCACTCTTCCAGCTATTGTGATGTTGCACTAGCAGTCACTGCATAATGTTGAAGGCAGCATTTTTTAAAGATTTATTTATTTGGGAGAGAGAGAGAACGCGCAGAAGGGAGGGGCAGAGGGAGAGGGGAAAAGAGCCTTAAGCAGACTCTGCCCTGAGCGCAGAGCTTGACTCGACGCGGGCTCTATCTCACCACTCTGAGATCACAACCCTGAGATTACAATCTGAGCCGGAATCAAGAGTTGGTCACTTAACCGACTGCACCACCCAGCCACCCCTGGAGATAGCACTTTTTATAGAGGAATTATCTTCTATAAAATGTAGGAATAAATTCCATTCCTGCTGCTTACTTTCTGCCTGACATTGGGCAAGTTGCTAAACCTCTCTGGTCCTCCATTTCCTCATCTATAAGAGTGAGGATAAATAACACCTTCCTCACAAATTTACTGTGAAAATTAAGTGAGAAAGTATAGGGCCAGCAAAGTCCCTGGTATAAAGGAGATTGTCAGTAAATATTAGTTTTATTTCCATCCCCTAAAATAAGCCAAAATTAGAGACTAACTCCTCTTTTTTTTTTTGACAAATGGAATGGCATTTATTTTAGAAATTCTTGGATGATTCAATATTAGAAAAACCATTAATATTAATATGTTAATAGATCAAAGAAGAAAGTGAATATTCTTTTTTTTAAATGTTTTTTTATTATATTATGTTAGTCACCATACAGTACATCCCCGGTTTCCGATGTAAAGTTCGATGATTCATTAACTGCATATAACACCCAGTGCACCATGCAATACGTGCCCTCCTTAATACCCACCACCGGTCTATCCCATTCCCCCACCCCCCCTCCCCTCTGAGGCCCTCAGTTTGTTTCTCATAGTCCATAGTCTCTCATGTTTCATTCCCCCTTCTGATTACCCCCCCTTTCTTTATCCCTTNTTTCTTTATCCCTTTCTTCCCCTACCGATCATCCTAGTTCTTATGTTCCATAGATGAGAGAAATCATATGATAATTGTCTTTCTCTGCTTGACTTATTTCACTTAGCATTATCTCCTCCAGTGCCGTCCATGTTGCAGCAAATGTTGAGAATTCGTTCTTTCTGATAGCTGAGTAATATTCCATTGTATATATGGACCACAACTTCTTAATCCAGTCATCTGTTGAAGGGCATCTTGGCTCCTTCCACGATTTAGCTATTGTGGACAATGCTGCTATGAACATTGGGGTGCATAAGACTAACTTCTCTTTTAAGATGGGGCAAAGCCCTGGGCTTTTGAACGAGCAAAGGCACCAGCAATCAATGGTTGATTAATGCTTCTTTCTCTTTCTAGTACATAAGTTCCATGAAGAAGACTCTGCGTGTGTATTTTGGCCACCATTATATCCCCAAAGTAGATGGTATATATTAGGGGCTCAACCCATATTGGTTGAATGAATGAATGACCACTGAGATTCAAAAAATATGAGTAATTCCTGTGACAGGGAAATCGTACTATTATCGCAGTTAAAAGGTGATAGCAATAGAGTAGTTCAAGATGTCATGCGATTCTGAGTCATATATAAGAACTCATTGGCTATAGGGGCACGTTGGGTGGCACGTTGGTTAAGCATCCGACTCTTGGTTTCAGCTCAGGTCATAATCTCAGGGTCATGTGGTCGAGCCCTGTGTCAGGCTCTGCAGTCAGTGCATCTGCTTAGGATTCTCTCTCCTTCTCCCTCTGCCCCTCCTGCTCATGAGCTCTCTCTTTCTCTTTCCCTCTCTCTCTCTCTCAAATAAATAAATAAATCTTTCAAAAAAATAAAAAGAACCTGTTGGCTATATTCACTGAGGCTCTCAATAAGTTCTTGGGATCACCAACCCAACTAGGTTCCAATATGAGAGTCAAGAGCCAATGAGGCCTATAAGCCAATAGGATCTCCTTCCGATTTCCAGACTGTGCCATGCCTGAACACTACCTGCAAACCATCCTGACGAGGATTGTCCCACCACATCAACTGCGCCATACTTGAGAAATGCAAGCTTCCCCAACATCTTAGTATCAGGTTCTTGGGCTCCATCCTCCCCCAAAAAATTAGTCAATGTACCAAAAGTGTTATTGGTTCCAAGAGTGTAGTTCTGTCAAAGTATAGTGAGGTCATAATTACTTTTGTGTATCTTCCTGAGGAAGAGAGCATTTCTCCCAAGCTCACCATATATATCAGCTTCATTTCAGTGGTTTCAAACTGTAATAAAACTACTTCCAGTCGGGGGATGGGATCTATCTGGTCTTTCTGCACTCTGAATCCATATACCTAGTCACTGAAGAGCTCTTGGTTTGTCAAATTCCTTCCCATTGGTATATGTTTTGCTAGTGCTCTCTTCTCTGCTTTTCACTTCTTGTGTGTACACAAAAAGCTAAATCATGGAAACTAAACCAAAGGAATGAGAAGTACCATGCAGTTCAAAGAAAATTGGACTAAGAGTCAGAAAAATCTGGTTGAGATTCTTAGCCACTCCACTTCCTAGATGTGTCACAGTAGACCTGTTTTCTTGTTTATAAAGTAAGGTCAGTGATGCCCAGTCTATTACTTTATAAGGCCATGGGACATAAAGGTCAAGTGTAAGCTATATCCAGGAGCTTCAGAAAGTTACCCCCCCCCACCAAGCCCAGAGATGCTTCACTGACTTCTCTGCCCTCTCCACAGTGCACCAAGGAGGGTTATCATGTCACCTCTATGTTCTTCCTGAAAACATTTGTGGTCAAATACTCTGCGCCATAAAATCTCCTTTGGTAGACACAGCAGTCTCTGTAAAAGCCTCCACCCGATCTGTCAGAAATTCTAGAGACCTAGTATATCATGTATATTCCCATGAAATATGAAACCCGGATCAAACAGCCACCTGGAAAGACTCAAAGTGCTCATCAGAGCCAATGCATTCATCAGGGACTTGTCCAAATTCTGGGATTACGGTGCTACATCTGAAGAAGCAGACACACTGAAACCAGGACTTATTATCTATAGGATTTCTGCCCGTCTGAGACAGTGGTCCCCCAAATAATCCTACACCACATGAGTTCCAATTATTTCATTTGATATTTATAAAGTTTTTATTCAATGCCAAGAACTCTTCTAGGTACTTCACAGGCATTAACTCATTGAGTCCTTACTTCAACCCTATGCTTTAGGTACTATTATTATCCCCATTTTATAAATGAGGAAATCTAGCTACAAAGAGGTTATGTAACTTATCCAAGATCACACAGTTGTTAAGTAGTAGAGCCAAGATTCCAACCTAAACCATGTGGCTTCCAGAGTCCATGTCCATAGTCCCTACATTGTATTTTTCTATCTTCACTTTTACTCAGGTTGACTTTGAGACATAGACTAACCAGGGATTTGAACTGCAATTTGTCCTGCTCATATGCAGGTGTCCCTTGGTACTTAGGGTATGGTTCTCATGATGACTACAGACTCTACTTTTATTCTCTAGGCAACCTGACCCTTAGCCCATGTGAGACTTTAACTTTTACTTCTACCTTGGTGATACCAGCCTATATCAGTCTCACCTTGATAAGACAGGACAGAGGCCACCTTATCTCTTTTACTTTGAAAAGTACACCAGGACACATTTCTGGAAACTTATAAACTACCAAAACTGAAACAGGAAGAAATAGACAATCTGAACAGACCAATAACCGGCAAGGAAACTGAAGCAGTAATCAAAAACCTCCCAAAACAAGAGTCCAGGGCCAGATGGCTTCCCAGGGGAATTCTACAAAACATTTAAAGAAGAAATAATTCCTATTATATTGAAGCTATTTCAAAAAAATAGAAATAGAAAGAAAACTTCCAAACTCGTTCTATGAGGCCAGCATTACCCTGATCCCAAAACCAGACAAAGACCCCATCAAAAAGGAGAATTACAGACCAATAACCCTGATGAACATGATGCCAAAATACTTAACAAGATTCTAGCCAATAGGATCCAACAGTACATTAAAAAGGATTGTTCACCACAATCACGTGGGATTTACTCCTGGGATGCAAGGGTGGTTCAACATTCCCAAATCAATCAACGTGATAGAGCACAATAAAAGAAAAAACAAGAACCATATGATCCTCTCAATCAATGCAGAAAAAGCATTTGACAAAATACAGCATCCTTTCCTGATTAAAATTCTTAAGTATAGGGATAGAGGGAACATACCTCAATATCATAAAAGCCATCTATGAAAAGCCCACAGCAAATATCATTCTCAATGGGGAATAACTGAGAGCTTTCACAGCAAATATCATTCTCAATGGGGAAAAATTGAGAGCTTTTCCCTTAAGGTCAAGAACACGACAGGGATGCCCACTCTCACCATTATTATTCAACATAATACTACAGGTCCTAGCCTCAGCAATCAGACAACAAAAAGAAATAAAAGGCATTCAAACTGGCAAAGAAGAAGTCGAACTCTCTCTCTTCACAGATGATATGATACTTTATGTGGAAAACCCAAAAGACTCCACCCCAAAATTGCTAGAGCTCATACAGCAATTCAGCAATGTGGCAGGATACAAAACCAATGCACAGAAATCAGTTGCATTTCTATATACTAGCAATATAACTGAAGAAAGAGAAATTAAGGAATCAATTCTATTTACAATATCTCCAGAAACCATAAGATACCTAAAAATAAAGCTAACTAATACTCTAGAAATGACAGAACACTTATGAAAGAAATTGAGGAAGACACAAAGAGATAGAAAAACATTCCACGCTCATGGATTGGAAGAATAAACATCATTAAAATGTCTATGCTGCCTACAGCATTTTATACTTTCAATACAATCCCTATCAAAATACCCTTGACATTTTTCACAGAGCTGAAACAAACAATCCTAAAATTTGCATGGAGCCAGAAAAGACCTGAATCACCAGGGGAATGTTGAAAAAGAAAACCAAAGCTGATGGCATCACAATGCCTGACTTCAAGCTATTTTGCAAAGCTGTAGTCATCAAGACAGTATGGTATTGGCACAAAAACAGACACATAGATCAATGGAACAGAACAGGGATCCCAGAAATGGACCCTCAACTCTATGGTCAACTAATCTTCGACAAAGCAGTAAAGAACATCCAATGGCACACAAAAGGAAATAGTCAAAAAAACTAAGAGGCAATCCACGGAATGGGAGAAGATATTTGCAAATGACATTTCAGATAAAGGGCTGGTATCCAAGATCTATAAAGAACTTCTCAAACTCAACACCCAAAAAACAAATAATCCAGTCAAGAAATGGGTAGAAGACATGAATAGGCTCTTCTCCAAAGACGACACACACATGGCTAACAGACACATGAAAAAATGTTCAACATCACAAGCCATCAGGGATATATAAAACAAAACCACAATGAGATACCACCTTACACCAGCTAGAATGGCAAAAATTAACAAGACAGGAAACAACAAATGTTGGAGAGGACGTGGAGAAAGGGGAACCCTCTTACACTGTTGGTGGGAATGCAAGCTGGTACAGCCACTCTGGAAAACAGTAATTTGGAGGTTCCTCGAGACGTTAAAAGTAGAGCTACCCTATGACCCAACAATTGCACTACTGGGTATTTACCCCAAAGATATAGATGTAGTGAAAAGAAGGTGAACATGCTCCCCAATGTTCATAGCAGCAACGTCCACAAGAGCCAAACTGTGGAAGGAGCCAAGATGCGCTTCAACAGATGAATGGATAAAGAAGATGTGGTTCATCTATACAATGGAATATTAGCCATTAGAAAGAAAGAATATCCACCATGTGCATCGACATGGATGGAACTGGAGGGGATTATGCTAAGTGAAATAAGTCAAGCAGAGAAAGACAATTATCATATGGTTTTACTCATATGTGGAACATAAGGAATAGCATGGAGGACCACAGGGGAAGGGAGGGAAAAATGAATGGGAAGAAATCAGAGAGGGAGACAAACCATGAGACTCCGGACTCCCGGAAACAAACAGGGTTACAGGGGACGGGGGCGGGGGGGTTGCTGGTGTAAATGGGTGATGGGTATTAAGTGGGCATGTGTTGTGATGAGCACTGGGTGTTATATGCAACTAATGAATCATTAAACACTACATCAAAAACTAATGATGTACTACATGCTGGCTAACTGAACATAATAAAAAAAAAACCCTCTCTCTCCTTCTGCCCCTCCCCCTGCTCTGTCTCTCTCCCTCTCCCTCTCTCTCAAATAAATAAATAAATCTTTTTTTAAAAAAGACAAAAAAAAAAAAAAAGAAAGAAAGGTAAGTACACCAGAATTGCAATTTGTTGAGCATCTATGTAAAAGGCAGTTCTCTGGCAAGAAGAGATGGCACATTCAAAAGGAATAATTGAAAAGAGTTTAATCCAAGGATGTAGGGATATGAAGCAGGGAAGGCAAAGCATTCAGAGGTAGAGAGAGCTGGATCCTAGGAAAGGGGGCTGCCTGACAGTATCTGTGGCCTTAGGTAGATGAACACCGTCAGGGCCAAACTCCACCCCAGTTGGGAGGGAACCAGAAAAACACACTAAATTTTCTCTCATCTCCTTTTCTGATTTCCTGGTGGTACTCCCATTGGCCAAACCAAACCAGAAGCCCAAGGGCTGTGGAGCCCATTGATGTAGTCCATAGTAGTCTGTCTTCCAGTTCAATTGCAGGGCAGATAATAGTGTAGAGTAGATCTAGAGGAAAAATGGAGAATGCCATTTGATATGTGCCGTGTATCTTTCACATCCATTAACTTAATCTCCCCTACAACCCAGGGAGGTAGGAATTAGTGTCACCATTTTACAAATAAGGAAACTAAATCTCATAGAGATTAAAGATTAAGTGACTAGCCCAAGGTCACACAGTGGGAAAATAGCAGAGTCAATATTCACTCCCATATCTTTCCATTCAAGACCATGCTCTTAACTACCATGCAATAATACCCTCTTCTATGTTACAAATAAGAACAATGATATTGGAAAATAAGACTATACAAAAGACATGTTAAATGAGTTTATTCTTCCTATCTACTAGCAGGTTGGCCTTTACCAAAGAGGCCTGAAATTTACACTAAAGTCTCACAGCCACCCACAATTTGCTTGAGATTTTTTTAAGTTTAAGATAAAAGAAAGAGATAAATAGCATAGATCTAAATGATATCAGTGAAAATGGCAGAGTAGCTGTATTTGAAGGCCCACCACTCTATAGAAACATTGAATAATCAAGCAAAAATTGTCAGAATTAACTTTGTAAAAACTCTGTAAAAGAGTCAAAGGTTTGCAGGAACTAAGTGAATGTTGAATCAAGAAAAAGGCAACTTTAAAAGAGTAGGAAAGCTGTGTGGCATTTTTACTTGCCCCTTTCCCCACTTCCCTCCCTGGCTCAGCATCAGTCTTGAAGACAGCAGCCCACAGTCATAGTGTGAATCCTGGTTCTTGGTTCCAGAGGGAGCAGAGCAGACCTTATTCTCAAAGAATTGTGTTTGTCTGTTCTGATCTGTCTGGGGGCAGCCTAAAGTTCTGATACAAAATGCTTATGGTTATTTTGCCTAACTTGGAATTAACTCAGGGCTGAAAAACAATAGGAAAGCCTTGAAAACAAATGAACAGCCTACAACAGCCTGGGGCAGAAGATGATAGTTTGGGCAAATAATAGGGCACAAAACCCTGAGAGTAAAAGCTTGGGAGAGAGTTTCTTTTGGAAATTAGGGTGTCCAAAAGTGCTAGTATGTACTGGGGAATTAAACAAGTCACATGCATGCCTAGGGCAGAATGCACACTCAGAAAATACCTGAGAGGACTTTAAAGTTTCATCTGTAGGCTTAGTGCAAAGAAATGAAGGCTAAGGCAGAGTTATCAACAGCTGGCTAAGTGTTACAGGAGTAGACAGCACAAAGAAATCTGCAGATTGCTAAAGGTTTTCTTTCCTTTTTCTTTTTTCTTTTCTTTTCTTTTCCCCCTCCCCGTCCCTCTCCTTCTCCTCCTCCTTCTTCTCTCTCTCTCCTCCTGGCATTCAAGTAAATCTCTGTGAAAACACTAAACATACGCTAAAGGAAAAAAACACCAGAGACCACACATGACAAAGACTATGGACCTTACAAAAACAGTTTGGAAAATTCACTAAACAAATAGTTACAGCACACAGCAAACACTAAAAACAAGCTTGGGGATGGGAGAAGTCTATTTCCAGCGTTATGCATTATAATGTGGAAAAAAGTCCACCTTTCTTTTTTCAAGATTTTATTTTTAAGTAATCTCTACACCCAGTGTGGGGCCCAAACTCACAACCCCGAGATCAAGAATTGCATGCTTCAGCAATTGGGCCAGCCAGACCTTACCCCCACACACACACCAAAAAGTCCAATTTTCAACAAAAAGTATTAAGTATGCAAAGAAAAAAAGTATGGTCCAATCAGAAAGTAAATTCACAGACTGACCCAGAGGAAGCACAGACACTGAGCTCACTAAACAAAGACTTTAAATCGACGATATTAAATATGCTCAAAGAGATAAATTATGGATGAAGAACTAAATGAAGTCAGGAGAATGATGTATGAGCAAATAGAGAATATCAGCAAAAAGACAAATCATATTCTGGAGCTGAAGAGTATAATAACTAAAATCCAAAACTCACTACAGGGTACCAAAGAAGATTTGAGAAGGCAATTCAAATTACCCAGTGTGAGGCAAAGAAAGAAAAAGAGGAAAAATTAACAGAGCCTAAGAGACTTGTTGGAGACCATCGTTATTCCCAACATACACAAAATGGAAGCCCCAGAAAGAGAGGAGGAGAGAAAGGAGTAGAAAGAATATTTGAAGAAATAATGGCTGAAACTTCCCAGATTTGATAAAAGACACAAACTTACACATTCCAGAAGCTAAATGAACTCTATGATTTATGAACACATAGATGGACATCAAATACATTCCAATTAAATTGTCAAATCCTTAAGACAAAGAGATAGTTTTAAAAGAAGCAAGAGAGAAGTGACTCATCATATACAAGGGATCTTCAGCAAGATTATAACTGAGTTTCTCATCAAAAACCATGGAGGTGTGAAGGGAGTGGAAAAGCACATTTCAAAGTGCTTTTGATGGTTAATTTCATGTCTCAACTTGACTAGGCAAAGGGGTGCCCACATGGCTAGTAAAACATTATTTCTTGGTGTGTCTATGAGGGTGTTCCTGGGAGAGATTAGCATTTGAATTGGTGAACTGAGTAAAGCAGTGGGCCTTTGGTAATGTGGGTGGGCATCCTCCAATCCTTTGAGGGCCTGCATAGAACAAAAAGGCAGAAGAAGGGTGAATTAGCCCTCTCTCTGCTTGAGCTGAAACATCCATCTTCTGCCCTTGGACAGGCATTCCTGGTTTCTAGGCTTCCAAACTCAGATTGAGACTTATACCACCAGCCCCCCGATTCTCAGGTCTTTGGATTCAAACTAAATGACACCATCAGCTTTCCTGGCTCTCCAGCTTGCAGTTGGCAGATCATGGAATTTCTCAATCTCTATAACCATGTGTACCAATCCCTATAATCTGTATCTATATCTATGTTTATCTCCTGCTGGTTCTGTTTCTCTGGAGAACACTGAAAGGAAACACATACCTCAAAATTATCCTTCCATATTTAAGGGAAAACTAAGACATTTCTAGATAAATATTACTTAAGAGTTTATTGCCCATAGACTTGACCTATAATAAATGCTAAAAAGAGTCTGTCAAGTTGAAATGAAAGGATACTAGATAGCAATGCAAAACTTACTAAGAGATAAGAACTCCAGTAAAGGTAAATACATAGGTAAATGTGAAAAATAGTATTACTGTATTTTTGTTTTACAATTCTGCTTTTTATCTCCTATAAGATTTAAAAGACAAATACACATAAAATATTGATTATAAATTTATGTTAATGAGCACATGATATATAAAGATGTAACTTATGACAATAACATAAGAAGCGAGGGGCAGAGCTGTATAGGAGCAGAGTTCTGTATGCTATTGAAGCTAAGTTGTTATGAACTAAAACAAGATTTTTCTAAATTTAGGATGTTGATTATAACATAACATCGATGGCAACCACTAAGAAAATATCTTCAAAATATACACAGAAAGAAATGAGAAAAGAATCAAATCGATACCACCAAAACCTCAAACACAAAAGAAGGAAGTAATGGGGTAAATGAGGAACAAAAGGCAATAAGAAAGACTTCTGGTTTCTGGTCCAGCATGTAAAAAGTTCAGAAGTCACCACTCCATCCTAATAACAAGGAACAAACTGAAAAACCAACAACTCATTTGGTCTGTAAATGAAATGAGGTCGCAGAGCAAACTACTGTTCCCCAGTTGAAGAGAAAGACGGGTGAAGACAGAGAAAACTCAGTGGAGCTGAAGCCCTGGAGGAAAGCAGTTCCATAGTAGGTGAACCCGAATGGTAATTCATGAATTGCTGGAGTGCAGACAAGTCTGAGAGATAAAAAACCCCAGGGGGACCAAATCATCAGGGACACCACACACTTTCATGAGTTTTACCTCCTGGAGCTCCACCAGATCCTCAAAGTGAGTATCAGAAAAAAAAAAAAAAAACCCTCATGCTTCCAGTAGAAAAAGGGGGAAAGGAACCATTTTAAAATACACTAGAGCATTCTGTTCTTAACAAGGTCTGCTCTCAGGAGAAACTACTTAACCAGAGCCTAATGGACTTAGGGGAAGGGAAATAACCCAACTCTAGCTATCCTGTCCCACTAAAGAGGGGAGAGGACTGAGAAACACGTGTGAAGTTCACCATCTAGAGCCACAGGCTCACTAAAAGACTGAGGCCTAATCACAGGACTAGAAAACGCTTCCCCTTGCCCCACGCCCTGACACTACGTTAACAAAGGCCTATCTAGAGCAGTTTATTTAACCCAATACCTCAGGCCCAGCTATCGTGGAAAAATTATAAGAAATACTAAATATCCTTCAAAAGTGAAGGAGAATAAAGACTTTCTCAGACAAGCAAAAAATGAGGGCATTTGTTGCCAGTAGACCTGCCTTGCAAGAAATGTTAAAAGTTCTTTGGAGAAGGAAAATGATACAAGTCAGAAACACAGATCTACGTTAAGAAAAAAAGCACATCAGAAAAAGGATAAGGTAAGATAAAATAAAAACTTTACTTTTCATATTCTTAACTAATGTAATTAAAGTTTGTTCAAAATAGTACCAACAATGTATTCAATTATATATCTATATCTATTCTTATGTGTAAGTGACCTGAATGACAGCAATGATTGAAGGGACAGGAGGAAGGAATATATTATAGGTGTGATATAACAAATACTATAATATTTGTTATCATTTGCATTACCCATGAAGTGTTAGCGTTATTTGAAAGTGAACTTGGATTAGTTGTAAAAGTATACTGCAAACTCTAGAACCACTAAAAAAAAGTAAAATAAGAAGTATAACTGCTATGCTAAAAAAAAAAAAGGAGAGAAAATGGAATAATAGGAAATGCTCAGTTAAAACCACAAAAGGCAGAAAAAGAGTAGAAGACAAAAATAGGAACAAAAAACAAGGGCAACAAATAATGGTAACAAGTATGATAGCTATTAATCCAAATATATCAATAATCACCTTAAATGTCAATGACCTAAATGTACCAATTAAGACACACTGTCAGAATGGATCAAAGAATAAGATCCGACTGCACATCGTCTATAAGAAACCAACTTTAAATGTAAAGATACGGGGGCACCTGAGTGGCTCAGTCGGTTCAGCATCTGACTCTTGATTTTTGCTCAGGTCATAATCTCAGGGTTGTCTGATCAAGTCCCGCATTGGGCTCTGTGCTCTGCGGGAAGTCTACTTGAGATTCTCTCTCCCTCTCCCTGAACCCTTCTCCCCACTCTCCCTCTCTGTCTCAAATAAGTAAATAAACCTTTAAAATAAATAAATAAATAAAGATACATACTGATTAAAAAGTAAATGGATGGAGAAAAATACACCATGCCAATCAAAAGAATGCAGCTGTCTTGTGACACGTAGTGTGGGTAATAAATACGTCTTTACTGTTTTATTTTTGGGGGGGAGAGATAGAGTGGGGGGGCAGCGGGAGAGGGACAGAGAGAATCTCAAGCAGACTCCCCACTGAGCGTGGAGCCTGTTGTGGGGCTCAATCTCACAACACTGAGGTCATGACCTGAGCCACAATCAAGAGTTGGATGCTTAACCGACTGAGCCCCCCAGGCGCCCAAGTAAGTCTCTACTGTTTTAAAACACTGAGATTTGGAGCATGTTTGTTACCACACAGAATAACCCAGCTTAGCATGACTGATAAGTGCTTTTTTCTATTCAGTGATGGCTAACTTTTAAAATGACTCTTTTATAAAAACGTCACAAATGATAGAAGTTACACTCTAAGTGTCCATTGATTAAGACAATTCACAATAGCACAGAGCTACTAGGAATTCTGTAACATATTTAAATAAATTTGTATTTTATGAATAATAAGAGGATCTGCATACCTGTGAAAAATTATAGTATATGTAATTGGTACTTTGTCCTGGGCCTATTAGCTGCCCATACTGCGTAATACTGTGATAGGTCCAGAGGGGAACCCAAAAGACATGTGAAGGCTCTTTCCCGTCTTTATGGGCCAAGATGTACTCATGGAACAAAGGTAGCAATGAGACAGTATGTTCTAGTGTCCAAGTGGGTGAAGCGGTGTGGTATAATGGTTAAGAACATGGGCCCTGGAGCCACACTGCCTGGGTTTGAGTCCCAATTATGCCATTCGCTGTGTGACCTTAGACAAATTGCTCAACTTCTCTGTGTTCCAGTTTCCTCCTCTGTAAAGTGGTGAGGATAGTGGTACCTACCTCGTAAAGCTGTTGTGCAATAATTAAGTTCCTTAAAAAAGGTAAAACGTTTATAACGGTGCCTGAAGCATATTATGCGTTGCTATTATTACTCCTCCACTCATCTTTTAACTTCTGCAGTCCCCTGGGGATCTTTTGAACATGTAGCCCCAGGACAAATACTTGTTGAGTAAGTGGCCTAGGCCACAGACCCACTTGGCAGCTATGGAGTCCTTACAAGTGGCCTGTGACCCCAGAAAATGGCACTGAGCATTGTCTGATGACAGACTAAACAAAGTATCAATTAGACACACAGTAATTTTTCACAGCTAAGCAGATCCTCTTCTTACGCATCAAATAAAAATTCACCTCAGCTCTTTTCCATCTGTTGAGTCTACCTAAGTTACCATTTCACATCCGTGGCATCGGCTAACATCTACGTTCCTGTCAGTTATGAGAACAGAGGCAGCATCCAGATCTCACAATCCCCAGATACCAATTTCCTTGACCTACTGTCTAGCCACCTATGGCTGCAATTTCCTAAGACATGCAGCATATGGCTTTCTATCCCAGAAAATCCCTACACCAAGGAGTGATGCTTTGGTGAGTCTTCTCCTCAGTTCCTTTTGAATAGTAGCTCCTGGGGCGCCTGGATGGATCAGTCAGTTAAGCGTCTGCCTTCGGCTCAGGTCATGATCCTAGGGTCCTGGGATCGAGTTCCGCATTGGGCTCCTTACTCAGCGGAGGTCTGCTTCTCCCTCTCCCTGTGCCCCTCCCCAGCACTCATGCTCGTTCTCTTGTGCTCTAAAATAAATGAATACATCTTTTAAAAAAAATAATAGTTCCTGACATGAGAGCAAAGAGCCCTTGAAGAATCTAATGGAATATATTAACAACCACCCCAGAAACACATACAGATAAGCACAGGGTCATACATAATTTCACAAGGTTCCCAGAGCCCCTATAGCCCATCCACAGACACAGAGGAGGGTCACAGCAATGGACTCCAGTATACAAACCTCTATTAGAATTATATCTTTGTTTGGGCCTCTTAGTCTTATGCTTATGGTTGAGTAAGCGGTTTAGAAATAAAATCAGAGCCAAAGAAAAGTGAGAGTCTTCATCCATAAGGCATAGATCTGAGTTGGTCTAAGCCAATCACTTCAGGCCTTTCTCTTTTGGGCTTCCACTTTTAACCAAAGGAGAGGTAAGTCCATGGGAAAGTAATTACTTGGTAAGAAAACATACCCTATAAGTCCCATAACTTAGTTGACACTATCTGTTGATACTTCATTGGATGCCAATAGAACACTTTCCCTTAAACATTCCACGTGGTTTTCACCCTTGTACATAATTGGCCTAGTTTTTATAAAGATGAAATGAGACAAGGAATATAAGATGCTTAGACTAGCGCCTGGCACATAGTAAGTCCTGCATAGCTCTTAGCTGTCATTGTTGTTGTCATTAGATGCACCCAGAATGAATGTGAAGGGGGTGTTTCCAAATACAACAGATCAGGTAGTGGGAATAAGGAGAGGAGGACGAGGATGGGGAGATTAAAAGGAGAAAGGAATAGAAGAAGAGGAAGAGGGAGAGAAGGAAGTGCAGAAAAGAAGACCTTCCATTTATTGAGGGACTGACACTGCCAGGTACTATATTAAATGCTCGGTATCTCATTTAATTCTTACAGTAACTCTAGAATGTAAGAGCTATTATTATCCCCATTTTAAGATGAGATGGCATTCTGGAAAGTCTAAGCTGTATGCCCCAGATCACAAAGCTAACAAGCAATGGAGTGAAACCAGATCCCCTTGATTCCGAACCTATGCATACATCTACAGCCTCTCATATAATGTTTGATGTGAGAAATTTATTTTAAAATGACTGCAGGAACAATGTTTGCTTTCTAGTAATGAATGTGGATGTTTCCCACTCAGTGATAGTGAGAACTCTACAATTGATTGTATCTCCTTTACCATCACCACTCAAGAACTGAGAACCAAATGTGAAGCTCAACCACAGTGATTACGTTGGCCCTCAGGCTTGGAATATTTGAGTGTGAATATTTTTGTTGTAAGACACAGAATCTTTTATGGTTAAAAAGCAGAGTACAAAACACGTACACAAATAAAATTAAGTGAATATGTTCACTTCCTGGTTTGAACATTATTCCTAAAATCTACGATGTGCCACTCATTTGCTTTTCAAACCCTTTCTTTGTACAATACAAAGGAATCTTTCAGCCCAATCTCCACCCCACCTCAACTTCCAAACAGGGGTGCTCTCCAACTTTATTTTGGTTATTTAATGGGCATTTATATGTACTTATCATGTGCCAGGTGTTGAGCGCTTTACAAGAATTTTCATTTAATTCTCATTGCAACGTTGTGAGGCAGGTTTCTGTTATCTCTCATTTTGTAGATGGGAAGCTGACACACAAAAAGGTTATATAACTTGGTTCAGGTCACAGCGATACTAAGTTGCTGAGCCAGGATTTAAATTCACGCTGTCTTACTTAGATGTGCACCTTTAAATGAGGCTGACCCACGCCAATGAGCACCAGTAAGGTCACATGCAATTTGTGGTATATAATCAATGCACAATAAAGATTTGGTCAATAAATTATTGAATGAATAAACAAATCCCAAGACTCATCCAGGCCCATCCTTACTTCCTTTGCAAGCAGGTATTATTCTGCTTTTTCCTTCTCAAGAAGCCCAGCTCAGCTTGGTCACTGGCCTACAGCCCTAATATTACCTCTCTAGACTCAGCATCTGTTAACTTGTTTTTCTGGCATGATCCTTTTTAGCCACTAAGGACTTTGGCTCAGACTCCCTTTATGATTCTCTCAGCTTCCAGAAGCATCAAGTGAGGTCCCACCGTAGCACAAGCCCCTTAAGAAACAAATGCTAAGCTTGTCCCACTTGGAATCTTGAGTAAGAGGGGAGTTCAGAAACTCTAATCAGTGGTGTCTATACCTAGTGCATCGCCTAGTGCACGTCCACATGTTCAGTCCACGTTTGACAGAGAGAATCTAAATATGTAACTGACTGAAACAGGACAGCTCTAGTATGAGCCTACAGGGGGAGTTTTTTGGAAGAAATTGTTTTAGCTTTGGGGTATATAAACAACATTGTCATCTGAAAGGCAACAGGAGATTTAAAAAAAGTTTTAACCTTTTTTCAAACCATTGAAACTGAAAACATACATACTGGAGAAGACATAGTCCTTCTATTTCCTGATAGAGCTACATGATAAAACCGCTTATGTTTGTCTCCTTTTATTTGTAGTTTATACTAGCTTTTCTGTTTGTTAATATTTCAGTGAATCTGGATAGTGTTAAACTGATATTGTTTAAACACTATGATAGGAAAAATGTTTTTTAATAATATTTTTTATTATATTATGTTAGTCACCATACAGTACATCCCTGGTTTCCAATGTAAAGTTCGATGCTTCATTACTTGCGTATAACACCCAGTGCACCATGCAATATGTGCCCTCCTTACTACCCATCACCAGTCTATCCCAATCCCCTGCCCTCCCCTCTGAAGCCCTCAGTTTGTTTCCCAGAGTCCACAGTCTCTCATGGTTCATTCCCCCTTCTGTTTACCGCCCCCTTTCTTCTTCCCTTTCTTCTCCTACCGATCTTCCTACTTCTTTGGTGGGAATGCAAGTTGGTACAGCCACTTAGGAAAAATGTTTAATTCTATCTAAAACATTGCTAAAAATCATCACGCTCCAGAATCTCTATTCCAATTTTGCCCCTCCTCATGGGGGAACCTCAAACTCATGGCCCATCTTCTCCTTCTTTCTCCCCTCCCACCCAGGGTTGGCCTGGTTCATAAATATAGGATGCAAATGGTAGAAGATCCCCAATATCATCATGAAATTAAAAGTGACCCAAATAGGGGTGTCTGGGTGGTGCAGTCAGTTAAACATCCAACTCTTGGTTTTGGCTCAGGTCATGATCTCAGGCTTAGGTCACGATCTCAGCGTCGTGAGATCAAGCCCTGTGTTGGGCTCACACTCAACACAGGGTATGCTTAAAACTTTCCCTCCCTCTCCCTTTGCTCCTCCCACCACTCCCTGCCCCCCACTCACATGTGTTCTTTCTCTCTCAAATAAATAAATAAATAAATAAATAAATAAATAAATCTTTTTTTTAAAAGTGACCCAAATAGGGCATTGAGCCTAAGAGGCTATTTCCCTAGGCTTTTTCCAAGCAAGTTAGCACATTCCAGAGAATGCTAAACCTAGCTTGATGGCATAAGGAGGAACATACAACAATGTGACTCCTTGGCCTGGAGAGAAACTCTCCCCATGCAGTAGGAACCATGAAAGAACCCGGGTTTTGTGAAAGATCTCTCAGGGGTTGGTGAGTTTCTAACTTGCAAACAAAAGGGAGCACACAGAAACAAGACCCAAGGTGACAGAAAAGCCCAGGAAGTGAGAGACTATCATCTATCTTGTTCAGGGCTGATGACAAGGGACCTAGACAACAGAACACATTCTCTGGCCCAAGAACCTTCCTCTGCAGGCACTAACAATATGGAGGCTTCGGCTTTCAGAGGGAAAGACACTCTCTTCCCCAAAGGCTCCTGTTTCAACTAAGCTCATTGGTTGTGAAGAAGAGTGACTTACTCAGCCTAGCTTAAGTAAGGGGCACGGATAGGGAAAGGCACAGTAAGGGAGATGGTTCAAGGGGATTCAAGAACCCCATTAGGGCAGGTCAGCTGACAATGACTGATGCTCCCCTTCCAAAGTGCAGAACTGTTGTTAGAATGAGGCTGCCCAGACACACACTCAAATTCGCAGCCTCCTAGAACCTGGGTAGAGCTGTGAAACTAGTTTGCACAAAGGGAAGGTGGAGAAACGGATGTGTGTCAATTACAGAACAAGGCGGCTGAAAAGGAGGGGTGTCTCCCTCAGGTCGCTTTCACCAACCGCCAGCTGAAGGGAAAGGGCTGCAAAAAGCGAGAGTGCACAGCTACAAGATGGAAGGAGCTGGAGTCCCCAGATGACCACATGTGACCGAGTGCTTCCCTGGGAGCACCTGTACTAGGATGTAGGGAGCAACGGCGATTGTGCTAAGCGGCTGAGAAGGTGGGCTTATTTGTTGCATCGGCTAGCTGTCCCTTAACTGTCCGTCCAGGTACCATCATGTGAATGCCTTATGAACGCCTTATGAATGCCTTATGAATGCCGCTGGGGATCCAGGACAGCTGTGGGAACCCTGATGACTGGAATTCTTAAGCTCTGTTATTAGCATGACTCATATATAACCTGATCGTTCTCACTTCTCTCACTTCCCTCTGGCTTCCTTCCGCTTTCCTCTCTTTTTCTCTTGGACCGAGCTACAGCCTACTCCTAGTTCCTGTTTCCTAATGACTTCAGCTTGTTCCTGGGCCCTCACCACCCCTTCTACCTGGACCTTTCACACCTTAGAACCCATTACAATCTAGTTCTCCTTATCTTTCCCATAGCAAGAATCTGGCTGATCTAGCTCGTTTTTTGGGAAAGAGCTGTCTGTGCCAGGCTACCTTATAGGCTAATAGCTGTCCAGGTTTCCACCTGCTCTTTAATAAGCTGTAGTGTCTGGGTGGGGTGAGGGGGTGGGATCACGGGGCATAAAACCTAACCACTTAGGGCTGGCCCACCAGCGAGGTCTGTAAAACAAGGTAATTTATAAGAGAACAGGATATGGGAGGGGAAGAAACTATGATTGTTCAGGATGGAAGGTCTGGCAGGAGCGAAAGTTTTTTCCCCAGCCCTTGCAACTACAGGCATCATCCATATAACCTCTGGGCCTGGAAGGCCCCCAGAAGACTTAGTCCCACCACTTGGTGGGGACTCCTATGAGTTTTGTTACCCCAAGCTCAGATACTGTCCGGCCCAAGTCCCATTCACTGTCACGTGTTCCCAATCCATAAATCTATGTAATCATCTGTTATTAATTTATGCTACTATCCTGTTGGGTAGCAAGGTCTATCCTGATCTACAGCTCATTTGGCTGGAGCCCTAACCCTTGACCATGGTCCTGTTAGCCCTCCTCCCTGGAAGATGGACACTGCTCCGGGTTCTCCAGCCACAGCCTGGAATCATGCACCAACTAAACCAGACTGCCCTGTACCGCTTTGCTGCCTCTCTTCTTACTCGGAGTTTGAGCACTGCCTGGGATTCTTGCTGCCATGTCCCCCTGGGCTTCTTTGCACAGAAACACTGGCTTGGAAGGAGCCCAAGCCCACTTTTTCTCTGTACATGGTGATTTAGATTGCACTCAGCCAGTGCATGGACAAAAAAGGACTGCCCTGTGCCAGAGTTCCAAATAAAGAAGCTAAATAACTCAGCCCTGGGCAAGGAGGTAAACCAGCAAGGAAGAACAAGTGGCCAACAGGAAATAAAATGATAGCAGACTTGAGGCAAACGAATGATATTTTAGTCCAAGTTAAATAAGCCGAGTAGCATGGGGCCATGATCATATCTGCAGTTCTTCCAGGAGAAGGAGGGGTAGAAGCTAGCAGTTATTAAGCAGTGATTCGAAGCCAGGCGATGGGCCAGTTGCTTCACACATGTTTTATTTAATCCTCACAATAACCCAATAAGGATTATCATCACTCATTTTAAAGATGAGGAAATTGAGGTGCAGAGAGCATCTGTGGCTTGTCCATGGTTATACGGCCAGAAAGACGCAGTGCAGGAATTTAAATCTGGTTCTATCAGATTTAAAAACAAATGTGTTTTGCTCAGTGCTGCATCCCATGACTTGTTCACAGCCCATTACTTGGCTGTGGTAAAAGTGTTTTTGGATGGCTGCCTGCACCACTTCCAGGCTCTTCCAGGGAGAGGGTGACAGTGGGACCCTGGAAGAAGTAAAAGGCAAACGTTGTCACTTATAGGAGCCAGGTATTTTGGACAACTATCTCTTCCTTACTATGTGCCTGCGCTATTCCATGGGCTCCAGGTTCGGAAGCTTTACCGTGACTCCCAAGAATCCTTCGAGGTAGGGGAAGGGCAAGAAATAAATCTAAGACCAAACGGGGAAATGAATGGCCCACGTGGGTGGCATTTTTCTCCCTCCATTTGATGGATGAGGAAACAGAACAGGGAAGTAACTGCCCGAGGTCACACAGCAAGGAAGTGGCAAAGCCAGGATTTACACCCACCCAGGTAGCCTGTCTCAGGAGGCCATGGTCTTAATGATTGTTTTTACTGCCTCCTTGTCCTCATACCCTCAGCTTCTGGTCCCCGGCTTCAATGCTCCACTGTGGCATCACACTTGACTATGTCTCTGAACGAATGTTGTCCTGGTAGTCCTGGCCGGTGGTTCCCTTCTTCTGTTAAGATACATTGCTCTGTTCCAGGCAATTCTCCAACCCAACCCAGCCCAGTGTCTCCATCATCCCCTGGCCACGGCGCATGCGCTTTTTCCTCAGTCCTGGCACTGGGGACCAAACAAAGCCCAAGCCTTCCCCTTCAGAGCGCTAAACCTCAGCTCCTCCTGCTTTCCACTAGTCACTGCTCGGAATGAAATAATTTTTTTTTAAAGTTACTGCTTGGAAATTTCTACAAGGGCAGGTTAAAAGCAAAGAGCTCCACCAGCCTACATAATAGGGCTCGTGCTTTTTTTTTTCACTAACAAGTTACCCTGGTGGTACATTGGCTGCTGAACCATTCCCTGCAACTAGGGGCATTAGCACAACCCACAGTTTCAAATCTTTCAATAGACTCAAAACAAGTCAAAGTCGCAATCCCTTCTTAGCAGTCCTGTTGTAAGCAGACCAGCCTCTAGGGTGGAAAGAAGCTGGTCCTTTAACAAGGGCCGGCTCTTAATTACCCTGCTTCCAGGAATGCTGAGGCATGGTCTGCATTCAATGGTGCTCCGGAAGGCTGGCAGCAGGCTCTTTGTCATCTAATCACCTGGTAAGAACATCATCTTTGCTTAGTCTTTCCAGAGCGTCTGAATTGTCAACGTTTGGAGTGAGTATTGCAGAACAGAGAGGGGATTGTTAATTATTCCATGGGCCTTCTCTTCCGTGGGACAATAGATCTGGCTGGACATTTATTGAGTGATGGGGGAAAAGGGGGGAGGCGGGTGCGGTGGTTTCAGGATGGCCTCTGGGTCACAAGGTCAGGTTTCTAAAAGTTATTGTACAGACTGCTGTTGGTAGCTCTGCTTATTAGAGAGAATTAGATCCTTTGTGTTGTTTGTAAAAGCGAGAAAGTCCCAGCCAGACTCTGGCTTAAGTGAAACTTTTATTGCTGTCAGTCACACGGCCCCTCCAGTCTGAACCCTCTGTGGGAGTTCTTCTCGAGGGGCCAACCATCTTTCCTCATTCACAGATCTGTCTGGGTAGACCCAAAACACTTCAGAGAGCGGAGAATTCCTTGTCACGGCTATACAGGTGTTTTTCATGAGATGACATGTTTAGACAGTTCTGAAAACTGTGGGTTGCAAGAATTGTTAGCTCTCATCACCCCCTGATTGTAATTCCTTCATTCCTGCTCGCCTTGCCTTCTCCACCAGATATAAGCTCAATGAGAGCAAGGATCACATCTGTTTTGTTCCTTGTTCTGTGCCCAGCGCCAAGCATAGAGCTGGGCACACAGTAGACAATAAACATTTGTTGAATAAAAGCAAACATTTATGTAGTGCTTAATATGTACCTACCTAATGTTTTCTCTCTCTCTCCATGCATATGCATGTGTACACATGTATACATATACACATATATATATACACACATATATATACACACATGTATATATACACACCCATGAAAACTCCATGGAATCGTTTCAATTATTCATCCCAGTTTATAGATGAGGCAACTGAGGCCCCTAACCGTTAGCTAACAATATCCCAGGGTCACAGAGCTGGTAAGTGGTAGGACTCAGATTTGAACCCAGGCAGTTGGGCCCCAATGGCCTGTGCGTGTTCTCAACCAACTACGCTCTATTCCAAGTATGATGTGGACGCTGAGGAGGGAAACGGACGGGCTTTCCTCCTGTGGACAGTGGGGAGAGGAAGATCACTCCAAGGTTTGTCCAAATCAGATTTATCTCAAACAAAAGAAACAAGCATCCTCGTTGCCTCAAGTCCCTGAGTGAGAGGCAGGGGATGCTAAACCGAGCGGGCAAGAAGGGGCTTGCAGTGAATGCTGAGGGGACTTGGGGAGGCTGCCTTGGCGACCACAGAAGCCAAGAGAAGAGAAGCGAGCCCTAGAGACACAAAGGATGGGGGCAGGGAGAATGACTGGCAATGGGAGCATCAGCCCCTTCAACTGCTTTAGGAAGGAAGGTCATCTTGAGCGGCAAGGTGGGCCCAGAGAGAGTATCACGGCAAGGCTGAGGGCGGCGTCTCACAGTCAGCTTTCCCGGCGTCTCCCGTTGCAAAGAGGGAGACAGCCAATCCCCCGGGCCTGGCCCCTAACATTTCCAGTGACAAGCAAGAAGGGGAAATCTCAGAACCAGTCCCATGGCCCCAGGCCCCTTAACAACAACAACACTCATGTCCATGTTGCCAAACGTACATAATTCCACACTGCTGCCGAGGACAAGAAGATGACAGATGCAGAGAAACGAGGGGACGCTGGCGTCCTACGGAGGCACAGAGAGCTAATAAAATTGCCCATGGTACTCACTCAGGTGAGACTCCATATTACACTAACACTGTTCATTTGGTTCCCAAATGTCCCATAGGGTATGCACTCAAAATTGTTTTAAAATATTCATTTATTTTAAATCCAGTTATATGTATTTCTATTTTGATGTACCATATATTCAAGAATGCATTTAAATATTCTATTAAAACGGATTCATTGTCAAATAACATAAAATCTGCCAAAGTAATAGCTAACATTTCAGCACTAAGCCTTCATCACAGCTACGTCAAACCCTTGATACCCCCTTCATTTCTTTCCAATTCTGGCACCTGTAACCATAGCAACATACCCTGAAACCTTTCAAGCAGAACGGAACTGACAATCACACTAACAGCACAAATACCTGAGCTGAGAAAAGAGAGGGGCAGCCCAAGTAGGTAGCTGTTGAAATTAAAAGCTAATGACAAGAAAACAGCTGGAAACAAGCACCAGCTCACACCACTGCCTCCTTCCAGCATCTGAATAGTATGTAGAGCCCGATTTGATTTATGTTTTATTAGTGATGCTGCCATCAATGAATACTTCATTAGGCATCATCTCAACAAACAAGTGGAGTGGAAACTTCAGAAAAATAAGTTGTTTGGAGGAAAATTCAAGGGCTGCATCTGTTCACCAAGGATGTGCACGATGCATGGTTTCTGCTCATCCCCGTAGCGAGAGACAGAAAAGTGAGCCCCTTTCACAGAATCCTTTCGAAATGTACACACGTGTCTGTAAACTGCAAAGAACTGTCTGCTATTGAGGAAAGACTCCCATTAGCCAATTAGAGTAATTACATGGATTAAGATTTCTTGTGTTTGGTAATTTCTTTTTTTTTTTTTAATCCCTAATTCTTTCTTGTCCAGGAAGGGAAGGGATAAACAGCTGATACAGGCACAGAAGTAAATGGGGGCAAACTAGGGCATTCTCATTTTCAGATCCCAAAATGTAATTGAAATTTTATGCTTACCTCAACACAACAACATGTGATGATTTCTGTGCAAAAGAAGGCATAAAGGGTCACATTTCCCCAAGACTTCAATTACAGTAGCTTCTGTCTTCCCTAAAACAGCATTTGGTCTCAGAAAATTGCCTTTAATGGTGCAGGTGTTTGTTGAGAGTATCCATCACACTGAGTCCCGAGCACTCCATATTAATTCACCAGTTTCATTAGCGGGAGCCTTTTCTTTCAGGTGACAATGTAAAGTAAATATAATTTCAAACAGATGTACTGTTGTTCTATGAATCAGAAAGAGGAAAAAGAAGCTGGCATTGGCTGGAGGCAGGGGATATGAGACTCCAGCATCTTCTGAACTGGACCCACATGCACGCCCCCCTCAGAATGACGAGGAAGCCTGTCCATGCCAAGCAGCCATTTCCAAGCACCGCCAATACCTGCCAAGCAGACAATTTCCCCAACCCGATGCAAATGATGGGCATTGTTACTATTGAGAAAGGCGACCTGAAATGCCGCTGAAAACAACTTAGCCAGGATCAGCTTACACTATTTCAGCTGGCAAGGTTTCCCTAGCCCTTCCAAAAATCACAATAACGATTTGCCAACCGTATTTGTGCACGTGTGCACATACATAATGCTACATCTGGAGGTCACCTCTCTGGCAGCCTCGCTTATCCATGATATCACCAAAAAGGGGAGTCGGGAAATAAAGGCCTGTCTGCTTACAATGATTTCAAGTATAATTTTAACCAGCAGTGTTCAATTCAACAAATATCCATGTTGGACTCTTGACCCATACTTATCGGGGCAGGGAAGGGTCTGGACCTATTCTCCCACAGCTGCCAGCCTGTTTCCAGAGCAAGGAAAGACCTTCACGTAAGCTTTGGGCTGCAAGGTTTTTGTCTGCTACTTAGCAGGCCCTCCATTCCATCACGGTTAGTTCCTTGGTGATAAAGAACCTGATCGTTAGCAGTCATCCCCTCTAAAAATCCCTTAGAAGAACTTGCCTTCTAAAAGAATTACCATGTCCTGCATAAGCCTGTATTTAGGGGATGATGCAGACAGAGCCTATGCTTAGGGGAGGCATGGGTCTCGGCACTTCTAGGTTAGGAATGATGATTCTGCCAATAATTTTATTAGATGACAAAGATCTTTAGAAGTCATGTACTCCAGGGTGCCTGGGTGGCTCAGTCGGTTAAGCAACTGCCTTCAGCTTGGGTCATGATCCCAGGGTCCCGGGATGGAGCCCTACATCAGGTTCTCTGCTTTATGGGGAGCCTGCTTCTCCCTCTCCCTCTGCCTGCTGCTCCCTCTGATGTGCTCTCTCTCTCTCTGTCAAATAAATAAAAATCTCGAAAAAAGAAGTCACTTACTCCACTCACTGCATTTTACAGATAATTAAAAGAAAACCCAGAGAAATGAAAGAACTTGATTCCTTAAACAGCAAACTGGTCACATTGCTTCCCAGTTAAAACCCCTTCTTGGCTCCCAGGGCCTTTAGGACAGAGGCCAAACTCCTTGGCATGGATTACGAGCTGAGCCTTGCCAACATTTCCAGTCTCTCCTCCTTGCCGCCACCCTTAACCCTCACCCTCTGTGCTCTAGCCATGTTGAACTTTTGGAGCAATGGCTATCAACTCTGCCTGCCCATTACGATTAGCTGGCATACTTTGAAACATCCTCATGCCCAGGATGCACCTCAGACCAAGATATTTTGATTTAATTGATCTCATTTGGGACCTGGACTTTGGCATTTTCTATAAACTTCCTCGAGTGATCCTAACATTTTGCCAAGGCTGAGAACCACAGAGTTAGGTGATCTCTAACTCCTTTGTGAAACTGAGATCCCTTCCCATGGTGGTGGTAGGGAGGAGAGGTTGCTGATGAGGATACATTTAAGTATAACTTTAAAAGACAGAATTTCAATGGGCATAAATAGTCTTCATGGCCCAGCTGAGCAGGCAGTGACATGGGGATGCAAATATTCTTCTTTACTCTCTTGTATGGGATGGTTTGGATTGATGATAAACATATGATTTGAAGTCTCTATTTTTATCCACCTCTATTTATATTTTGTCCAACAAATATCACAACTGCCCCCAATATGCACAAGCATAGATACGTCAAGCGGTGACTATGAATGAACAGATATTCCTCTAGACATGGAATCAAGTTCTATGCATCTTCATTCTAGAAAGCCAGGAAGACTCACCTTCAAGGCAACAAAACCAATAACAAATAAATCCTCATCTTCAAATGCATACAAGAATCTCTACATTCATCAGAGTATGTACAATGGTCAAGTGAAGAACTTATTAATGTCGTATCCGTTGTTTCCATAGAGAAATATAAGTTTACTCATGACAGTTTAGTAGCCAGTTTCCATGGTTTCCCTTGGCAAATCAGTTGGGAGTCTGAACTGTATGTGCAACCATTTAGTATCATAGCAGTTTAACCCAGGGATATATTTCAGTTCTGAAGCAGAAGGGAATAAAAAGATCTAAATGTTTGCGTTATACATTCATTGTGAGGCAATTAGGGTATAAAGGCCCCCCAAAACCAGGATTCTAGAGGTGTGGTTTAAAAAGGCTCCGTTAGCCTTTTTGGGTGGCTCGGTGGGGTAAGCGTCTGCCCCTTGGTTTCCACTCAGGTTGTGATGTCAGCATTGTGGCCTCAGGGTTGTGAGATGGAGCCCCGCAGTGCACCCTGTGGTGGGCCCTATGCTCTGCTTAAGACTCTCTCTCCTTCTGCCCCTCCCCTGCTTTCCTTCTCTCTCTCTCGCAAATAAATCTTTAATAAAAATAAAAATAAAAAATAAATAAGACTGAGTTAAAGACATTTGGATGATAATGTAACAAAAGCTGTGATATCTGATGAGGTTACATATGAAATGGCAGAATAAATATTTAAAAGTAAACTACCCAACCCATCAATTCATTTATTCAACGAACAATTGTGCTAGGTATTGGTGGCACTACAGTTGGGTAGACAACACCCTTATTTTCAAAGTGCTTGCAAGTCTAATGGAAGAAACAGCAAAATGACCATATGATAAATGCTAAGTTTAGGGAAAGGACAGGGCACCGCGGAGCACAGAGCAGAGTCAGTTAACCGGAATCATGGGAGAGAAAACTTCTGGAGTGACCTTAAGTTGAAACCTAAAATCTATGCGCTATCCATGGTGTGTGTGTGTATGTGTGTGTGTGTGCACACGTGTGTGTGCGTGCACACGTGTGTGCCTGTGCATACACCTCAAGTTCTTTAGAGAGCATAACTCATTCTAGAAATCAAAAGTTCAGTCCAGTTAGGGTCTGAAGTGTGAGCATGGGGCATGGCAACAGAGGAAGTTTAGTGGACAGAAGAAGCCAGACTGAGTCCTGAGGCTGTTAGAAGCATTCCATCGTGACACCCTGCTTATTGGCGGGAAGCAGCTTTAAGAAAAAACAAAAACCGGATTCAATCTCATATGGTGTATCTACAAGACACAGTCTGGGAATAAACTGGTTTGAAACTAGTATGTTCTGAGAGATGCTCTAACACAATCACTGTTACTTTATTTCCCTGTGTCAAACTGTCTGGATAACACTGTATGAAAGGGGTCTTCGTGGGCTGAGTTATGAAAATGAAATAGTGTATTTCCCTGGAGGGCACACAAACCTTGCCGCACTTTTGCTTGTTTGGTCTGGGAAAAGCCAAATAAGGGGCAACTCTTCTTGACCCTGGCAGACAGAAGACATACACAGAAATGCCGTCAAATGGATTCCTCATGCACAAGCTGCTTTGCCTCCAACCTCATAGAGTCCAAATAACATCAAGGAGCGTGGGAAACAGAGAGATAAAGGTCCCTGGGACGTGATCTTCTGTGGCTAGCAGAGTAAAGTGACTAATGGGACTTGTGGCTGCCATGGTGCTTGGCTTCATTGCAGAGAAACACCTCAGAGACAGGAGGAGAGTTCAGAATGTCGTGAAGTACTTTGAGTTGCTTTTCCTCAAGGTGTTATAAAAATGCAGGGTAGTTCTGTAACAAGCACTCAAATGCTTCTGAGAATACCACAGGGTTAACAAGTTCAAAGAAATCTCAAACTGTAATGGCAAAATGCTTGATCTTTCTTTCTTTTTTTTTTTTTCCAATTTTCAGCGTCTTTACTGGGGGGAAGAAAAGCATAACTGAATAAACCCTAGAATTAAGATCTCTTTTGAGTGACAATCTCTTTAGTTCTACACAGTTAAGAGAACCCCTATGGGGTTAATAGAAGACTTGGCCTCCTCAGCAGTTACATATTCCATTTAAACTCTGGGTAACAAATCATTACCAGGCCTTCTGGGACATCATTTTTGCCGCCTTTGGAAACTCTTTCTGGAAGCAGAGCATTATCCTGATACTGCACAGGAAGTGAGTGGGGCACTCCCAGACCCTGCGGGACATCCAGGGTGACTATCAAGCCCGGGAGCTCACAATGTCATGCCAAGAAGTGAGCCAACCACAGACTGTCGACACTAAAAGGGACAATGGAAGTCATCTAGTTCAACTGCCATTACTGGAGGTACTAGCAGCTTACTCAAAACTGTAGGGGTAGTCTTAAAGCTGGGACTAGGGCCTCGTATCATTTTTATTTGTATGTTTTCTTAAGCAGGGCCACAGAATGATGATTCAGAGCTGATATTTGCTGAATACCAACTATGCCTTGGGCACGATGACAAATCATTTACAGACATCAGCCCATTCAGGTCTCATGATGTCCTTGGGAATTAGGAACAATTATGACACCCATTTTACATATTCAGAAACTGATGGACAAAGTAACTTGCTCAGGGCTACACAACTAGCAAGAATCGAGCCAGAATCCTAACTTGAACTTATGTGACAATAAAGCCCATTGCCACCCTGCTTCTAGAACAAGGTAAAGAAGAAAGCACTGAGTCAGAGTATGCTCTTAGGTATCCTGTATTTTAAGCTTTGACTAACAAATTGCCTTGCTGAAACTAGAGTCTCATTTGGACCAAGAAAATCTCCCCGGGTGTAGTAAACATAATCAGGTGTTTGGTGGATAATATACTGCAACACTAAGCAGGCTAGTGGTATGAACTTGATCACTTTGTTAATCAGAGATTTCTGTCACAAAGACACATGTGGAAAAATGCTTTGACCCGCAATTGTCTAAAATTGGTGACAGCGAAAGGAACTACAGGAAAAGGAAAGAATTTGAGCCAAGACAGCCTTGGGTTGGTTATTAGTTGCTCCTCGTGGCACTCAGTTTTTCAGTCTCTCCTTCTATTTGAATGTCGGTGTCATTTTTTTGTTCACAAATCTTTCCTTTCACGTAGAATAAAGTCTCCCTAAACAGTGAGGACCTTGTATTTTCTCCTTCGTATTCCCGGTGCCAAGTACAGTGCCTGACACACAGTGGATGTTTATGAAAAGGTTCACGGAACCGAGTATGTGTTTGCTGAATGAACGCACCATGGCTACACTGGTAGGATTTTACAGCCCACCCTAGAAACCAAACCAAGTGAGACTTTCGGTAGAACACAAAAAACTATGAAAGTTCTAGTCTCTGGCGCTATTTGTTACTTCAAACAACTTTTGGAAATCAACAGGGACATCCAGTTCAATTTCTGGAAGTCTCTTAGGCTATTCCAACTGAAGAGACTGAAGTGACCCTGGTTCGTTCAGTTTTGAATACTAGGCTTGGCTGTGGGGAGTACGGTGGAGGATCTGGAGAGGGAAAGAGCATTATGTGCTCAAAGGGTCTACTATACACACCAGATTGACTTGAATCAGGGGCTGGACAGCAGGTGCGGGCGGGGGGAACAAGGAGTTTTTTTCCCTAAAACTATATATCACGGCAATGCATAATCATCAGTGAGTTCCAACAATTAAAAACAACAAAACCTAGCTTGGATAAGACGGGGGGCATGTGACGCCACCTATCAGGTCCAGCAAAGGAAATGAGGGCAACTTGCACTTTGCTTTGTCTCACGTCTGTTAATGGTCTCAAGGGCTAGAGTGTCAAGTGACACGTCAAGGGGTAGGTGAGTTGTTCTCTCCCCACGACCAGTCGTCTCCTGTTTTTTCATCTCTACCGGTCCAAAAGCCCTCCTGAAACAGAATCCTAACTCTGGTCTTCCCCATTTCAAAGGCTAGGGTGGAGTATGGTGTGGGGGAGGCACAAGGAACAAACAACAGCTCTCAGGCAGCCCAGAGCTATCTCACTCAGTGTGCCACCCGCAGCCTCTGCCTGCGGCCTCTCCCCGCAGCCTCTCCCGGCAGCCTCATGGAACTCATTTGAGAGAGGGGAGAGCTGCGTATTATTTATGAGCACATAATATCTCAGCATATAAAGTCTCAGTCAAAAACATTCTACCAACACAGGAAGGGTAACATGCTATTCTTAAGGCGATGAATCCACGATTCAGAAAAAAAAAAAAACAGTTCAAATAAATGGCTAGTTTTCCCATTAGAAGATTTTTCAACTATATCCAGATGGGAAAAAAAGAAAGAAAGAAAGAAAGAAAGAAAATTAACTGGGATCACAGGGCTTTCTCCATCTTGGGTGCTAATGTTCTATTGACAAGTTATAATGAGGGCTTCTCTGTCCCACAGTGAGGAATAGGCTCATTAAAACTCGAGGAACAGGAGAGCAAGCTTTCAACTCCCTTGTTTTTTAAACTTCACTGGTTTTTAGAAATACTAAATGAATTGCCTGACAAAACGATGTTATTGATTTCAAAGTGTGTCTGCATTCTTGTGCCCGCATTTGCATTTGAATCTGAGCTACTTAGAGTGTCAGTTGTTGGATAGAAGAATGGAAATGAGAGTTCTGTGGTGGGCTCGGGAAGACTGATGTGTTGACTCTTCCACTTAGTCACTGTGGAAATAAGCCTCATATGAACCTTGGCTTCTTCTTGATCAAAACACATCAATTAACATGGTTTGAACATTGCTTTCTTCTGGATTAGAAGAAAGGAGGATCCCAAATTTCAAACCATTAAATAAGATGCCTACTGCACAATGTAACTGTATTAGGATGCCAGGCCGTAACTCCGAAAGGCACTGTTAATGTACGCTCTCAATGATCCAAGCAGGAGCATGCATTGTGCTGAAACAGTAAATAACCCAAAAATCACTTAGATTTGGTCTGAGAATGCACACTGTGATCTGTGTGCATGTGTGGCAGGTGTGCCGTTTTCATTACTTTTTCTTATGCTAATATTAGCGTGGATTTCTATGCCTCCAGCACATAATTGGTAGCAGAAAGAGGGAGAGGTCAAAGGCAACTCTCAAGTTCAGAGCCATTGTCAAGAAGAGAAGTAGCTTAAAGGGGGGGCAGTGTTTCAGAGATGTTGATTTGGAGTTGATGCTAGAGAATCAACTCGGTGAAAATGTCCAGTCTTGAGGACTGGGATGCTATGTCTTCTGCAGAGGTCACTGGATGCAATCCCAGGGAATGACCACAGTTGGCGGTAGCTGGGAACAGGGGGGTGAGAGCAAAGGAATTGCAGGGGGTGCTATCACTGAGACAGGAGGACAATCAGTCTTCTTCTAAATTCCAGATTTGTATGGAAGGAGAAATTTTGAAGAACGAGAGGGCAACTGGCATTATGAGAGGCTGGCGAGAAGCTGAGTGGGGTAAGGACTGCTACCAGGCCAGCAGACTGGGGTTTGGGAGTAGAGTAGAAGGCTCAGGAATCAGGCTGCAAGGGGACTGTGGGAGACGGGGCGAGAGACACAGCATAGGCAGAGGGGGTTAAAAGAAAATGTGAAAAATAAACCACAATTAACCTGCAACTAACCTGGGGAGTGGCATCAAGTAAAAATGGGACTGCTTATCTGTTTCAAGAGACAGGTGATGTGCACCTTTTAGGGTTTATTTTGTGGGAGAGACTGAAGAGAGCTGACAAAGGACGTAACAGGAGAAGCAGTCTTGAAGGTGGTGAGACAACGGCGTTAGGAACACCAGAGGCTCGGGGAGCCTCGAGAAGCAGCACATTCTCCTCTGAGACTAGTGGGGGAGTGAGGAGACAACGGGGATGTGGAAAGACCTGGTGAGGAGGCAGGAGAGGGAACTCTTAGCCTCCTACGCAATCGGAGCTGAGCAGTGGGACTGCACTTGTGAAGTGAGCAGGGGAGTTTGGAAGGACTAGTGGCAGGAGTGTTCTAAGAAATACAAATTAACCAAATCAAAAGATTTCCAAGCAGCAACGGGAGCCCTGCTGGAACAAAGTAATCACATTCGTTTTTGACGAGTCTGCCCAAGTCAGGCAATGTTTTCAGGCCAAGCAGAGAATCAAGTCCGGGATCAGGGAGAAATGTTCTAGAAAGGCAAGGAACTGGCCATGATCCAGCCAAAGAGGAGATGCTTGGAATAATCCCAACACGCCTTTCTCTTTAGGATCCACAAGCTGCTGCTGCTGCTTTGTAGCTGCGGGACGCCAATCTCAGGAAAAGCTCCATTTCCCTCTGCGCGCTTCCAGAAACTGAGAGCACTGTCATCCAGTGCATTTTTTGGGGGGAAGAAAATATGGAGATTTAACTAAAGACAGACACAAAACGTGAGGAGGCAATCCATGCAAAGAAAAGAAGATTTGGTGGGACTTGGCATAATTTATCAAATCACATTGATGACTAGATTTGCCCATCATCCCCCTGCGAATAACAAACCAATCTATAATGTCCTATGGACGATAACACAGAGTGTGAGCACGAGCTCCCAGCTTCCTCTGTTATTCCGTAACTAGAATCTCAGGACCGAAAGAAGTCATATACCCTATGGTAGGGGTACGAGGCAAGGACTGTGGAGATGGGTTTAAATCCAGGTTGTTGAGACCTCAGACAAATTACCTATCCTCTCTGAGCCTTACTATTTTTCAGTGAAGAACAAGCTCAACTAAGGGGCTATGTCTCACAGGCCTGCTGTGAGGGGTAAATGCAGGAGACTTTATTCATTTAACATGTAAAACACTTAGAGTGCGCTGACAGAAAGTTAGCCATTGGTATTATTCATTGCTTTTGCCCAATATTTTCGTAGAATGTGACTTATACAACTATTAACATGTATATCTAATTCTTTTATTTTTCCATTTGTCTATTTTTCTCATGTTCCTCCTTGGAGACAAAGACCATACCTCATACGTCGTCATATTTAGCCCCGTTCTGATTATCAATAGTTGTGTCACAACAACCCCACAACTTAGTGGCAAAAAACCACCATTTCCTTATCCTCATGGATTCTGTGGGTCAAGAATTTGGAAAGGAGACAGCAGGGTTAGCTCTTCTCTATCTCATAATGGCTTGAGGCTCAGTTCTGTGACTCAAACGATGGGTGGAGTAACATGGGGGCTGCAGTTGCTAGGGCTGGGGAATCCGCCTCCAAGATGGCTGCATCACTCACATGACCGGTGCCTGGTTTGGAACGGCTGAGAGAGCAGCTCAGCTGGGACTATCCATACGAAAAGCTACCTGTGTCTTCTTCAATATGCCAGTGTCAGGCAAGTTTGCCTTCTGACATGAGTGTTCACAGTTCCAAAAGTAAGTGTTCTTGAGAACAAGATGGAGTGCTTTGGCCTTTTATGACCAAGCCTCAGAAGTCAGGTAGTATTACTCTGTCCTGCTACACTGGTCACAGCAACCCCAAGCCCACCTAGATTTATTTAAGGGGATAGAGACTCCACTTATTTATCAATAAGAGGAATATCAAAGAATTGTGGCTATTCTGTAAAACTTCCACCACCCTCTTCCACGGCATCTTTTGTTTATAATGCCTCAACATCTCACCACTGCCCTCCCTGCTATTTCTCTAGTTCAGGCCCTTGCTTTTTCTCACCAGGAGCACTGCAATTATTTTCTAAATGGTCTCTCTGCCTCCACTCCTGTGCCCTCCTTATTTTCCATAGAGAAGCCAGAGGGAAGTTGTAAAATCATAAATCAGATCCAGTCATTTCTTTCCTTAAAATCCATTCACACCTTGCCACTGCCCTTAGAATAAAGTCTAAACCCCTTAGGGCCACTGCCCACCTCTCCTCTCTCATCACCCTCTGCCCCCTGGTTATGCCCTAGTCATTCTGACCTTTTCTTAATTTTCCTCTCCCAATGTGCCCCATCTCAGCAAGTGGAACCGAAGTGCTCATTTCTCTCCATCTCTAGCACCCTAGTCCAGATGCCCATCGTCTCTCTTCTTGACCAGAGTGGTGACTCCCAGCTAGCCTCCTTGCTTCTGCCCTTGCCCTCTCACAAGTCCTGCTCACCCTGTCCCTAAAGGGCTCTTTCTAAAACTTGTACTTCTATCCCATAAACACTTTACACTCAAGAGTTCAAAACTGGACACAAACCTGACCCCTGCTCCTTTTCTAAATTCTCTCTTTCAGTGAATGGCCCTCAGTTCTCCAATCCAAAACTTTGGGCTTCATCTTTGAGGTCCACCTTCACAACTCACAGTTAGAGCCCAAGTCCTTGGAAGCATACAGTGTGAAGTATAGCACTCAGAAGAAGACAGCCCTGGCTCCAAGTCCAAGCTCTGCTATTTACTAGCTACGTAATTTGAGGAAAGCGACTTCTCTGAGCACTGATATTTATGTGTATAAAACTGAAAAACTAATAATATATATTTCTTTTTAAAAAAATAATATATATTTCTTAGAGTTGATATGAGTTTTCAAGGAAATAATTCTTGAAAATTATTTCCATCGCGATTCCTAAAGAGATCAATAAGATCTCCTTAAAGGTTATTCTTATTAAATTAGATCCTTAGCCTGGTTTGAATAAACAAGCTAGAAAAAGCATTTGTGGAAAAACTGAAATTTTTTAAATTGATGGCTTTTTAAATATTAGGAAATTAACTTTGTTAGGTGCATAAAGTACATTACAGTTATTTGAGAAAATGTTCTTAAATTTTTTAGGGATTCATATGGATATAGTTATGGTTTAAATATCGAGTTTACTTTATATCACCTCAGGGAAAATAGATATGACAAAATATTAATAACTTAAATTTAGGGGCCCCTGGTGGCTCAGTCGCTATACATCTGCATATGCATGAGTATGGCTCTGGTTTAGGGAAGGCGATGGGTTAGAGGGTTGAAAGAGTACTCATACTTCACTCAGAGTTGATGAGAGCTTCAGTTAGAGTAGGGGTTAGCAAACTACAGCCTGTGGGCTAAATTTGGCCTACCATTTGTTTTTATAAATAAAGTGTTATTGGGAAAAAAACCACTGATAAGACAAGCTGAGGAGTGACTACTGTACTAATGGATCATTTGGCCAGACTCTGCAAGAATTATGCCATTGTTTGCTTTGACCCATCCGTGAATATGATCTGGAGACAAAAAAAGGGCCATTGCATATGTTTGTACGGGTTGTTCACTGCACAAGGGCTCCAGGCCAAGGTGGTTGAAGAGATACTGAAATCCAGCCCATGCTCTACTTACAAGCTATGTGCTCTGGTGAGGGGCTTTAATTACCTGATGGAAGGAGCACATGTGGGTTAGGGATGGCAGCCCTGATCATGACACAATCATTTTAGAGATGCATTACATCTTTCAGGAAACCAAAGTTCCTCCTAGGGTACTGATCCTAATGTAGTCTAACTTACCTCCAATAGGAAACACTGGGGTTCCCATGTTTATGTATTTGCTGGTTTGTTCATAATTTTTATATTTCTAGAGATTGTGTGAAGTCCAATACTTTTCTTCATGCTTAGTATCTTGAAATTCCCTAATAAAGGGTATATTTGCGATATATCTGAATAGTCATTTAATTGTACGTCAGGTCTATATTGAACGTTGAGATGAATAAGGTACAGTCCCTGCTCTCAATAAACTTCTAGACCAATGACAAAAGCAGAGAAGTAATCGCATCATGACAGGAAGTGTGACAAGCGCCATGATAAAGAGACTCTCTGGAGATACTGAGAGAGAACCAAGAAGGAGCTCCAGCCTTGACTGTTTTGTGTGTGTGTGTTTGTGTGTGTGTGTATGTGTGCACATGCATATGTCTATGCTGGGGAAAAGAGTGTGAGGCTTTCCAGAGGGGTGGTGTGATGACTGAACTGAATCTTGAAGGAGGAGGAGTTTGAGTGACCTTCAAATATGGAAATGAAGTACAGAAAAAGTCTTCTAAGAAGACTTATATCTGGAATCTAAAATAGTCAAATTCATAGGAACAGAGAATAGAATGGTGGTTGCCAGGGCTAGGGTGATGGGAAATGGGATGTTGGTCAAATAGAACAAAGTTTTAGTTATGCAAGATGAATGAATTCTGGAGATCTAATGTACAATATTGTATACTTGAATTTATTAGCAGGATAGTTTTTTTTTAAGGAGGATAGTTCTTAAATATTCTCACCAGCACCACCACCACTCCCACACACAGAGTAACTACATAGATGTGATGAATAAATTATTTAGCTTGAGTGTGGTAATCTCTTCACAATATATACATATATCAAAATGTCCAGTTGTAAACTTTAAATATATACAACTGTCATATGTCAAAGATATCTTAATAAAGTTGTTTCAAGAATGAAAATAAAGGGGTGCCTGGGTGGCACAGCAGTTAAGCGTCTGCCTTCGGCTCAGGGCGTGATCCTGGCGTTATGGGATCGAGCCCCACATCAGGCTCCTCTGCTATGAGCCTGCTTCTTCCTCTCCCACTCCCCCTGCTTGTGTTCCCTCTCTCGCTGGCTGTCTCTCTCTCTGTCAAATAAATAAAATCTTAAAAAAAAAGGAATGAAAATAAAGATACATGTATAAAAAGAATGTGTGTGGGGGGTACTTGTTGTGGGTTAATGATGACAGCCAAGATACAATCCAGCCATTCCACTTCTGGATATATACCCAAAGAAAATAAAATCAGTATCTTGAAGAGAGATGCGTACTCCCATGCTCATTGCAGTATTTTTTTCACCATAGCCAAGATATGGAAACAATCTAAGTGTATATAGACAGATGAATGGATAAATAAAATGTGATGTGTGTGCGTGTGTATATATATATATATAATGATATTATTCAGCCTTTAAAAAGATGGAAATCCTACTACTTGTGACAACATGGATGTACTTTGAAGACATTAAGTGAATTAAGCCAGACACAGAAAGACAAATACTGCATTATCTCACTTATATGTGAAATCTAAAAATGTCAAACTCATGGAAGCAGAGAATAGAAGAGTGGTTGCCAGGGGCTGGGCGCTGTGAGGAAAATGAGGATATGTTATCAAAGAATACAAAATTTCAGTTATGCAGGATGAATAGGTTCTGGGGATCCCACGTACAGCATGGTGATTACATTTAATAACACTGTATTGTATGCTTGAAATTTGCTGAGAGTAGATCTTAAGTGTCCTCATCACAAAAAACAAAAGGTAACTATGTGAGGAAATGGACGCTAATTAAGTTGATTGTGGTAATCATTTCACGATGTATACCCACTTGAATATATACGATTTTATTTGTCTATTACTGTCAATAAAGCTGGGGGGAAATTGTTTTAAATAAGGTATCTGGAATTACACCCAAAAAAGGCACTCAGCGTGATGAAAGGTATTGTCAGCGGGAGTGTGTGACTGGAGTTGGAGGGGGGCGAGATGAAAAGGTTAAGATGCACAGATACGAGAAGTGTCCTGAAAGAAACCCCGGTATGAAGCGCTATGATAGCCTCAAAAACTTTCTTGAGTTCAAAAGAGGAAAAGAGGGGCGCCTGGGTGGCACAGTGGTTGAGCGTCTGCCTTCGGCTCAGGGCGTGATCCCAGCGTTATGGGATCGAGCCCCACATTCAGGCTCCTCTGCTATGAGCCTGCTTCTTCCTCTCCCACTCCCCCTGCTGTGTTCCCTCTCTCGCTGGCTGTCTCTATCTCTGTCGAATAAATAAATAAAATCTTTAAAAAAAAAAAAAAAAAACAAAAGAGGAAAAGAGCACATTTGGCTGGGATCTCAAGACAGAGATGAGGCTGGAGATAAACCTCGAAGGACTGATACAATTTTACCAGTGGACACCGAAAGCATTCCAAGTAGAAGGAGTTGCAGAGGAGAAGGCCTAGAGGTGGGAAAGTGCTGGCAGTGATTGTGCTTAGAAGCAAGACTGTGTGTAGTGTACAACAGGAGATGAGTCAGGGGAGGGAAGTCGGCCTCACCCTTGACCTCCAGGTGATGGTTTCCATCAGTCACTGTTCTAGGCATCTTTGTCGTTGTCTCGTTTCCATTTCAGGTAACTTTTGCATTGAATGGAAACATATTTTGCGTCAGTACGCCCACAGGTCTTTCCAGTTTTGTTCCACCGGGCATGAACTTCTACCGATACTGATGTCAAAACAGAGAGATACTGTGAAGGAGTGGTTCGGAGCAGACCCTGGGGCCAGACCATCTGGGTTTGACTTGTAGCTCAGCATTGACTAGCTGGTGATGTTGGACCCATTGCCTACTGTTATAGGTTGAATTTCTCCCCACCCTACAATTCATATGTTTAAATCCTAACCCTCAGTACCTCAGAGTGTGACCTTATTTGGAGAGAGGATCTTTATAGAGATAGTCAAGTTAAAGTTACACTGGGCCCTAATGCAATACAACCGGCGTGCTTACAAAGAGGGGACATTTGGACACAGAGAAGATATGCACAGAAAGAAGATGTTGTGAAGAGATGCGGGGAGAAGATGACCAGGAGAGAAGCCCGGAACAGATTCTCCCTCACGCCTTCAGAAGGAACCAACCCCGCCCACCTCCTGCTCGGGACCTCTAGACGTCAGAACTGAGACGCTCCATTTCTATTGTTTGGGTCCCCCAGGGTCTGGTGCTCTGTTTCAGCAGCCCCAGGAAGCTCCTACACCTCATCTCTCAGGCTTCAGCTTCCCCTGTTGGAAACGGACTCGTAACTGCCTTACAGGATGGTGGGGATGAATAAAAGACTTAAACACAGGAAGTGCTGAGTGATGCTCAAAACAGAAGTAAGTACGTGCTATTCGTGTTCTGGGTGTCATTTGTTTTCTGTCAAACCATTCCTCTTCCTCATCCAGGTAGCTTCCTTATGGATCTCTCTATCAAGAAGGCTTAGGGGCGCCTGGGGGGCTCTGTCGGTTGAGCATCTGACTTTTGATTTCGGCTCAGGTCATGATCTAAGGATCTTGAGATCAAGCTCCACATGGGGCCCTGCACTCAGGAGGGAGTCTGCTTCTCCCTCTTCTTCCCCCTTGGTCCCTCCCTTTGCTCGCATGCTCTTTCTCTAAGTAAATAAATAAAATCTTAAAAAAAAAGGAAGGCTTAAATATTGGCCCTTTACTTTCGACAAGCTGCTCTTAGCTTGTACTCCCTGTCCCACTCTGAGCTTTCTTCCTATGTAAATTTTTATACTTTGCCTTCCGATCAAACTGCTTCTCAATGCCAACATGTGTCTTTCATTACACCTATTTTCTTTCACTCGTGCCTGAACTCCCGTGACCCTAATCAAATAGATTTCCCATAAATTCTTTATCCTAGTACCTCTTTTAAGGATGCACTCTCAAGAACATACCTGCTTTCCATTTCTACCTGCAAATAGCAAAACAATATCAACTGGCAGAGATAATTACCCACTTGTGAAAAAGGTGTTATTTCGTTCTACTGCAATGCAGTGCAATAGAAATGTCACTCTGAGTCAGGTTATATTAAGTAGTTTTATGTCACATGACACAGTGTGAACTGACACATGCTGTGCTTCTGGATTAGATCTGGGATCACAAATCGAAAGAAACACATTTGTAACTGAAGCAAGTACTAGTGGCTGTAAGTAACAAACCTGCGACTCATACTGTTTTTCCTTACCTGCTTTTTATTTTTTAACTTTGTTGGTGCAATAAGGGTGTTGTTGAAATTAATTGTGCAATTTAACCACACTTCAAATGTTAATGTTTAGCTGTACTGAATACCTTGGTTCCGGGGTGCCTGGGTGGCTCAGTCGTTAAGCGTCTGCCTTCTGCCTGGGGCGTGATCCTGGGGTCCTGGGATCGAGCCCCACATCAGGCTCCCTGCTCCGCTGGGAAGCCTGCTTCTTCCTCTCCCACTCCCCCTGCTGTGTTCCCTCTCTCACTGGCTGTCTCTCTGTCAAATAAATAAATAAATAATCTTTAAAAAAAAAAAGAATGCTTAAAAAAAAATGAATACCTTGGTTCCTGTCTTTGCCACTGACTAGCATATGACCTGAGGTGAGTTCCTTTCTCTCCCTGGGCCTCAGTTTCTCCTTTTTCAAAATTAGAGTGCTGGGCTAAATGACCTCAAAGCTTCATCCAGCACTAAAATGCTAAGATATTCTTAAGCTCTATGATAGTACAATGTAAGACTCTGTAAGGGCATAAAGGCCAGCTAATCTGGCTTTTCCCAGTGGCATTTTGGCTTTCTATCTGAAGACTCTATTGCTTGTGTTTTAAATTCTGCTGTAGCTCCATGAGGCTTTACTGACAGCATCAGAATTAGAGAGCTAAATATCTTCTACTGGTCCCAATGATTACATAATGAATACAAATATATTACCAGAAAGTTCTTTCACTAGGTAAGTAACATTCACATTCAATGAAAGGCTTCAGCAAGGCACTGATGTGAGGACCAAAGACAAATTACAAATAATTGATTGAGGTTTTCATGTGCATGATGAACGACACCATTTTCAATTATACGTGAAATGTAATCATCCTCCCTTTTTTTGCAGTAGACAAAAGTTATCTTATGGATGGTATATGTAAATGTGGGTACTTGAAAATATTCATCTGTAATGAGACAGAATTTGACTGACAGGAAAGAGAACAAAGGCGAAGAAGAGATCTGAGGGTCGGAGAGAGGGCTCTGGGGTAGAAGCACGAACACTCCTCCCCCTGCCCTGTTGCCCTCCCATGCTCACCCCAAGGGGACTGAGCAGATATGGTGGTAGAGACGTTGCAAGTACAATGAGAAGCAGTTTTTAAGATATCCGATTAGGAAGGAGTGTGTGGAAGGATTCAATTCAGCCTAGCAAGTCAGGAGAAAAAAGGTGATGGAATCTGTCCTAGGCTGGGCATATGTCGGAGTGTCTGGGATTTAGGAGAGAAAGTGGCTGGCATGGGTGTGTGTGGTGGGCTGGGTCTGGGGAGGAAGTAGGGAAGGCAAATGATGATGGAGAAAGACATTACAAAAGACCTGCCTTTTTCTTGCTATCAGTAGCTGAGCAAAAAGCAGGAACTGAAAAAGCTAGGTTTGTTTTGTTTTCATCCAGTCATAGCAAATGCGACGCTGATATCACAGAGTGGTGAGTTACACACGAACCCATCTATGCCCGATTTGGAACTGACAATGTCACCCTGCCCTGAAGTGCAGTGTGTTCTGTAAATGCCTGGAGGGGCATGAGGCCCGGAACACCAGCAGGGAGTGGCAATTAGGGAAATAAAATGGCAGGAGAGCCTCCAGGTTTTTTGGCTAAAGAGGAAAAGCCCTTTAATCTCAAGATTCCCACCCCGAGGACACGGGACCTTGGGAAAAAAACTCACGGTGCACTCTATGCAGACAGGATACATACTATTTCTCACATACGTACGTCACAATTTTCCACTACTTTTTGTTTTTCAGGTAACTGTTTATCCCCTTGTATTTCATAACACAAAACTCCATCGTTACATAAATACACTCATGAGTCATAGTTGCATTTAGGTGTTTTTACCTTATCGATCACCAGATCATGTGGAGATACCTAATATTTTAAAAAAGGAATCTTCATCCTGAAAGTGTTTGGGACCTTTCCTTTAATGTCTTGGTTGGGGGCAATGGACGGAGCTTAACAGAAAATGTCCTGACAAAGGATTGCCTCAATGAGTTGGCTACAGCATTCTTGACAAATTCAGAAGTTTAGGGATACTGGTGGAGAGAATGTCTTAAAGAACCTGTCGTTTCTGTTTCTGGGGTGATGAGATGTGGTGAGCTTTTGAGTACCTGGTATCTCTAGAACCGGGCAGAGAAGGCAAGAAGGAATCAGAGACTTGGAAGCTCTCTGCATTGCCACGGGCAGCAGACTAGAGAGGAGAGAAGAGCAAGTATCAGAAAGCAGTCTCTCCTCTTTAGAGGGCATTAAGTACGCCAAAGAGTTAGGACCCATCAGCTCCTACCTTTTGGCATTCATGGGGATGACAGCCAGTCCGCTAGGGCTGCTAAAACAAAATACCATACAGTGGGTGCCTAATAAACAACAGAAATGTATTTCTCAAGGTTCTTGCGTCTGATGTCCAAGATTAGGATGCCAGCCTAGTCAGGTTCTGGCGAGAGCCTGCTTCCGGGTTCCCAGATGAGCGCCTTCCTGCTGTGTCCTTACATGGTGGGAGGGAAGAGAGAGCTCTCTGGTGTCTCTTTTGTGCGGGCCCTAATCCCACTCACCAGGGCTCCACCTTTATGACCTAAACACCTCCCAAAGGTCCTACCTCCTAATACCATCACACTGGAGATTAGATCTCAACACATGAATTTTAGAGGGACACAAACATTCAGTTCTTAACAGTGACCTCATCCCAGAATACCAGCCTTTCTCTCCTTCGAAAATTTTGCAAAGTGCCCAGGCTTTCTGGAGAAAAGTCATTATGCACAGAGTTTTAAATACCCTCCCCAATATACACACACATGCAGTACTTGGGGTTCCAACATGAATGGGGTCACTTGAAGTATTTTATATAAATGCTCCTCCTTCTTTCTTCCCCGCACCTCCACTCAGCCTCTTCACAAGAGGATGAAGGGCTTCTTTGTACAGGTTCCTGACCAGGTAGCAGTGTACTAGACGATTAGTGCTACAGTTGAAATCTGAAGTCTTCATTGAAATGTGGTCATGGGTGAGCTGGGAACAGAGAGACTGGGGAAAATGCTGCCCAGTTTACTAACAGTAAAAGAGCCCAGCGCCTTCCTAATAATGAAACATGAGTTTGTTATTGCTTCACATCAAAGGACTGGCATGTTCTCAGAGTAATGCAGAGGAACAGTGATTTTCTTTTTGCAAAAATTGATATTCAAAAGTAAAAGGAAAGCTAGACTCTTTGGTAATATAACTCCATCGAGGTGCAGCAAGAGAAACTCCAATAATCCAAGAATGACTTGGCTGTATCAGCAATGGTATAGCTCGAAGAACATGTTCATTGAAAAGAAATATGGAATGAAGGAAAAAACCTTGCCTCCCAGCCCACGGCAAATCAGACATTATATAAAGAACCACAAAGAAGAGGGAAAAAAAAAAACTAGGTTGCAAGAAATTCTTTTTGATACTTAAATCCTTCTGGAAGGTACAGGACAGATCTTAACTACACAACCTGACCAGGTTCTCCAACTGGTTGGTCACTTTCTGCCATTTCCACCACTCTCTCCACAATTATTAAATATTATTACCGCATTTGCCACAGATGCCTTGCTTTTAAGGATTTCATTTTAAAAGCTGAAGTACCCAAGTGTTTATTTTTTTTATTCTAATGCTGCTCTTTAGCTAATGCCGCAGCCACCTCATGCCCTATTTCCATTATGAATCATTATTTTAAGATGAGTAACTTGGTACAGAAAATTGCTCTTTAAAGACACCTGAACAGCAAGTTCTCATATGAGCAAGGAAATTTTAAGATGATGAGATATTTTTTTAAAAAGATAATAAATAGTCTTTAATAGCTTAGACTATATTTCCGAGCTCTTAAAAGTTGAAAACGAGTTGTTGAAGTTTTGCTGTTGGTTTTTCTCTTCCTTTTTTGCCTTTTGGAAATAAAAGACAATCTATTAGGTCCCCAACTAGAGCAGACTCCTTTCTAACTTCTTTGCCCCTGTAAATCAGGCTATAAAGAGGTGAGAATCAGCTCCAGATTTGTGGCACCTTTCTTGCCTAGAGTCAAGAATATTGCTACTTTCATTGGCTTTAGAAAAAAATACAGTGCTGTTTGTAGTCCTAAACATAGCCATTGTTTCAGGAAGGTCTCATTAATGTTCACTTTAAAAACTTCTGCCCTCGGGGCATTAAGTGGCCAAAGGAGCATGAGCTTTGGAGTGAAATAATACAAAATTTAAATCCGTTTTCTCAGGCCTAAAATAGAGTCCCTACAGATCATAAGGATTACATGAGAGAAGGCACACATGTCACTTAACACAGTGATCAGAGGCCTAACAGGCACACAAGAAACGGTAGCCAACGTGATGATGATGATGGTGACCACGACTTCTTTCCTTGGGAACAAAAATAAAGGATCTCTTCTGGGCCAAATAGATTGGCAGAATGTGTAAATCCATGTAAGGCAACGCTCTTACTAATCTCATTCCACGCACTTCAGTTAATCATTGGGAAGCACGTGCGTGCGTGCANGAAACGGTAGCCAACGTGATGATGATGATGGTGACCACGACTTCTTTCCTTGGGAACAAAAATAAAGGATCTCTTCTGGGCCAAATAGATTGGCAGAATGTGTAAATCCATGTAAGGCAACGCTCTTACTAATCTCATTCCACGCACTTCAGTTAATCATTGGGAAGCACGTGCGTGCGCACGCGCACACACACACCCACACTTAACCTTCCATCTTTCTGAGTCCCAGAGAATGTGTGGTGAAGAAGCGTTTCTGAAAGTGGTAAAAGGGAAGTGCTAATACCAACTCAAAGTAAATGTATACATTGCCTAAAGGAAAGCTCCCAAGTAAGTATCAGGAAACTTCTAGCAGCTTTAAGATAGTAGGAGAATTGAATTTCACAGGATAAAGCTATTGAGAATGCCCCACAGCCCTTAAAATATCATTCTAATCCCTATCACCAGAAACAAGAGGGATTTTCTAAGGTGTTTGACCCAGGCTTAAGTGATACAGAGGATGGGGTTGCAGATACCTCTGTTGTGCTCAGAGACCTTGGCATGAAAGAGCAAGCTACTGATATGTTCCTGAGCTAATCCGACCAAGTGTCTTGGAGTTGAGTCATATTTTTGTCATCTCAGGCATGTGTGTTGATACCGCTCACTATGTATTCCTTGTACGTACTTCATACAATCCATCCCATTTAGCCAGCAACACTAAAATAATGGATTCTTGACAGTGACTCAGGTTGGGGTGCTGCATTTGCAAGCAAAACACACTCTACTTCCTCAATATTGGCTGCTTTAGTGGAGGCTCTTACAGCTGACAACACAACAGAGAACTTCATAAAGAAAGTCTCATGATAGCTGTTATTTATTATGCAAATGCTGCCTGCCATGGCAACATTGCATCCAGGAGTTTGCTTTATTTGCACTACGACATGGCCTGCATATTCAAATGAAGGCAGCCGTACATTATGTCTACATATTACAAAGATTTTGTTTTCCTTGACACTTACAGGAGAACAAACTGCAATTAATATAGCCTGTTTAAGCAGACAGCACCCAATTAGTTATCATCCATTTTCAGATTGGGATGCTAGACAAAAAACATGGAGCTGGGCTCCGTATTCAAAAGGAAAATACATCCAAACTACAGGTTTTCAAAGACACATTTAACTCACAATGGCAAGGATACTCACTTAGCCTTTAATGTGAAATGGAGTGTTAATTTTTCTCTGTCACCTCTTAATTGCTTCCTTATTATACTGTTCAAGCAGTTAATTGCTAGACTGAGTGAAAGAGTGTTTTCAGGGGAAAGGAAATGCCACAGCATGAAAGAAAAAAAAATAGAAGCAGTTCACTAGCGTAATTGGGTCTGATATAACATTAGCTATGGTATTCCTTTTAGTGGTATCTACAAAAATTAATAGGCAAAGCCAAATTGTTTGTGATTGGGAAAGTAGAGAAAGATTAAGTCAATTGGCATGCCTACATGTAACTTGCATCACTGTCATTCACCAAGCAAGCAAGTGAACTCTTCCATGCCATCCACACTTGGCCCAGATGTGGGTTGCTTTCCCCATGTGTGGTGCAGATGAGGACACCTCCATAAGCCAGATATTCCTCATGCAGAAGCTGGTTCCGGGGAGCTGTGTGGACACTTGCTTGCTCCCTTCCCCACGTTAACTCTTCGAAGTACAGTTGAGAAAGAAGAGAAGGCAAAAAAGCAGCTGTGTCCTATGCTTCTCAATGCTTTGGAGCTCCCCCTACAATTCCATTTGTCCCTTAGGGAAATTGACCCCTCCTTTCAGTACCATCAAAAAAGGGAGTTGACACTGTCAGAGCTTGATTGCGCTTCTTCAGCAAAGAAATGGATAGTCAGAATAAAAGGCAAGAATTACAGGCATTTATCTAAACAACAAAACATAGATCGCTGGCTTTAATAAGGATGTTTGCATGCCAGTGTTAGAGAATTCATAATAAGTATTATTTTCCACATCCTCTAATTTTATTAGAGCATAGCAATTATTAATGAAGAAAGACAGTAAAGAAAACACTTGCTTCAACAGCGAGGTTAGAAGAGAGATTTTTATTTGTCTTGCATTTTAATGATGATCAAGAGAAATAACTTTGTTGTATCTTAAATTTAACTTCCCAATGAAATATAAGAAAAATGTCAACCATTTACTGAATCGTGCTCATTAGCATTTACTCAATGATTAACTCATTAGCCTCACTCTATCGGCTGTTCCTGTTCGTTTACTGGTTATTGAAATCTGCTACTCTTCCCCGGATCTTGCATCTAGAAAGGCAGTGGTGGGAAACAGAGAAAGTGATTGGGGGTGGATTCCTTCTATGAGCAGAACAATCATGTGACACTGTACCAATGGCCCACCTCCAAAGAGGCAGAAGTAGAGAAAATTCAATCCTGAAGGAAACCATGCTGAATTACAAGGTACTGAACTATTAGGTAAGTACGTAAAATATTCGATATAAAACATCACAAAGAAAATCGTCTAGGCTTTGCAATCTCCTGCAAACAAGCGAGAACAGTGATTCTTAACCTAGGAACCATTCGTGGGAATCCGGGGTCTGCAAACAACCTAAAATATTGCATAAGAATTCTATGTGTATGTGAGTCTCTATCTTTCTCAAAGAGGATCCATAGCTTTTATATTCATTTTCTATGCTGTGTAACAAATTGCCATAAACTCAGTGACCTAAAAAACACACACCTCTGTTTCACAGTTCCTGGTGGTCAGGCGTCTGCACGGCTTACCAGGATCCACTGCAAGGCTGCCATCAAGGCGTCCAAGTTCACCCTGGTTCTCGGCAGAATTCATTTTCTTGTTCTTGTAGGACTCACGACAGCTTGCTTCAACAAAAGCAACAAAAAGAGCAAGACTCTAGATCAGTCTGATAGCAAGAGGAAGTCTCATAGAAGGTAATCTAATCACTGGAGGGACAGCTCATGCGTTTTGCCATATTCTATTGTTTATAAGTAAGACACAGATCCTGCCCACACATAAGAGGGAGGCGGTGAAGACCAGAAGGCAGGGAAAATGGAAGCCACCCTTGCTTTTCAGATTTTCAAATGGATCTAAGATTTCTGTAGAAGTTATAAACCACTGGTCTGGTCTACAGAGTGCGTGTGCATTATTCATTATCTATTACTGAGTCACATATTACCACTAAACTTAGTTTTCGTGGGCCAGGAATTCAGACAAAGCACAGTGTGGATGACTTATATCTGCTCCAGCACGCCTGAGGTCTCAGCTGGAAGACCCAATGCCCGGGAGCTGGAATCATCTGGAGTTTCATTTGCTCACATGTCCCCTGGTTCATGCTTGCCGTCAGTCAGGAGCCTTGGTTCCTCTCCCCATGTGTTTCTCTGTGTGGTCTCTTTATGGGCAACTTTGGGCTTCCTTAAGGCATCGGGGCTGGGTTCCTCCTTCCAAGGAGGAGCCAGAGCAAAGGCCAGAGAAAGAGAAAGAAGAGAATATGAAAGAGAGAGGTCAGAAGCCATATCATGTTTTCTGACCTTGCCAGAATTCCCATAGCTTCACTTCTAATGTATTCAATTGGTGAAAGCAGTTACAAAGATTCACTCAGTCTCAAGACGTGAGAACACAGACTCCACCTGTCATCAGTAAAGGACAGGATGAATATGCGGGTAGGGCCATGCTGAAAAATACAATCTGCCACAACAAATGAATGTAGGCTTTCACCAAATATTGACTGGGCTCCTATACTTTGTGTACATAACTGATCTAGTCGTCCAACAAATATTTACTGGGCTGTAACCCTGAGACTCAAAGCATCCTGAAGAAATCCCAACACTAAACAGAAACTCACAACTTCTAAGTGAGTCCCCAGTATCTCACATAAACCGGCCCTTTAGCAGGGCCTTTCACCTGTAATGTACACAGACCCCCTCAGGCTCCCAAATGAATTCTCATCATCTTACAGGAGAAATGCTCCATAAATGGTTCCCCGGCATTTTGTAGATATAGCAGACTAACAATCATGTAATTCGTTTACTCATTTCTTATTTGTTTATTCAACACATGTTTACTGAATACCTACTACACGCCAGAAACTGTTCAAGGCACCAGGATTACAGTGATAAAGTAGACATTGTCCGTGCCCTCACTGAGCTCTTGGTCCAGTGAAGGAAACCAAAAACTAAATAAGCAATTATAATACACAATGATAAATTCCATAACGAGGGAAATACAGAGCGGCACGGACTTGGGTGAGGAAACACTTCCCGAAGGAAATGACAGTTACCGGCAAGTCCAAACTGCTGCAACCTTTGTCTGTGATGTTACCACAGCTTTGAATGCTCTTCCTCCTCTCTGTGTGTGCGCGGGCACTGCCTGTCTTATCTTATTCAACCTTAGAGTACTAATCCAACTGTTAGGTTCTACTTGAAGCCTTTCATAACCAACCTTACCCAAGCTGGAGTTAAGCGCATCTTTCTCTTGGTGCCCACAGCACTAAGCTTGGACCCCTGGTTCTACTTTGTCCGGCATTGTAATTACTCCTGTGTGTCTGTCACCTCCTTCATTCATTTACCGTTCCCTTGTCAACGAACACCTATTAAGGATATGCAATCTCTTCTTTGTATTATGCTAGATGCTGAGAATACAATGTAGAAAAAATAGGCAAGATTCTTGCCCTTAGGAAACTATCCCTCTGCTCTTAGCACGATAATTCATCCGGTACAGAAGTCCAATGTGTGTCGAATAAATGAACTGATATTGGGATGAATGGTTTGAATCTTGATTATATCTCTCTCTGGATCACAGAAAGCCTATGATTTGGAACTAAGAATATATGTTACTTCTAAGATGGTTCAATTGGCCCAAATACAAATGAACCCATGATGGGTTGTTTCAAAGGTTCTGGTGATTACCATTTTAATGAAATAGCTACATTGCCCCCACGTGAGCTGAAAGACTATATCATTCATATGAACAGTCTCATTCTCTCTAGACTAGACTACAATTTTGCCAAACAAGTCGCACTGTTTGCACATATGCTTTTCTAGTTTTACTGAAAAATAACTGACTTACATCACTGTATAAGGTATACAGCATGACAGTTTGATTTACATATTTGTGAAATGATTACCACAACAGGTTTAGTTAATATCCATCATCTCATATAGATACAGAATTTTTAAAAAAAAATTTCTCCTTGTGATAAAAAGGATTGCACATCTTGAAAACATTAATGCAGGATGAGATTCCTGGATGGACTGCCCATTGATTTTCTTCCCTTCAGATAATAAATCCATGGACCGTTTGTCTTATTATACATTTCATACTGTCTTCATTTTCACAACAAACTGTTCCTGAGTTCCTACTGGGTGACATGCACTGTGTTAGGCACAACCTCGAATAAACTGCCTCCAGAGCTTGGCTAGGAAAACCAACAAAAGTTACTTCCATCAGGCTACCGAGAGACAACAGAAACAGAGACCATGCTTTTCTCATTCCCTCTCCAAAATAATTGAAAAATCGACCCTTATATCTTGATGAATAGCAAAATATGTCTCCCAGTCCTCCCCGCTTCTGTGCTGGTTTTGGTCATGAGTGTGGTATTCCTGCCAAATGGGTCAGACAGGATAGGAAAGCTAATAAGCAAGCATATGCAGGACAAGATCACTCTGGGGGGAAAAAAAAAGCTTCCTTCAATATGCCACACTAGTGTGTCCTTCCACCCCTATCTCCCCCTACATAACCCTGAATTTAACACCCTGGAAAGACTACCTGTACTTCCATTGACAAATAGGATCCTTCCAATTTTCATAGATTGAGGTCACTCTGCACTTCTGACACCAAAGGAAGTGGGACAAAGGCTGCTAATGGATATCCCATTGTGTTAGGCAAGCACATTGGCCCAAAGCACACTGTCATTACAGATCTCTTCCAAGTCTCATCCTGACCCCTAATCAGGGATTTTTAAATTAACAATCCTTTTAACTACTTCATTTCTGATTTCATATCCAAACCAACCAGCTATTAGGGCCTGACACCTCACTCATTAGGAAAGGTGTTCTCTGAGCGGCTATGCAAAGCTTTGATAATGCAGCAAGTCGCCCATTCTGTCATTTGGCCTTTCAGTTTAGTTGGTTGAGCTGTTAATACTGCTCTTAAGAAAGAGAACAATCAATGACATTTACAGTACCATTAGCAGACAGGTTGAAATCCTACATTGCATTCTGTAAGTTTTCAAAGCTTGCAAGAGTTCCTGGGTCCTAGAAAATATGTCCCTAAAGTCATATGGGTTTAATAAGCTAATAAATACCATCAGAACATCTTTGACTTATTTCTGGCTACAACATAAAGATGGCAAGACTAGGTGAATACAAAACCACAAGAAAAATAAACGCTTGTGGAAGTTAGTATTGGGGAAGAAAATTCTGGCTATTGGCTACTAACCAGACACTTGGAATGGAGAAAGGAAAAGATAAGACTTCCCAATATATTTCCCTTGTTTCAGAGAGGATCTTTATTATGACATACTCCCAACCAATCACCAATTGTGTTTGTCTAGCTTGTCAAAGGGGCTTGTTTATCAATATTACTGAGAAGCCTCTGAGTATGTCATTTCTTCACAGTGTAGTACCAATTAATACTAGTGGGGGTGGGGGGTTATAACAATAATGGCATCAATGCTTAGAACACACCACACCACCAGCAATTCATTTTGGGTGTTGGCGAGTTAGAATTCCACAATAAACTGTTACAACCTCCCCCTTTCTTCCGTCCTCCTCCTCCTCAAACTCAGTCCACTCTACCATATAGTTGTAAACTCCTTTGAAAGCAGATGTCTTATTCATCCCAGTATCCTCTCCCTGTGTAGCAGCATCTGGTATGGTGCTTTGCATATAATAACTGCTCAATAAATTGGCTTATTTGTTTTTAAGATTAACAAAAGGCAGAATGAGCTAGCTGGTATAAGAGAGGCATAAGCCAAGACCCTGGGGACTGTGGAGGAGGGAATAATGCCCAATGAATCAATAATGAGAGTAAGATGGGAGAAAGAAATACCTCTTAGGAAGTTGGGAATAATAAAGTAAGACAGATGTGGTAGGAGAAAGTTGCTGCCGCCTCCCTTCCCGAGCCTGCTATTCTCTTCACTGCCCCTTCCCACCCCTCACTTGCCTGCCCCTTTGGACCCTGGACTCGGTACACCTCTGCACGGAGTTGTTGGACTACAGGTGTTACCAGTGCTGTGAACTCAGTGGGGAGCTGCAGGGGGAGGGCGAGATCCCTTCCCCTTTGGGCAGAGGGATTTAGTTGATTGGGTTGGAATATCTGTGTGGTTCATCGTGGTACATAATAATCATTGCTCATGATGGGGCTACTCTTTCCATCAGGACATGAACTTGGGCCGTGTTTTCTAATGTTGGTCATTGGTCTCTGTTGAGACATACAAGTTCTTCATGAGGAACTCTCCATTTGGCAAATGGCAAGCTGACAGGTTTGAGTTAGTTATAAAATCTGTGACCAGAAGAAATAGGTTATCTTTAATCTTCAGTGTAAAAGATTACTCTCACATTCCAAAATGCTTCAACTCTAGAACCCACTTTGGAGTTCCATTTGCAAATGAAAGGACAGAGTACAAATGAATAACGTACCTCTCTCCAGAAAGCTGAGGACAGAGAGAAGGAAGAGAGAGAACAACTTGAAAATAAGCATCCAGACTTTAGATAAGCTGATATTCACTGTCTTTATAAACCTTATTAGCAAGTCCCTAAAACTAATCACGGTTTCTTTTAATCCATGTTGTCACTTCTCTTCAAATAAGACTTTCGACAAGTTTTTAAATGACCCTCCTCTGTCAGCATAGTCTTAATAATTCTAATAATACAGGCTTGATTTACATATGTAGAACTCACAAATCAGTATATATATCCTGATCGACAACTGAATTTGCTCTTAATATAATGTGTATTCCGTGAATTCCTTTCCATAGTATAGCTTGTATTAGGATCTCTCACACTGTCCCACATTTGAAATAAAGAATGCTATTTTATGTAACTGGTACAATTTGAAAGTAAAAAATATATCCATTCTAAGGGTGGCAGATAATTAAATTGAACAATCTGATATCTACCTTCTGTACAAATCCATTTTTATTAAGTAAGCTATGCATCCATTCCCACTTCTCTGCATTAAGTTCTTTACATAAATCTCTCTCCTTTTAATGTTAACTTCCTGTTCTCTTTTGTTTAAGCATACAGACAATGTCCCCTATAGCTTGAAATCAATTTAGCAGAGAGTCCTTTCATACAATTTTATAATCTGCAACATTTGCATTTCTATACATCCCTTTAATTCACAAAGAACCATCTCCTGGAGGAGACTGAAAAACGAAGCTCCAGAAATAATGAAATCTTCTGTAACTTGGAAAAATGATTCAAAACATCCATTCTGAAAAATACAAATGATCTCTTTTTGTTGCTAGCTTCTAAAGGCTTCATTTTAAAACTATGTAGAAGGTCCTCATTATACCACAAAAGAGTCAAGGGAGACAATTTTCCTTGCCAGCCCATGAATTTATGCACTTTCCCATAGAGTTGGAAATTGCTGTTAACATAATCTTTCTCTGAGATTCCATCTCTGTATATTTTACTTGATGTCTGCTGTTACCAACTCAAATCTAGGTTGTTGTAAGAAGCAAATAAGAGCAAGCACAGGTCATCTAAAAGTGGGGCTCTTGGATCATTTCCCTCCTACAAGCCCAAAGTTACTCTGTCCCTATAAATAATTAAAACAAATGTAACAATAAGTAAATTTCAAAAAGTTCCATTTAATAGGCGATTTGTAATAATCCTTAGTTAAGTTATTAGAGGAAAGGACGTCTGCTGAGTAAATGCAAATAACCAATAATGATAAGAAATTTTTAGAAGGCCAATGAATAAGAACAGATAGTAGCGAAGAATAAATGGTAGAAGGCCAGGGTCAGCATTAGGACTTTGTTGAACCTTTCTGTAAATAATTACGTAAGCATGTATAATCAAATGCCCACAAGTATTGATGATACGAATCTTTAATTTGTTTCTCAAAACATACCCAGTGCCTACCATATGCCTTCTATAGATAAATGGAAATGAAAGACTCAGCCCCTCCCTCAAGGAGGGCAAGTCAAGGGGGGAGGGCAGAATCACAGATAATGAGTGCAACAACTAGTGTGATGCAGGGATGTGGGGCTGGTTGGCACGGGAGCACAGAGATGGGGCACCCGATCCTGCCCTGGGAGTAAGGAAGGGCTCAAAGAAAGGAGGTGACGTATGTGTCAAGAATGAGGAAAGAGTTTATGCAAAGACCCAGAAATATAAAAGTATGTTATATATATGGACCTTCAAGCCATTCTTGAGCTAAATATTGCCCTCAACTTTACAGCGTTTCAAAGAATCACTTGGAAAACTGTTTTTTAAATCGACTGTAATATGGTTCTAGGACCACACTTCCAGAGACTTAGATTGAATAGATGCATCCACAGACACATTTTTAGATCAATGATTTGCTTCCATATCCTTGAGTTCACCTGTTTGACCAAAACAAGGGGCGGTATTTTTTCAGGACTCAGAGTGAGTTTCATTGGGTTCACCAAATTAGTTCAATCAAATCAACCGAAAAGAGCAACAAACATTTATTGTATACTGTCAGGTATTGTGTGAGATATGGTGGGCAGGGGGACATTGAGAGCAATGAAAAGAAGATGAGTAAGACAGGTCTTGCCCTCAAGAAGCTCCAGGAGAATGGTGAGGTGACTCCTGTAACCAGCTCCCTTGTAACAGTCAGGGTCCGATAAGAGACAGAAACCACACCAGTTATTTGAGCAGAATTCAGTGTAAAGGATTGTTAACGAGGCCTAAAGTTATTGCCTAGATGACTGAAAAGAGAAAATGAGAACTCTAAGGTATCACAGAAGCAGGACCTCAGGACTGCAAGAAGAGAGGGAAAAGGTTGGAAGCACTGAAACTTAGAAGTCTGGAAGAGGTACCCCACCGAGCTGAAACTGCAGCATCTGGGGAGAGAGAGCCACTCAACTCTGTGCCCCACACCGGGGGTTGGGGGGGCAGGGAGTGGTATATCTGTTCTCAGAGAAAGCACTCTGTGGGTTTGGCATATGAACCTCTGAGGAAAGGCTGCTGGCTGGTGCAGATGTCTTTGGGGTGAAGGGGAGGTGGGTGGAGTGGGATGAAGCTTGTACTGAGACTGTTGGAGAAATTGCAAACTAGATTCAGCTGCTGCCACAAAAAAAGGTCCAACTTCCACCAAGATAAAGAAGAAAGGCTAGGCTGATCCTTACAGGATTCGCAAGCAAACAGGAAGCCCACTGGGGATAAACATAAAAGTAGGTCCCTGCTTCCTTCTCCAGCCTTGTAGTCTCCCCCTTGGGACCCCTGGTGGCCAAGCTGAACCTGAAAGGAGAGCTAGCTAGCAAAGCAGAAACGTTTGCAAAGTCTTGGCCCCAGCGCCACAGAACAGAACACAGAAGGGTGTGTTTAGAGCCTGTAACATAAAGCAGAATGAAATAAATATTATTCTAGAATTCTGTGAAAGTACAGAGTAAGGAGAGATGAACTCCAAGTAGAAAGATCAGGAAGGTAACAATGTTTGGGGGCAATAGGCCTCAGAAAGTTGAAGAAATAGGGAAAAGGGGGGAGGGTAATGGTAGAAAAGGTGCTAAGTCAGTGAGTGGGAATACCTGGAAAGGGGCATGACATTTACCTCGTGCTCACTATGAGGCAGGCAGTCTTAGGCACTTGCCGCTACATAATCTCATTTAATCCCCACAACAACCCTTGAGAGTAGGTGTAATTATCCCCCATTTACAGACAAGGAAAGACTCTCAGGGAGCCCTCTGTTCATTCATCAATAATTCATCAACTACACACTTCAAACCAGACAGCTGGGACTGCAGCAGTGAACAAGCACCATGGGTAATATGAACACGGGCTTGTTCACCAAAACTACTAAGGGTCAGAGTGTCCAAGAGCTGGAGAAAGAAAAAAGCAGTAAGTTTAGAATGCACACTGATGTACAAAATGAGAAGCAATATTCTGGAACCTACTACCTCAAGAACATGATACGGGTATAAAATAAAAGTAGCTTTGTAGATAAAATCACATAAATGCCTGGCTCACAAAGGTCTAGTTCTTTATTCAAGGAAGGTAGGAATGTTTGGAGACCTTTTGTAGCTTGGGGGCCAATATTGGGGAAGACAACTTTGGCCTTGCAATCGTCTCGAGATCCCTGTCTAATCAGATACTGAGTCAGACCCAGAGGATGCCCTTCCATAGAATCACGGAACTCAGAGAGGGCCCATCCCAAGTCCCCTATTTCACAGAAGTGAAAGCTAAGGCCTGGAGAGAAGTGACTTACCCAAGGTCACACAACTGGTTAGTGTTATTTAGTCAGACGACCATAGTCAGGATGACCAAATGTCCCGGTTTGCCTGGGACTGAGGAGCTTTCAGGAGGCAGGACTTTCAGTTCTAAGTATGGGATGATCCAAGGCAAGCCAGGATTAGTGATCAGCCTAATTCTAGCACAGGAGAATTCCATTACACGAGGTTTCTTTTGGGAATGCATGTTGACACATCTTTTTGGTTAATTAAATATATATATATATATATATATATATCACACTAGTTCTGCTCAGAACTATTCAGGGACAGTGATCAATTACAAATATTTGAGAATGCAAAGCAACTGAAGATTTTGCTTCTTGCCTCAGGATGAAGAAGTACCATATAAAGAACAAGAATTACGTCTTCCGGTTGCTCATCCAGAGCTCTATTGGTAGAGCACACTGCCACAGTTGCTCAAGGAACCTTCCTTCTACTGGGGATAAACGGAGCCAAATCTCACCCACCCTCCCAGGCCCAGGTGGGCATGGTGGTGAAGGAAATGAGCCCTTTCTCACTGACTGGCCATTTGCATCTATCTGCAACCCCTTCTCTGGTCATTTGCACTCAATTTCACAGAACACAAGTGTCAACAAAACTAGAAAACTCAATCTAGTTGAAATTTACATTACAAAGCATTAAAACTTTTTCTTTGTATTTCAACTAGAAATATCTCGTATGAACCTACATTGTTGTCACCTACAGTAAGCTTATCTTGAATGAACAGTTATTACAGGCACCCAAGATATCTCCCACTACTTTAAAAGAAGTCAACAAATTTACCATTTAGTTAAATATCACTGCTATATGTAAAATTTATAGTATGTTCTAGTATTAGAAGTATCAAGAAGGTACTGACTTCCATTGTTTGAGAAGGATTAATAGTGGGGTTCCCTCCAGTTAACTCATAGAACCTTAGCTTCAGTAGATTCTTCTAAGGATTTTCTTTTTTTAGAGGATTTTTTTTTACATTTTACTTACTTTTTATTTAAAATCAATTAATTAACATATAGTGTGTTATTAGTTTCAGAGTTAGAGTTTAGTGATTCATCAGTTGCATATAACACCCAGTGCTCATTATATCACATGCCCTCCTTAATGCCCATCACCCAGTTACCCAATCCCCCCATGCACCTCCCCTTTTTAGAGAATGTTTAAGTTCACAGCAAAATAGAGAGGAAGGTACAGATATAGCCTTGCACTCACACATGCATAGCCTCCCCCATCTTCAACATTCTCACCAGAGTGCTATTTGTTATAACTGATAAACCTACACTGGCAAATCATAATCACCCAAAACCCATAGTTGACATTAGGGTTCATTCTTGATGTTGTACATTCTATGGATTTGGACAAATACATAATTAAATATAGCCTTCATTATTGTATCATAACAGAGTGTTTTCACTGCCCTAAAACTCCTCTGTGTTTTACCTACTCATCCTTCCCCCCACTCCTGGCAATCACTGATTCTTTTACTATCTCCGTAGTTTTGTTTTGTCCAGTGTGTCATGTAGTTGGAATCGTAAAGTACATAGCCTTCTCAGATTGGCTTCTTTCACTTAGGAGTATGCATTTAAGGTTCCTCCATGTTTTTCATGGCCCAATAGCTCATTTGTTTTAAGTGCTGAATAATACTCCATTGTCTGGATGTACTACAGTTGATTTATCCGTTCAACTACTGGAGGACATCTTGGTTGCTTCCAAATTTTGGCAATGATGAAAAGAGCTGCTATACATATCTGTGTGCAGGATTTTGTGTGGACACAAGTTTCAACTCCTTTGGGTAAGTATCAAGGACAATGATTGCTGGATCATATGGTAAGAGTATGTTTAGTTTGTTTGTATGTTTATAAAGATTTTATTTATTTATTTGTCAGAGACAGAGAGAGAAAGTGCACAAACAAGGGAGTAGTAGGCAGAGGGAGAAGCAGGCTCCCCACTGAGCAAGGAGCCCGATGCGGGACTCAATCCCAGGATCCTGGGATCATGACCTGAGCCGAAGGCAGACGCTTACCCAGGTGTCCCGACTATGTTCAGTTTTATAAGGAACTTCCAAACTGTCTTCCAAAGTGGCTGTGCCGTTTTGCATTTTCACCAGCAATATATGAAGCTTCTATTTGCCCCACATCCTCACCAGCATTTGCCGTTGTCACTATTACAGATGTAGGCCATTCTAATACATATGTAGGGATATCTCACTGTTGTTTTAAAAGATTTTATTTATTTATTTATTTATTTACTTACTTACTTACTTACTTATTTGAGTGAGAGAGAGAGAGAGAGAGAGAGAGAGAGAGAGTGTGTGCACAAGCAGTGGGAGAAGCAGAGGGAGAGGAAAAGAGAAAATCTCAAGCAGACTCCGAGCTGAGTGCAGAGCCTGACACAGGGCTCAATCTCACGACCCTGAGATCAAGACCTGAGCCCAAATCAAGAGTCAGACGCCTAACCGACTGAGCCACCCTGGTGCCCCATCACTCTTGTTTTAATCTGCATTTCCCTGATTACATATGATATGGAGCATCTTTTCATATGCTTACTTACCATCTGTATGTCTCCTTTGCTGAGGAGTCTGTTAAGGTCTCTGGCCCATTTTTTTTTAATTTAAACATTTTATTTAGTCTTTTGAGACAGAGAGAGAGAGAGAGAGCATGAGCAGGGGGAGAGGCAGAGGGAGTGAGAGAAGCAGGCTCCCTGCTGAGCCAGGGGCCTGACATGGGGCCTGATCCCAGGACCCTGAGATCATGACCTGAGCCGAAGGCAGACGCTTAACCAACTGAGCCAGCCAGGCACCCCAGGCCCATTTTTTAATCAGATTGTATGCTTATTCCCAAGTTTTAAGAGTTCTTTGTATATTTTGGGCAATAGTCTTTTACCAAACATATCTTTTGCAAATATTCTCCCCCAGTCTGTGGTTTGTGTTCTAATTCTCTTTTTTTTTTAATTTTTTTAAAGATTTTATTTATTTATTTGACAGAGATAGAGCCAGCGAGAGAGGGAACAGAGCAGGGGAGAGGGAGAGGAAGAAGCAGGCTCCCAGCCGAGGAGCGATGTGGGACTCGATCCCGCAACGCCGGGACCACACCCTGAGCCGAAGGCAGACGCTTAACGACTGCGCTACCCAGGCGCCCCTGTGTTCTAATTCTCTTAACATTGTCTTTCACAGAACAGAATTTTTAAAATTTTGATGAAGTCCAGCTTATCAATTATTTCTTTCATGGATTGTGACTTTGGTGTTTATCTAAAAAGGCATCACCATACCCAAAGTATTCATCTAGGTATTCCCCTATGTTGTCATATCGGAATGTCATAATTTTTTGTTTTACATTTAAGTCTATGATCCATTTTGAGTTAATTATTGTGAAGGGTTCAAGGTTTATGTCCAGACTTGGGTTTTTTTGTTCATTTTTTTTTGCCTGTGAATGTCCAGTTGTTGTAGCACCGTATGTCGAAAAGACTATATTTGCTCCATTATATTGTCTTTACTCCTTTGTCAAAGATCAGTTGACTATATCTAGGTGGGTCTATGTCTGGGCTCCCTATTATGTTCCATTGATCTGTCTATATTTCACCAATAACACACTGTCTTGCTTACTGTAGCTTTACAGTAAGTCTTGAAGTCAGGTAATGTCAATCCCTTGACTTTCTTCTTCTCCTACAATGTTGATTTGGCTTTTCTAGGTCTTTTGGCTCTCCATATAAACTTTAGAATTAGTGCGTCAATATCTGTAAAATAACTTGCTGGGATTTTGTTTGGGATTGTACTGAATCTATAGAACAAGCTGGGAAGAAATGACATCTTGACAATATTGAGTCTTTCTAGTCATGAACACGGAAAATCTCTCCACTTATGTTGTTCTTCTTTGATTTCCTCATCAGAGTTTTGTAGTGTTCCTCATATATATCTTACACATATGTTGTTGGATTTATACTTAACTATTAAACTTTGGGGGTGCTAATGAAAATGGTATTTTTTTATTTCAAATTCCATTTGTTCATTCCTGGCACACAGGAAATGTGATTGACTTTTATATATTAACCTTGTGTCCTGCAGCCTTATTATAATCACTTATTAGTTCTAGGAGTGTTCTTGTTGATTCTTTCAGATTTTCTACATAAATGACCATATCATCTGTGAACAGAGAGAGTTTTATTTCTTCCTTCCCAATCTGTATGTTCATTTATTTCCTTTTCTTGCCTTTCTGTATTAGCAAGGACTTACACTATGATGCTGAAAAGGACTGGTGAGAGAAGACATCCTTGCCTGGTACTTGATCTTGATGGAAAAGCCCTTCAGTAGATTTTCAAATTGAATAGTTCTCAAAGGTTAAACTGGATAGCCATTGGACTCTATGCTTCAGAGATTAGTTAAGTAAATTCTTACAGTATGTTTTCAGTAGATTTCAAAGCATGGTATGAAGTGTCAGTGCTGAATCAGGGAAATCAATGCTAGTATAATTGGTTTAATTGAAGAAATATTCTGAAATATTATAAAACAATAACTAGCATGTATCTGACATCTAGTATGTACCAGGATATCATGCAAGGTTCTTTAGACACATTCAGACAGGTTAATTAAGGAGAGTTATTAGCAAAACAAATAATTATCTTAAATCATATTAGCATGTCACCAATTAGAGACATCAATAATACTGCCCTAGGTTTACATCTTCTCTTTCTTCTAACTAAGTGCTCTTCCAGAGATTCCTCCCAATGCCTTAGGCAACTAACAGCTTATAATTAATCATATTCTTCCTCACAGCATTCTTATATTAACTTGATTTTGACAGAGAGGAACCAGCTTAAAAAAAAAAAAACAATTAGGTGAGTTCTTCCTCCCATTCCTTCATACAACATATAGTCAGTCATCAGGTAGCTACTGTGTGCCAGCCCGGTGTTTTGTACAAGGCATATCATTTAGCACCAAATGTTTTCTTCCACTCTGGCTTACCTACATGACATGTGACCAAACAAAACAGTTAAGTCGAATTTGGAATATCCTGTCTGATAAACAGATCTGAACAGGGACACCTGACATCTTTAGGTAGAACTTCATAAGCAATGCAGACAGGAGGTATTATAGTCAGGTGAGTGTGGAGAAATCAACTAAAAGAAAGGCAAGTGAGGAGTCAACACTGAGTCTTTCTTCAAATAAATTTAGTCATTTCAACTTTTCTCACATATTCTGTAGGAGGACTGCTTTTTATCCTTTTTACCTTGATAGTCTCTCCAGCTTTTCTACTTCCATGTTTTATACAGAGACCAACATGCTGAATGCTTGAGTGTATCTAATAAAGTTCCTATTAATGCAGAATATAGGACAGAAGAATTATGTCCTGGCTTTTGTACATCATAACTCTGTTCACAAAACCCAGGCCCATACCAGCTCTTTAAACAACGGCCCTGTCTTGTTTCCATTTATTCAAGGTGTGATTCAGAGTGATGGTTTCACCAGCCATTCCTCAGCAGGTATTCATGTGGTTTGGATTTGGGAAGCGCATGGATTGCCCAGCACTGTCCCTGTTGAACATCAAATGTCAGCCTCTTTCTGACAGACCATTTTTCTAATTGGTCAAGGTCACCTCAGATTCTGCTCTTGCCTTGCAAGAATTTTCAGCTTTTATTTCCCCTATCCTCCAGCCCCATTTCCCGATGTGGTGTCTTCTACAAATTTAGTAGGAATTCTCTTATTTCTCTCATTCCAGACCTTGCCGGGAGTGGGGGGGAATTTAAAGCTCTGGGACAAACCTACGTGGTTTCTGGGATATACCGTCCCCGGTTCCTCCCCAAGCATTGTTCAGTGCCCTTGGAATAAGACTCATATAATAGAATAGCCCAGACCTGATATCCCTAACTCATTAATGGAAATGCCTTGCAGATCCACAAAGCTTTAGCAAAGTCCAGATGTGTCCTACGCTGATTGCTCTCCTCTTTATTCAAGACCGGCAACTCTATCGCAGAAGGAAATTAAATCGGTTTAACACGAGTTGCTCATCATAAAGATAGCGCCTTGGAATCTTTTGTTGCAAATGGCTTGCTTGATTTTTTTCCCCTAGCATCTTCATATGCATTAAAGTGAAAATGGCTCAGTATAAGGAATAACTTTCTAACTGTTAGAGCTATCCAGAGATGGAGTGGCTGTGTTGAGGAGGTGGTAAAGACGCCACCACTGGAAGTACTCAGAATTCAAGAGGAGATTTCCATATTGGTTAGGACACTGGGCTGGGTGACTTCCAGGTTTACTCTCAATGCTACATTGCTGCACTTCTGCAAGCGCTTCATATTTTCCAGTAATATGTTTCATTCATTTTTATTTATTTTATTTTTTTAAGATTTTATTTATTTATGTGTGTGAGAGAGAGAAAGTAAGAGAGAGCAAACATAAGAGCGGGGAGAATCAGAGGGAGAAGCAGACTCCCCGCTGAGCTGGGAGCCTGATGTAGGACTCTACGCCGGGACTCCGGGATCATGACCTGAGCCGAAGGCAGATGCTTAACCGACTTAGCCATCCAGGCGTCCTGTTTCCCTTCATTTTTAAAAGATCACTTTTTTTAAGGAGGAAGTACAGGAGTAGACATTTTCTTCATTTTTTTATTGAAGTATAGTTAACATATAGTGTTATATTACTTGCAGGTGTACAACCTACTGATGGAACAATTCTGGTGCTGACTCAGTGCTCACCACCATTAGGTGTAGTCACCACCAAACAATGTTACTACAGTCTCACTGACTATATGGACCCAGAGGGTATTATACTGAGTGAAATAAGTCAGAGACAGATAAAATATTTCTTTTCCACTGTTTCTTTTCAAAGACATTCTCAGGCTTCTACAAAACAGTGACTAATTTTTCTCTTTTCTTTTCCTACATTCCACACAACAATAAGTATACCATCATTGGAAATGAGCGGAGATTACCGATTGACTAAACACTTAGACGCTTATCTTTTGCTTGGGAGTAAAACAGACAAAAGGAAGCAATGGTTTTCCTTCCTTTGTCTAATCCTTAATTTATCTAGATAGGTTAAAGTGGTGGGAGTCGACCTGTTCATGTAGAGTTTTAGGGACTCACAAAGGAAGGGCATAGGACACATACTCACCCAAAGCCCTTTCCAGCACTGAGAAATAGAGAGTCACAAGCTCAAGCCAATTCTGATCAAGTTATATTCTTCTCAGAGCTATGAGCTCAAGAAAAATTAGATTTGTACTTTCTTTCTTCCCTACAACAGCCTTAGGAGAAACAGCACCCCATGATACACTGCCACAGCTGCTCCTCCTGGCTTAATTAATATAGAGTGAGTTGCTAAGGCTTCTAAATAACTGAAAACCTTACTAGATTTGTGAAGTTGCACAATGAAAGCATTCTTAATCTCCTCTTCTTCATGCACTGGAACACATTTAGAATTGATTCTTTGGAAATGAATGGAACAAAAGTGAAAAAATATGAAAGTTGCTCTGGAGCTAGCCTTTGTTCAATGCCCATGTCTTACAATAGAAAAAATTAATTTGTCAAGGGAGACTGTTCCTAACGTGTGAGCCGGGAAGAGCAAGACTGGGTGTGTTTAGACCACATACGTAATTCCTTACTAATATCTACATCATGAAAACTGTGCTATTTCTTTACCTAAATAACCTTCCATGTAATATTACCTCCACTTAACTGGAGACAACAGCAAGTCTTAGGGAATTTTGGCTCAATCCCAAGGTGAGTCTTGTGCCAGAATCAGCTGAGTGTTTGAGAGAAACTGTAAATATGGTGATGAAATGCCCTCTCCCCAAAATATATTTGGATATCAATGTTCTGGTCTAGGGGAGCCTCAAGTGCACTTCAATATAAAGGTGGGGTTGTGTATTATAACTGACCCAAACAGCACATTGTACTTCTCTGCATCTTTCACAAGGAAGGAGAAGAAAGTCTACATGATGAACCAGAGGCCTACCTCTCAGGGAAGTCTGCCAAGCTGCCTGAAGTCTTGATGTCTTGCCTTACTTGCTATGGAGGAGTGGGAGGGCAACAAAAAGCAAAACGGAGCAATAGAAAACAACATGCAGAGCGACAGCTGAACCCTTCCAGTTCTAGTTTAGAGGAAGAAAAGAAATTCGGTGAGAAAAATGGGAATTTTGTTTTCATAGATCAGTTAAATGGTTTCTGATTATTTTCTAGCACATATTAGTTTCTATCTTGGTTTGAGTTCCCCTCACCAACACAGACCCTGAAATAAGGATCCCAGTGCAAGTAGTCTGTTGGGGCGTGATCCCTATAAGCACTGAGAGGGCAGCAGTCACATGCGACAGCAAAGGAAAGGAAGTCAATAAAAGTTGTGCTAATCAAGCCAGTTAGCCACAGTGGACAACTAGAACTCAGTCCTTCCGGGGAACTCTGGGAGGCAATGAAGAATACTCCAGAGTTATCTCAATGGAGGGACAATAAGCTGCAGTGTACCACTGACCGTTGAAAGGCATGGGTTTGAACTATGCAGGTCTACTTATATGTGGATTTCTATGTGGATTTCTTTTTGGATAAGTACAGTACAGTACTGTAAATGTATTTTCTCTTCCTTATGATTTTCTTAACATTTTCTTTTCTCTAGCTTACTTTATTGTAAGACTATAGCATTTAATACATATTCAAAACGTGTTAATCAACTGTTTACATTACAAATAAGGCTTCTGGTCAACAGCAGGCTATTAGCAGTTAAGGTTTCAGGGAGTCAAAAGTTATGGGCAGATTTTTGACTGTTTAGAAGGTCAGCACTCCTACCCTCTGCATTGTTCAAGGCTCAATTGTATGTCCACCAACTCCCCGTTTGTCATCGGTTTTGGGCTGTTTCCAAGGGCTTTAACTCTGTAGCACTTTTGACTTAGACCGTCAATAGTATAAGCCTGATCCCTTGGCAAGAAAGAAAAACACATGTTCAACTTACAAGAGATGAATGCTGAGTAGACACTGACAGAGAACTGACACTGATTCTGTCATAAAGCTCATCTTGGGATTTAATCTAAAGTCTATAAACTTGTTGCTTTCTCAATTAGATGGTGGGCTATTTAGGTAAAGAGACTAAGCAACTTTCATGACATTGACATCAGTAAAGGATAAACTATATGCTCTAATTTACTAACTGGTGTGTTTAAATATATTGTATATACTATACAATCACTCATTCAACATTTAATGTGAGTTAATCTGTGTCAGATCTTGTCCTAAATCTCAGCTTTAACAATCTTTAGTCAACAGCAAGATCAGAAACCCTGATGCAATTGTGCAATTATTCTAGAACATGGCATTCTTCCTAGGTAGTGACGACCACCTCAAAGCCATTCTCCCATCTAAGACACTGACCACAGACCAACTTGTGTATCTCAACCTAGGCCAGTCCCAACATAAACCACTTACCCCCTTTATTACCCTAAAGATATAACCCACCCTTACCTGTCTTCCACCAAAGGAAAATATCACGGATACAGTCCCTCAGGACCTCCTAAATTGTGGTTTTCTGTGGCCTCAACTAATAAAATAACAGCTAATATGTATTGAGAATTTACCATTGAAATACTGTTTAAAGCATCTATATGTATGTACTCACTTCCTTGTTAGGACAAGGCTATAAGGAAAGAATGTGATTGTTCTCATCTAACAGACAGGTAACTGAGGCAAAGACAAGTTAAATAACCAGCCCAAGGTCTCCCAGCTAGTTACAGAGCTGGGATTTGAAGCCAGGCAATTTTGTTCTAGAACATATGTCTTAACTTCTAAACTGTTGGAAACACTGCTGTCATACTTCCAGTTTCCTTATTGATAGTGGTTTAATTCTAAACCTAAATCTTAGCATACGTGAAAAACTAAAAATAAAACAAAATACAGAAAAATCTCAATAACTGTGGAGGGAACTGGATAGAATTAAACAAAAGACTGACTTTGACACTACATCTGTATCTTTGGGGTAAATAACCAGTAGTGCAATTGCTGGGTCATAGGGTAAGCTCTATTTTTAATTTTTTAAGAGGGGAGGGGGTGGGAGGATGGGCTAGCCCGGTGAAGGGTAGTAAGGAGGGCACGTATTGCATGGAGCGCTGGGTGTTACATGCAAACAATGAATCATGGAACACTACATCAAAATGTACTGTATGATGACTAACATATCATAATAAAAAAAGATTGACTTTGACAGTATCAGTTTTTTTGTTCTGATTTATAAAGAAAAGATATAGTTCTTTCCATTGCCTAAAATGAATGAAACCTGCTAATGAGTAGAAATCCTTAGGAAACCTGCTTTAAGGAGCAGATAAGAGTGATTTATGACCACTTTCACTTATGTACCGATATTTGTGGACATTATAACTACCATGTCGATTGATGAAAAAGGTTTTTTAGATGCCATGGGCACTCAGAGGTTGGCACAAGGTGGTCCACTGTTTGGCAAGAGAAAGGTTACACTGAAGTAGCGACCTCTGTGTAATCGTTGCGACGTTCATTTTGGAGAAAATCCAAGCCTCTGCTTTTTATCAAGTTCCTCTTAAAACCCCAGAGTTAGCTAGGCAAATAGCCAGCAGTGTCCCTGGGCAATCACAGGCTAAGCTCAGCTTTCCTCCATCTCTCCTTTGCTGGAAACAACTTTGGATACAAGCCAAGAGTAGGTTCAAATCCTGGTTTCACCGCTTACTGGATCTGTATCTTTTTTTCTTATCTTCAAAATAGGGATAATGATAATTATGGCTTCAGGGTTATTGTGAAGATTAAGTGAGCTATTGTGGATAAAGTATTCAAAGTAATGCCTGGCACATGGCATGTGCACAGTAAGTGATAATGTTTAATGACTGTCATTATGTCACCCTGATAATGTTAAACCGCCAAGCTCTATAACGGAGCACCTGGGTGGGTCAGTCAGTTAAGGCTCCCACTCTTGCTTTCAGCTCAGCTCATGATCTCAGAGTTGTGAGATCAAACCCCGTATCGGGTTCCACACTGGGTGTGGAGCCTGCTTAAGATTCTCTCTTCCTCTGCCCCTGACCCTCCCCTCTCTCCTTCTTAAAAAAATAAATAAAGTCAGACTGCATAGGATGCAATCTTGGATCGTTAGACAGTTTACTTAAAATCACTGAGCCTCAGTTTCCTCGCCTAAAAAATAGGTCTTATAATACCATAAAGATGAAAGGAGACATAGGTGAATTGACTAATGTAATACCTGGTACCACACTGGTGACAGTTTTAGGGTATTTCCCCCCTTATTTTAGTTTCATCTCTTCCTTTACCTCAGCATGTCAAGCTCTGGCCGTCTACCCTCATGCCTCCCACTCCAATTCAATAAAAGGGATACATATTTCTGGGGCATTTATAGGATTGTTATGGATCAGTTTGGGGTGTGTATCTTAGACCTGTGGATAAGATTTCCATATTCTGCCACAGAGAAGTGATTTTGCATAGTGCTAAAATGGTAGACTCAGGGACCACACTGCCTGGGTTTCTATCCTGGCTCTGGCATGATATGACCTTGAACAAATTACTTAATCTCTCTGTGTCTCAGTTTCTTCAACTATAAAATGGAGATTTAAAAACCACCTACAAGGTTCATAAGAGACTACTGTGAACAATTATATGCCAAGAAATTGGATAATCTAGAAGAAATGGTTGAATTCTTAGGAACATACAAGTTGCCAAGACTGAGTAAGGAAGAAAATAAAATATGAACAGACTAATAACAACTAAGGAGACTGAATCAGTATTCAACAACCTTCAAACAAAATCACAGCATCAGATGGTTTCACTGGTAAATTCTACCAAACATTTAAAGAAGAATTAACACCAATCCTTCTCAAACTCTTCCAAAAAACTGAAGAGGAGGGAACGCTCCCAAACTCATATTATGAGGCCAGCATTACCCTGATACCAAAGCCAGATAAGGACACTTAAGGACACTGCAAGAAAACTACAGACCAATATCCCTGATGAACATAGATGCAAAAATTCTCAACAAAATAGCAAACTGAATTCCATAGCACGATAAATGGATCATACACCATGATCAAGTGGGTTTTATCCCTAGGATGCAAGGATGGTTCAACAAATGCAAATCAATACATGTGATACACCACGTTAATAGAATGAAAAATAAAAGTAATATGCTCATCTCAATAGCTGCAGAAAAAGCATTTGACAAAATATAGCATCCTTTCATGATAAAAACTCTCAACCAATTGGGTGTGGAAGGAACATACCTTAACACAATGAAGGCCATATGTGACAAGCCCACTACTCACATCATACTCAATGGTGAAGGTCTGAAAGCTTTTCCCCCAAGATCATGAACAAGATAAGGGTGCCCACTCTCACCACTCTTATTCAATATAGCACTGGCAGTCCTAGCCACAGCAATCAAGCAAAAGAAAGGAAAAGGAGGCATCCAAATCAGAAAAGAAAAAGTAAAGCTGCCTTTATTTGCAGATGGTATGATATTATATACAGAAAATCCTAAAGACCTAAGAATAAAACTGAGCTAATCAATGAATTCATGGAAATACAAACCAAACCCACACACAACTGTAAGAATGGTTGTCCTCAAAAAGACAAGAGATGACAATGTCAGTGAGGATGTGGAGAAAAAGGAACCCTTGTGTGCTGTTGGTGGGAATGTAAATTGGTGAAGCCACTATAGCAAACAATATGGAGGCTCGTCAAAAAACTAAAAATAAAATCACCATATGTTCGAGCAATCCTACTTCTGTGTATATATCCAAAGGAAATAAAAATAGGCTATCAAAGAAATATCTGTATGCTTATATTTATTGCAGCATTATTCACAATAGTCAAGATATGGAAACAACCTAAGTGTCCATCAATGGATGAATAAAGAAGGGGTGTGTGTGTGCAAATGAAATAAGTCAGAGAAAGACAAATACTGTATGATATGACTTATATGTACAATCGTAAAAAGCCAAAGAAACAGAGAATAGAATGGGAGTTACCAAGGGCTGGGGGGTTGGGGAAAAATGGGGAAGGGTTCATGAAAGGGTACAAACTGGCAGTTAAAAGATGAATAAGTTCTGGGTATCGAACACAAAGCATTTCACTTATAGATAACAATACCATACTATGTATTTGAAAGTTTCTAAGGGAGTAGGTCTTAAATGTTCTCACCCCCCGAAAAAGAAAGGACAATTATGTGACGTTATGGAGGTGTTAGCTCCCTATGGCAGTAATCATAGTGCAATATATAAATGTATCAAATCCAGAAGCTGTGCACCTTGAAGTTATACAATGTTATATGTCAATTATATCTCAATGAAGTTGGAAAAAATAAAATAAAGGCAGGAGTTGGTAAAACAAATAAACAAAACCTACATGATAGAGTTAGTTGTAAGGAAAGGTTTAACTGAGTAAACACCTGTGAAATGCTTAGTACAACACTTGGCACCCTAAGTGTTAGCCAGTGTTACTACTTCAGAACAGGCTGTGATGCTTGACTATTAGGGAATAAATGACAGTCATTGTGACTGGCTGATTCACAGACTGGAAGCCTGTGTATGATTCACACACGGCTATCCCCCACTCAAAGGTATTCTGGGCTAAAGCCGTCCTGCAGAACTGCGAGGGAGGACATAATTAGAGCAAAATACTATGGTGAATAAAGATTTAATTTTGTGTCAAAAGATCCAAATTTGAGTGCAGTTCTGTTGCCCACTAGCTGTGTAGCTTTGTGAAACTTACTTACCTTCACTGAATCTTAATTTAGCCAACTAAAATATGGGCACTATTAGCCCTATGTTACAAGCTTATTGTGAAGACCATAATAGAAATTTCAAGAAAAGGGCTTCGCAAATTATTAAGTACCACACACATGAAATGCCTTTTTCTCATCACAGTTGTTGCTATTGTAGCTGCTATTTTACAAATATGCATGTCCTCATCCTGCACAATTATAAAATGGGCTTTGGCCTTGGGGCTTTGTAGGACCATCTGCTTAGCTCTGAAAGGTGGGGGATCTGGACGTGGGGTGGTCAGAACTGATTGAGACTCCAACACCCCTGATTGAACTCGGTGCCAGTCTCCTAACAATTGCACTTGCACTTAAACTTGGGTGGTTGTGAATATAGGTAGGGTCACTAATCAACCAGGTGGCTACCCGCTACCCAGAACCATGGGCAATTAAGTACAAGGGCCATTTTTATCCAGAGGGTTTGCTATTTCATAGCCAATTACCCGGGCAGCTTCACCCCACTTTGAACTTTGTGGGAAGTAAGGGCAGCATATGCATCTGCAGCCTCAATAGCTTCCCTGTAGCTCCTGCCATCAACCCTATTCAGCTCATTCTAAAGGAGCGGCAGCATCCACCTGCTTTTCAGTATTTAACTCCTTCATTTAGAAAGAAGCAGCAGGAAATTTGAACCAAGAGCTATTTTTATCTTTATAATGGCAAAAGCAATTTTAACACTATATACACGTCGTAATCTGCATTTCTGCAATCTGCTATATTTTAAAATATCAAAACCAAGAATGAATGTGTTCTTCTCATTCACGGGGCTCCCTAATGCAATTTTTTCCTAATTAGAATGGTGCTTGGTTAAGAGTAAGACATTTAATGTTCTTAAGTCTATAGTGCAAATGGAAATTTTACTGAAGACCAGTTGTACTCAGCTTTACCAAAGAAAATGCAGCTTTACGGTGTGAGCTTATCTGGAAAGAGACTTTTTTATTAAAATGCACCAATTAGGCCTATAGCATTAAAGGAGTCCATAGGTAGAGGCTTAAGCATGTATGCGTACATCCAAAGGCACAGTGACTCGCGTGTGCACATGCACACGCACACGTGTGCGCGCGCCCACCCACACACAACAGACTGCCAGCTAGTGGTCTCTCTCAGCCCCCTCTCTGTCTCCTGAGGAAGTGACCATGCAAGGGGAGACGGAAGGGAAGGATGTGCAGTAAGAGTGTAAATGAATCCTTGCGTTCTCCATTCCTATTAGTGGACTCGGAACCCTCTGGTCACCGCCGCCCGTCCACCACTCCTCAGTTCCTTATACTGCTTCCCCGAGTCCTTCCCTCATACTTCAGGCAAAGAGAACCCTACCTACCGCGGGCCTCCCATCCCTTGTCTCAGACTGGCCTTCCCAGGCTCTCTAGAGACTAGAAATGGCTTTCACAAGAGACAAGCCAACTTGCAGGAAACAGGCAGAGTAACATCCATCCCCCGCCCCGACTTCATAACCTGGTTCCAAGCACCTCCTCGACACCTCTGCCTGCTCCCTGTGGCACTGATGATCTATACGAGAACGGCTCTAACTTGACTATGTATGCAAGTAACCAGAGGATCTTATTAAAATGCAGGATGGGGCTGGTGGCCTGAGATTCCGTATTTTGGTTGGGCTCCCAGTTGACGAAAATGCTGCTGATCCACAGACCATACTTTTAAGAGTACCAGTTTATGCCACACAATTTAACAATTAATCCTAATCTTTTACCTCTCCATATAGGTTATCAAGCCTCTGAGACCAGGGATCCTAGCTTGTATTTCTTGTATACACCTTCACAATGCTGAGCTCATAATTGGGGCCACTTAAATACTTCTGGATTAATTGACTGATTAACTGTTGTAACAAGCACTTTGAAGTCAGACAACCTGGGCTGAAATCCCAGCGCAGGTCCCAATAAAGCTGTGGAACTCTGGGCAAGTTATTTAGTCCCTCTAAACCACAATTTCCTCATCTGCAAAATAATAGGGTAACCGAAGATTATAAGAACTAATTCTGTAAATCATCTTGCACAGTGCTTGACAGACAGTAGGCTCCCCATAAATATTACTTCTATGTTGCCTTGGATTTCTCAGAAAAAGAATTGGGATGATCAAATCATTTTACAAGTGTCAGCTAAAATTTTCAAGGCAGAAAAACAAATTTAAAAAATATGCACGTACCTGAAAATGTCTGTTTGAATGCTTTTCCTTACCCCCTACTGTGTTCTGGGACTGTCTTTAATTCACTTATGCTTTCTCTTTCTTGCATTTCACAAGGCAACTTCAGTGTACTGAAAAGATCCCTGGACTTTCTAAGCAGAAAACCTAGGTTCCCAATTCTGTTGTTATTACCCAGGAGACACTGAATAAGAATCTTAACCTCTCTAAACTTCAGCTCTGGTGGGTCTTCTGGTTTTGCAGTGTGTTCCCTTTCACTGGCAGGACCAGTTCTGGAGACTTCTGATTCCTTCTTCCACATCTTCCAAGCAATTTCTAGCATTTGTATTTCACTTTATATTGGGTGGTCACTTTTCCCAAGCTTCTAGGAGTCATCCCAGCAGCACGTTAGCACTATCCTGCGGGGTCCCTGACAGAGTAAATTCTGTGCCATGGTAAAGTAATCTGATATTAATAAATTCTCATTTATCCAACTTTATGTTTTGCTCCTCTTGATTCAGCACAGTTAGGATCCAGTACCATATATACTTCCCTGGCTCCTGTTAATCCATGGGGAATACGTCCTGTGGTTCTTTCAGTATACAGTCACGTTTCTCCCTTAAGAGGCCTTGCACTTCCACAACTGGGTAATGTAACTTAATTTTAAGTCATGGATCTGGCGGCCAGGATGGGAAAAGGGAGTAGATTCTGAGGAGAGAGGGGTACATGTTTTCTTGCAAGGCAGAAGTATCTATAACATCTTCCAGCAAGGGGAGAGTACTAGGCTTCAACAAGGAGGAGTAGCTCACTTCTAAGGCACAGAGAGTTTGGGGCAATTTTGGAAGTCAAGAATTTAGAGTGCATTGATCCAGATGCCTCATCCCGTGCCTTGGAGTACCACTTCTTTCCATCAGTGTCCTGACCTTGGTATAACTTACTGGCTAGGGTTGAGAATTCAACCTTATCTGTAAACCTGAGATCCTTATAATTATGTTGTGGCCTCGATCCTCAACTTTTTCTACCTTTGAAAGAGATGAGAGTCTCTTTACACACTGCCAAGGATATCTGGCATTCAAACTCCACCTTAAATCAGCTACTAGTCCTCATTAGCCTTTCATTGTCTTTGTCAAAAGCATCAATAGCATCTAGAAAAAGCCATCCAGGGATGCCTGGGTGGCCCAGTCCGTTAAGTGCTGATTCTTGATTTCGGCTCACATCATGATCTTGGGGTTGTGAGATTGAGGCCCATGTTGGGCTCCCGGGCTGGGCATGGAGCCTGCTTAGGATTCTCTCTCCCTCCCCCTCCGCCCCTCCCCCAGCTCCCTCTCTAAAAAAAAAAAAAACAAAAACAAAAAAACAAGCCATTCAATTCCTCAGTCCTTATAATGATTACTTCACCCAAACACTCAAACGCACAAGATATTGCTCCTGCCAACATCTTCACTCCCTCTGGTATTACATTGCAGTTCACCACTGATAAAAGCCGAAACAATTTCACAGCTACACGATGCCAAGAAAGGATGTTAGAATTCCACCTACCACCAGTGAAATGGTTTTCATTTGAGCTTGCTGGTGGGTAATCCACTTCCAAAATCCCATTTTAGAGTTTTCTTCCTAGAACCAAGTCTTAAGTCAGATTGCTTGGGAAATACACTCTGAGATGACATCTGTATAGAAGGGTTTTGGAGAGGAAGGCGAGTTCTCTCAGAATAACACCTCTAAGAGAACCGGTGAAGCAGGACTGGACACAGGAAGAACGTAAACCACCGTGCAGATCCAACAGTGGGTTATGGAGTTGGGATGGCCCTTCAAAGTTGTCCAGAACTGAGGCCAGGGGACTAGGTGCCATAGCCCTACGTCAAGTCTCTAGATAGGAGCTGCTCTCCAGAGGAAAGCTGTAGTGCTAGGTGAGGCGGTTCCCCTGAGTTGAAGCCAGAGGCTGGAGAGGGACTCAGCCGCGAGTCATCAGCGGCCGGCATTACTAACAGTATAGGGGAGGAGTGGCTCAGTACTGAATGGGGTACTTTGGTGGTATGTCATAATATCCACTACAGTCCCCCTCCTCCTCGGGGTAACGGTGGCGGTGATGTGAAATTACAGCAGAGGAGTAGTAAATGTGGTGCTTAGTTGGAGGGGACTTTTCACAGGAAATGATTCCCCACTATCTTCATGCTGGCCATATTTCTCTTTAGAATTTGACAGATGAGGTAGGAAAGAGGATATTCAGGGAAAGTTGCAAGAATCTCCTTAGGAAACTTATCACTCCTGAGAGAGCATTTCATTCATGGTGGGCGGAATACTAACACCTTTTGGCATGCCATAGCAGTGAAATTTTTAAGACTTTTATCAATTGTGAACCTCAAATGCAGTTTGTCCTCTGGCTATTCCTGGTATACTTCACTAAAACAGAAGGAAACTCTCACCTTGAAATAAAAGCATAGCCATATGCATTATTCAGATCATGTATTCATCCAATTTCCCTTTTTTACATCAATTCTTTGTATAATAGTGCCTGCTACATTTCATTCATTCATTCATTCATTCAACAATACTGATTGCATACCTACTATATGTCAGAAACTGTTCTAGGGGCGCCTGGGTGGCACAGCGGTTAGGCGTCTGCCTTCGGCTCGGGGCGTGATCTCGGCGTTGTGGGATCGAGCCCCACATCGGGCTCTTCGGCTATGAGCCTGCTTCTTCCTCTCCCACTCCCCCTGCTTGTGTTCCCTCTCTCGCTGGGCTGTCTCTGTCTCTGTCGAATAAATAAATAAAATCTTTAAAAAAAAAAAAAGAAACTGTTCTAGGTGCTAGGGATACAGTAATTAACAAAGTAGATAGTCCCTGTCTTCATGGAAGGCACATTCTAGAAGAGGGATAGGGAGACAATAAATAAGGAATAAATAAGCAAGAAAATTTTAAACAGTTACGTGATGTAATGATAACCAGTAATTGACTTTTAATATGCATAGAGTGGAGAGAAAAATTACTGTACATAGGGCAAAGTAGGCTTTTTCTGAGGAGACAATTCTTGAGCTGGGACCCACATGATGAGAAGGAGCTAATCAAGTGAAGATCTAGAGGCAGGAGTTCATTTGAGCTGAGATCAGAGTGAGACAAGGAAGCAAGCCATAAGAAGGTCTGGGGACAGGTTGAAACAGGCAGACAAAATCACCAATACGAAGGCTCTGAGTTATGAATGAGCTTGGCCATGTCTGCGTCAAAAAGAAGACCACTGCGGCTGTAGCTTAGTGAACCGAGGGGAAAGCCGTACAAAATGAGGTTGGAGATGGAGCAGATTATGTAGGGCCCTGGAGGCCACAGTAAATAATTTATTCTATAACTAAGGACAATAGGAAGACAATAGTGAGTTCTGAGCAGAGGAGTAACAATCTACCTTCTGTTTTAAAAGAATTACTCTGGCAGCTGTGGATAAAATAGGCTATACAGGGTCACGAGTAGAAACAGGAATGCCAGTTAAAAAATTATTGCAATAGTTTGGGAGAGAGGTGATGGTGGCTTGGACCAGGATACTGGCTGTGGAGATGGTGAGAAGCGGTCAGACTCTGGATATATTTCAAAAATAAAGCCAAAAAAAAAAGTCAAAAGAATTTGCTGAAAGGTTAGATGCAGAACATGAGAGAAGGATAGGACTTGTATCAACAAGCAAGGGTCAAAGTGTCAAGTGAGTGATTTAGACAATAAGTGGGTTGCAGGAAGAGATTACTGAGAGCCCAATCAGGAAGATTTCAGTCCTAAAAGGGAAGAGTGTGTGAGTTTGTGTGTGTGTTGAGTGAGAGAGTACAGAGCTACAGAAATAAAGGGAGTAATTTCTTATTGAAGATGATCTTATTGACAATTCACTTCTCGGATTGGCCAAAGCCAGTGTTTTCTGTTTTGACTGAGTCAGTCGTGGAGGTCTTCAGTTTGTCAAATTACTCCTGGAGCTGACACTCCAACACGCACTGAGACACACCCATCTGGCACCTTCGAGAGTGGCAGTGACTGCTGGAGTGTCTCAAGCTGTTCTTAAGCAGAAGACGGTGGCTGGGGGATATGCATGCACTGTGCAGATGTAAGAACAAACCCAATCTCAGCGGGGCTAGGAAGTCTGTCCGTTAACCGGTCCTTTTGCACTTCACAGGCAGGACGGTATATTCTGCAAGCAAAGCCAACCCACAGGTGCTGCGGCTGGAGCACAACTGATTTCCTTTGTGGAACTAGCCACAGAGAAATCCTTCATGTGTGCTCCCAGACTCGGTGGCAGTTTCAAGTTGATGTGAAATAAGTGCTGACACATAACACAGAAGTGTTAGTGTTAGAACATTCTGGAATTTCAAAGCGTCACCTGATGGGAGAGAGTATTGGAAGCAGGCACTAACCATCTTGCCTGAGAAAATAGGGGTTGAAGAAGGGAAGAAGGTTTTTACAAAGTCAAAGAGAGTTACACATTTTTTAACACACCGTATTGTAATTTTCCTCTTTAATGCCTCTATATCCCGGCAACTGATCTGTCTTGTTCATCATCAGCAGAGTGGCTGCCACATAGTAGATGCTCAAGAAATACTGCGGATGAAAAGAGAGTTCCCCCCGACTTGCTAGGTAGGATGCCGGCTGCTTCATGAATCACTTAATAAAGCCAATTAGATCTTTAAAAAAAGGAAAAGAAATACTGTGGATGAATGAATGAACAACTGAACCTAAATCAACCTCAGCACCCCTGCCAACTGGGTCACGCTGTCAACATTTGTTGTCAGCAAATGTACAACTCAAGTTCTAATTCCTATTCCTGTGTCTGGTCCCAGGGACACGATCAGACTATGCCTGTACAGTTCTACTGAAGCAGCTGGCTTTGTGGAACTGGTCAGTAAATGGAGGGAGGAGACCAGCCAAATGACTGGTTTAACTGGTATTTTTTTCTACTCACTTGCCCAGTCTTTTGTCTGAATTGACAAACAAAGAAATAAAAACAAAACAAATCAATACATGCTGGTGTCTGGTAGATTTAATCACACCCCTATCCCGAGCTGTGACCATCAGCATGAACCTGAGGCTGAACAATGGTGTGAGAGGCTGCGTCTAAGACCAGTCCTTTTAGACCCGGAAGGAGTGGGGGTGGAGAAAGCCAGATCAGTTGTTTGATGTCTTGAATTCAAAATACCCAACTGATTGACTCAATTTTTCACTACTTACATAATCAGGGCTCTTGTATAATCAGCGTCCTCTCCCTCAGTAAGGTATCAGGCTCTTTTCACCTCTCAAATGCCCCTCTCTAAAGACTACAAATATTAGACACCTGAAGTCATCCGTGTTTGGAGATTTTCTCATCTAAACCTCTCCAACCACCTCTGCACCTCCCCCTACCTTGGCAGCTGTGTGACCCCCAAAGATTTTCTCTCTAATCAGAGCTGAAATTCACGTGCAATTCTTGAGTAACCAAACATGGGGCTGTCTGTATTAGCGAGCGATATTTTTCCCAGCTGGTCCTGATTGGATGAATTGAAGGTTTCCACAGACTTTCCCAAGTGCCAACTGCTTAAGCTAAACAATGACACCAAATGAAACTGCATATCAAACAAAGGCACATCAGGAGGAGGAACGAGATGACGCTGATGTCATGAAGCCTGCTTCAACTGGGGGCCAAAGGCGAGGCACAGTGCTCATACTGCACAAGCCATAGCTAACACAAAGAAAAACAGGAGAAAACACACAAAGAGGACCTGAGATAATACCTATAGAAAAAGAAATTTAAATTGCAGAACGATTCATTATCAGTTCTAGTCCTTTACTACAGAAGGAGGCTATTTTTGCCACTTTTCTGTGTAGTGTGTGATCTCCTGTAACAAACACGTAGTTTTAAACACTTATTTTAATAAACAAATAAAACGCATAGTTTCAGGTCTAGTAGAATATTTCCATTAGTTAAAAGTATAATAGCTGTGCCCCAGGGTAGCATAATGTAAGCGTGCTACTCAGTGTTTCCTAATGAGTGAAAAAAAATAGTTTATACCAATAACTTCCACTTCCTATTATAATACGGTTCTGTCCATCACCGGGAGCCTGAAATTATAAAGGGTAAAACATTTAATGAACTTGCTCTTATTAAATGATATGTATCATCTAATGCTGGGGGAGAGAAAGCTAAGACCCACAGTTTGAACCATCCTAGAACAGCCTTAACAGCAGCTTGTTAACAATCAGATGGAGGAGTATTATACTCTTTCAGCAGTTGGGAAGCAATTTATTTTATTTATTCTCACCACTGTGCTTTTTGGACCTAGAATATATTCCACCCATCAGAAAGCTTTATCTCAGCTGGAAAACATAAATTCTTATTTTGGTTCCCCAAATTCCAACTCTTTAATACATTCTAAGTACCTTTAAAAAACTGAAATACCCATGGTTGACTTTTATTCTTACAGGTAAAATACATAGCTACATTCATATTTGGAAAGAATGTACATTTAAAGATTTTTTTTTAATTTATGTGACAGAGAGACAGCCAGCGAGAGAGGGAACACAGCAGGGGAAAGGGAGAGGAAGAAGCAGGCTCCCAGCCGAGGAGCCCTATGTGGGACTCAATCCCGGAACGCCGGGATCACGCCCTGAGCTGAAGGCAGACGCTTAACGACTGCGCCAAACTTTGTCAAGAGCATAATTGAAAATGAGAAGTTTTGGGGGTGCCTGGGTGGCGCAGTCATTAAGCGTCTGCCTTCAACTCAGGGCGTGATCCCAGCATTCTGGGATCAAGCCCCACATCAGGCTCCTTTGCTAGGAGCCTGCTTCTCCTCTCCTACTCCCCCTGCTTGTGTTCCCTCTCTCGCTGGCTGTCTCTCTCCATCAAATAAATAAATAAAATCTTTAAAAAAAAAAGAAAAAAAAAGAAAATGAGAAGTTTTTTCCCTGTTAGTTTGGCCTTAACTTGCATATCAGGTTTCATGCTTGCTGTCTCAAAAAAATGTACTCTTGTGTCACATATCCAAAGAGAATGAATGGCATTACCATGATAAACTTGAACTGTTTTCTTTACCATTGGCCATTATTGTGTTAAAATGCTACTGAGGTTCCTGGGAGAAGCAGTTCTCATTTCTAGGGAACTAATAGGGATAAAAATGATTGAATCAGAAATTTATAAGGAGGGGGCACATTCTGAAATTCTTACAAGAAACTGAATAAAAGAAAACATAAAGGAAAAGTCACCAAATGATCTATTTCCTACTGAGTGAGTGTAGTATTTTTTATTCCTTTCATTTTTGAAATGAAATCCCCCCCTCATTTTGTGGTTTCTCATTGGAGAAATCCAAGTTTTGACTACATGCCCATATATAACCTGGTTCCTGAATAATAAATGTTTGAGAGTGTTGTATTATTTTTGATGACTCTATAATTATTTGTGGTGGAAAGCTTGCATGGAAGCCCTTCAATTAAAATATAGGCTGCAAAGTAGCAAAAATAATTTTAAGTTCTTATCAAAACTATCCTGGGGCACCTGGGTGGCTCAGTCGGTTAAGCATCTGCCTCCAGCTCAGGTCAGGATCTCAGGGTCCTGGGATCGAGTCCCGTGTCAGGCTCTCTGCTCAGCAGGGAGTCTGCTTCTCCCTTGACCACCCCCCTGCTTATGCGCACACTCTCTCTCTTTCTGAAATAAATAAACTCTTTTTTAAAGAAACTATCCTAAATCATTCATCGATATGTATTATTATTTTAAAAATTTTTTAATTGGGGGCACCTGGGTGGTTCAGTCAGTTAAGGTCTGCCTTCGGCTCAGGTCACGATCTCCAGGTCCTGGGATCAAGCCCCACGTCAGGCTCCCTGATCAGCAGGGAGTCTGCTTCTCCCTCTCTCTATGTTACTCCCCCTGCTTGTGTTCTCTCGCTGTCAAATAAATAAAACCTTTTAAAAATTTTTTTTAATTGAAGTCTAGTTGACACACAATGTTACATTAGTTTCAGGTGTGCAATGCAGTGATTCAACAAATCTATACATTATGCCATGCTCTCCACAAGTGTAGCTGCCATTTGTCCCTATACAGTGCTATTACAATACCATTCACAACATTCCCTGTGTTGTACCTTTCATCTTTGTGACTTACTCATTCCATAACCGGAAGCCTGCACCTCCCACTTCTCTTCGCCCATTTTGCCCACCACCCCCCCAGCACTCATAAAGTTTATTCTCTGAACTTACTTTTTTTTAAAGATATTATTTATTTATTTGACAGAGAGACAGCCAGCAAGAGAGGGAACACAGGCAGGGGGAGTGGGAGAGGAAGAAGCCGCTCCCAGCAGAGGAGCCTGATGCAGGGCTCGATCCCAGGACCCTGGGATCACGCCCTGAGCCGAAGGCAGATGCTTAACGACTGAGCCACCCAGGCGCCCCTATTCTCTGAACTTATGAGTGTGTTTAGATATGCATTATTTTTAATACAAAGTCTCCTTCCATATTCTTAAAATAAATTTTGATGTCACTAAGATTAGCTCTTGCACTCCTACAAGAAAGTCAGGAACACGTACATGAACTTGAAACCCAGAAGTCCAGTTGATATTTAAAGCCAATAGATGATAGATAGATAGATAAATAGATAGATAGATAGATAGATAGATAGATAGATAGATAGATAGATAGATAGATAGATAAAATGCACTACTAAGGACTGGGGCTGTAAGATGGGAGTGGATCTAGCTTGTCAAAGTACCTCTGAAATTCAAAGACTCTGACTGGGTCTATACAAGTTTACCAAATTGACCATTTTGACTAAATTGACCAGTCAATTTAACGAAACAGCCACTTAACTCCCTCCCACCACAAATTGACCAAAACCACCTGTTAAGGAACTTGTGGACAGTCATTTTCGGGCTCTTCCAAACACCAATTCCCTCCATTGCTCTACTCGCCTGTCTCCTCCAAGCAGCCCTTTACTGATTCGGTTGTTTTCTCAATTGTGATTGGAGTTAGGGAATAACTATTTGTTCCCCAGGACACACATCTTCCTAGGATTGAGGGAGTTACAGTAATCAACTGAGCTGATGGCTGCCTGAGCAGAGCCATTTGAAGGCCCCTGAGGGGCAGGTTAAACTCCTGAATGCGCCAAGAATTCTGCTTCTGTTGAAAACTGCATGAACCATTGGCATGGCATTTAGCCTACTGCTTCATACGCGTGCACTCTGCCTCCTCGGAGCTAGTGGTCTGACGTACTCATTCAGCTACGATTTCTCTTGGGGCCAGCCAATAAACTGAGGTCAGGCCAACTCACAGTTCTTCAAGCAATAGCACCCAATGGAAAGACACTCTGTTTTCTGTGCGGGCTAAATGCCTCAGTTTCAAAATAGGTGATGAGAAAGGAAATGCAACTGTGCAATTTTTAATTGCGATGTGATCATTTCCATTTTAATTCTTACAATGCGTCCATGAAAACCCCCAAGAGAACCTGCAAGAATCTAAGAGACTTGCTTTTTACGCTGGGCATGAGATACCCACCATCTTCCACAAGATGGCAGGCAGTTTTCATTTTACTGTTGGTGATCAACAGGAAATCGCTCCACTCTCAAATGACAGCAACCCCAGGTAGCCAGGGTGACATTTGCTTTACATTATGATACACACTAATTAATCATTAGTGATCCCAGAAGTAAGTCTGCGAAAAATGCTTTGCTATGGCTTCTCACAGCAGGGGCTTTCAATATTGATACTGTTACACGCACATATGTTCAGCCAGTATACGTTATACTCGTTTAAGTTTTAAGACCTTGAGTTTTTAGGGTATTTTAATTAATATTGCCTAGATTAATATTCACCTCTTATTTGAAAGGGGAAATGATGAAGCTAGTAAAACAAATACAGAAAGAAAAAGCAGTAAACAAAGCTTTGAAAAGCTTAAGGTAACTTTGATGAGGTTTTGGCTGGAGGCACCTTTGTCCTCTTTTGTTGCCATCTTCAACTTTGTCCCAGACCCACCTCAAAATCTCTGGGGGGAAAATTCTGTAAAGAACTTTGCTGACACCACCATTGCACACTCAACTATTGTCTCAAAACAGATCACCTCACGAAGGATTTATCTCATCAACTAACAGGAAATGCTCACAACGCCTTCCAACATGGATTCTGTTCCATAGCAAGAAGCCTCATTATTCCAAGCCACTCCACCAGACCTCAGCCACAACCCAAGCTACAGACAACAAGCATGAAGAACCTTCCAGGAAGGTTCCCCAACGGCCTGAGCAGCCACAGCCAGACAGACCCAAAGCTAACCCACGACAAAGATCATCTTCCTGGGTTCACCCCACCAGTGGTGGAAAGTCTTAAGCAGTTTAAGTTCATACCTTAGTTCCAATTGTAACTGGTTAGTTTTCCAACTTAGGTGAGCTCCACACATTGCTAGGCCTTGTAAACATGTGTTTTGGGAAGTTTCCCTACTCCTTCACTAAACCTTAGCTTTCCTCTGATAAAGGCACTTTCTTTAGTACTTCTTGAATTGCATTATATATCTAAATCACCCAGAGAGCTGGATAAAATGCAGATTCTGAATCAGGAGGTCAGGGGTAGGACCTGAGATCCTGCATCTCTAGCAAGCTGCCAGGTGATTCGGATGCTGCTGGTCCACGAGCTGCACCTGAATTAGTAAAACTGTTGTTTCTTCGTTCACCCACACTCCATTTACCCCAGGGTAAAGAAAACTGGTAGAAGTTTCCAGATTCCCCACTATATCTTCTGGACTTCCTTTCATCAGTAACTCCTTCTCTTTTGAAGCCCTCATCATCTGACAGGTAAAGTCTCTTCACAGTCATCTCTAGATCCTCTTCACAGCCACTCCTTTGCATTCACTGAACATCCTGGCACCCACATTATCATATTCTTTCCATCATATACCCTCCTCTTACCTTTTGGACAATCTGCATGTGGATGACCCACTCATGACACTGGCCTTGACCTCTTTTTTAGAGTTGGTGTTCCCAGATCCAATTCCAATGGGGCGGGGATAGTTCCCACCATAACACCAAGCAACTCCTGGACCCCAGCAGGGTGTCTTGAGAATTCAGCTCAAGGCTGACACTATCTACCCAGAGCTAGCATCAGATTCCACATGTTAAGGGTTCAGCCCTATAAGACTGCCCGCGACCCCCCACTTCAGACACTAGCTGGGAGCCCCAGGCTATTACCTGTGCTTCTGACTAATTCTCTACAGACTGGAGATTTCAATGACCTCCTTAGGTTTGATTTGTTGGCTAGAGCAGCTCACAAAATTCAGGAAAACATTTATGTCTACCAGTAAAGGATGTGATAAAGGATGTGAATCAACAGCCAGATGAAAAGATACATAGTGTGAGATCTGGGGAAAGGGCACAAAACTTCCATGCCCTCTCCAGGCCACCACTCTTCCCAATCTCCATGTGTTCCCCAACCTGGAAACTCTCTGCAGCCAGTCCTTTTGGGTTTTTATGGAGCCTTCATAACATAGGCACGATTGATTAAATCATTAGCTATTGGTGAATGATTCAACCTCCAGCCCCTTCCCTCCCTCAAATCCCCCCGGGGTGGGACTGAAAGTTCCAACCCTCTAGTCACAGTTGGTTCCCCTGGCAACCCTCCCCCATCCTAAACTGCTATCTGAAAGTCACCTCATTAACATAAACCCAGTCCTGGCAGAAAGGGGCTTGTTATGAATAACAAGACACCCATTTCACTTTTAAGGCTCTGAAGCAATTCAGAAACTCCTCAGTTGCTGAAGCAAGAACCAAATATTATGACAAAAGATGTTCCCATTGCTCTTATTGTTCAGGAAATTCCAAGGGTTTGTGGAGCTATGAGCCAGGAACTGTGGACAAAAACAAAATACATATGAGAAATATATAATATGATATATAATTATATATATATAATGTATATGTACCTTATATATAATATATAGAATACATATATACATTATATATAATATATACATTATATTGTATGTATATGTTATGTATATGCAATACATAAGTTATGCATAATGTATATGTACTTATATATAATATACAATACATATACATTATATATAATTCTATATAATATAGCTATATATAATTATATATCTAATATAATTATGTATAATTATAATTATATATTTCAAATATATCATATATAATATCAAATATATATTATAATATATATATCATATTATATATTTCTCATATATATTTGGTCATCTGAATAACCAAATATATATTTCTTATAAATCACAATATCACAACCTCCTTTACTTCAGTGACCTTCATCTCCTTTGTACTTGAGTAGTCGACTCAGTGGCCAGACCATGACTTTGATATTACCTGAAATGGTTCTAACCTTGAAATCTTAAACCTTATAAATGCCCTCTGTTAACCTCTGTCTCTAACAGGAGCCTCCCAGCTCTGCTCTCCTTCACTCCCACTAAACACATTCTTCCACCCCATTGGACTTTTCACTCTATACCTCCCTATTCTTGTCTCCTAACACCACTACTGGCTTTCACCTCCATTTCTACCCTTACCCATTCTGGAAACCAGAAGCAACCATTTCTACTATAAAAGCAACGATAATCTATTTTCCCTAATTTCATCCTCTGAGACTACTGTGCTGAATTCAAACCTTAGAGCACTCATTGTTTTAATCCTTCCCATCTATAGAGATCCTAGCGAACACACAAGCAACTCATCGTGCTGGGTGACCCCATCACACACTCATATGTACAACCTCAGTCAGACCAAGAACAATACTGCCCAATCCTCTTATTTGTCTCTTCATGATTGTTCTTCTGACCCTTTTCATGCTTCGCAAACTGTCAAGTTATAAGATATAAACGTCTTCAGTTCCCACTCCCTTCCACCACAATCCTTCCATATCTTCACTCAACTTTTGTTTTCCTTGTCTGTTATAGTTTGCTTTTTCTTCCAATGGTAACCCCAACAATTTTTTTTCTTAGCTTTAAAATATAAATTCTTCTTATGCTCTCGATTCTACTGCCAGGTAGTAATTTCCCATTCTCTTAAATGACCACACTCTCCCTTCCTGTTGGGTCCTTCCTCTCAGCCAGCAGACACTCCCAAGTCTTCCTCACTAACCATCCCCCAACCAAAAATGCTCTCCATTACTTTATTTCTTGCTAACTCAAGGTACAATCCCAACCCTACCTTTTATTTTCTAAATTTTAAAAAGAGTTGCCTTCATTCTCATCTCTACTTCTTTATTGTTCATTCCCTGTTTAATCTCCTACAACTGCATATCATACTGTAAATGAAATTCACACCTGTGATTTGGCTTCTGCTCCTGCCACTCCACTGATGGCCTCTTAGTTTCCAATCTCAGTGGCCTCATCTCTGCCTTCATTGTTTCTGACCCCTCTGGTATCATTTGACACTGATACTCACCCTCTGATTGAAACATTTTCCTCCCAACACCTTGTACTCCTCTCAGCCTTTCTACTTCACTTTTAATCTCCTCTACTGATTAATCACTGTTATTTCTTCATCAAACTCTTAATGTCAATGTCCCAAAGGGTCTACTGTTAGTCCTCTTTGCTTCTCACTCTGCAATCTCTCCCTTTGTATCCCTCTTTTCTGGGGCTATCATAGGCATTCCCTTAATCTCAATTGTTTTTTCCCATAGCCTTTATGTTCTGATTTACAGGATAATGTACATATTTATTTTGTTTATTAATGCCCCACCTCACCCCTGCAAGAATGTCAGCCCCACAAAAAAAGGGGATTTTGTCTCTTTGTTCACTGTTGTACACCAAGCACCTGGAACATAGCAAGTGCTCAATAGGTTTTGTTGAGTCATCACTGACATATCTAGATCTTTAAACCTAATCCCTCTCTTAAATATGCACCCCCATTGCCTCCTGCTGCACCAGATTTGCTCTTCCCATAGTGGTTCCTATCTCAGATCATGACACTGCAAACCCAGAATGTTTGAAATCATTTGGACTCTACCTTCTCTTACCACACAGAGCCAATCGCTCATCCAATCCCTTGGATTTGAACCTCTCCAGTGGCTTGTATTGCCCATGCACTCATTTTATTCATGCTCATAGCCATAGGCCATTTCTGCTTTAGCCTGAAATCTTATCCTGTCACCAGTTGCTCCCCCACTACCTATTTCTACACAATCTTGCCTGACTTATTTTCCTGAGAAAACAAATCTGATAACATCACCTGTCTCTTAAAAAGTCTACAAAGGCTGCCCTTTCAACAGGTTTAAATCTGAATTCCTTGGCCTGACCTTAAAACTCCTCTATCATTTGCCCTCAAATCTCTTCTCAGCTTAGTATCAGCTACAGTTTTTCACAATCTCTGTGCTCTGGATATTTCTCATCTGGGCTCCCGTGCCCAATGAACATAAGAGAAGATTCTAAGAGAACACAAGTGAGAAGAATGGTGACCCATTTCAAGAAAATATAAGACTTGCTGGACAAATGGAATTACTTCAAACTATCTTTTAGTGAGGAACTGAGATCTGAAAATGACTCAAAACAAAACTCTGATAAAAATGTCTACTATTCTGGGGTGCCTGGGTGGCTCAGTGGGTTAAGCGTCTGCCTTCGGCTCAGGTCATGATCCCAGGGTTCTGGGATGGAGCCCTGCATCAGACTCCTTGCTCAGTGGGGAGCCTGCTTCTCCCTCTGCCTCCTCCTCCCTCTGCCTGTTATCCCCCCTCCCCCGACAAATAAATAAATGAATGAAATCTTTAAAGAAATGTCTACTATTTTGCCTGAGGGCCTAGATGGGGTTCTCAAAGGGGAATTCTGTGAACCATCTGCATCAGAATCCTCTGAGGGTGGGCCCTGGTATCTTCATTTGTAACAAGCTTCCTAGGATATTCACATACACATTTAAGGTAATATCCACATTTTCTATTTTTGAGGGGGTAAGAGGAAATAACTATGTCCCATTACCTCTAGGTAACATGGAAAGGACACTGGATTTGGAATCAGAAAGAACAGATTTCTTAACTTAGCTCCTCACTTGCCTATGTTCTTGGGCAAGTCACTTACCACCTTTATGCAGATACAGGGGCTGGAGGAGATGACCTCTCAGGACACTTGCTACCAAAGGAGATACTGTTTCCATTGGAGCAATACATCATTACCTCATATCCTGCAATTTCCTGCTACCACACTGAAGAGCATTCACTCTGACCTAGAACTATGAGCTAGGGAATAGCTGAGAAAGTGACTCAGATGTCAGCTTCTCAGTGAGGCCTTCCTTATTGACCTTACCTAAAAAAACAAGTCCCTGGCCCAGGCTTGCTATTCTTCTTGCCTAATTGATTTTTTTCATTGCACTTACCGCTGACTTACTGTTAGTCAGTTATCTTGTTAATTTTCTACCTTCCCCCATTGAATGGTAAGCTCCATGAGAGCAAGGATTATGTCTGGTCTGTTCTGTTCTGTTTTCTGCTACACCATCTGCACCTCTAACAACACATGGCATATAACAAAATACAGCCTTATTGCTCTTCACATTCCCTTGGTTCTTACTCTTTCTCATCCCCTCCCTTAGGGTACTCTCTCTCCTGCCCCAGCCCCCATGCATCTCTCTGTCCTAGCTTTCTCTACAGTTTTCTCTCTCCTTCCCATTGCCTTGTGCCCTGACTTCTTTATACATTTAGAGCTGTGGCAAACAAGATGGGATAAAGTAGACATACGTGTAATGAAGGATAATTCATGCCCATTTTCAACTTCTCAGTGTATCCAGGTGAATTTCAGAGGAAGGAAAATTTCCTCCCTAGAACTTTGGAAGACAAGTTCCTCCAGATCTGAGAAGATTTTTGCCAAAGTTTTTATTGTGGACTAAGGATACCTTGACCTCTGAACTTAAGTTTAGGTGATAATGCTGATGACATTTGTAAAGAAAGCACCATGAATGCATTTATGTCACAGAACAAAGCAAGTAGCATTCAATTCACACAAAACAGTGGGCAATGGTCCCAAAGTATGGGTTTCATTGAATTTGAACCTGACGTTATTCAGACTAGATTTTGCCTTCCTGCAAGAGAGGCTCATCCACAGGGTCACCTGGAAGCAAGATTACGAAATAGATCATATTTGTCTCTCGCTCTGCCGTACAGGAATCTTTTCCATTCCCTCTTATCTCATGGTTGCTCATTCAAGTATTCTATTCTCTAGCCCTCGACTCAGGTGGCATTAGCCATCTTGGCCCCACAGAAACCCTTCAGAGGCCAAGCTTCCACCCAGCTCATTAGACCGGGGAACGTGGACTACCATGTTAACAGGAATGGTACAACATTTTTTGTCACCCAGGGCTTTCTGCTCCCTCCTTCGCTATTGACCTTTCTGGTAATGCTAAGAGTAGAGGTTTTGAGCCTGCTAATGAAGGAAGGGAAATCTTAGGGTAAACTTATCTTCCACAATCCTCCACTACAGCCACGGAGGCAGCTGCCTGCTCTGACATAAATAAGATGGAAGCATCTCTAAAAATCTTGGAATCAAATTTGGCACACAAAGATTATAATGCCGTTTGATCAGAGACATTCCTGGGACTCAGCAGGCTTGTGCCAGCCACTGGAAGAGTCCCAGGGCCTGGCAGGGTGCTCAGCAAATATGTGCTTAATGAAGACACAAGCCTAAGTCTTAGAGAAGGCTGAACCTTTTACACAAATGTTGGCTGATACAGCAGAAAGCAACTGTTAAAGATTCGATTTCAAACTGTAGAAGGACGAAAGGAAAAGAAATAACAATTCCAAGGTAGAGATTTATATTTTCATCTAAAATGAATTAAACACTATCCTTTCCTCTCTGTTGGATCCCAAGCAAATTTCAGGCCTCTCAAGACCTGACCAAAGCTATATTTCAAGCTCACTGTAAGCAATGAGTATCTTCCCTCTCAGCCTTCCAGAAGATGCTCCTTTCAAAGCTTAGCAGCAAGCAATTACCTTAAAAAGGGAAACTCTTGTGGCTGGTCAGTTTTTACTCTGTTGGTTGAGAAGTTAACCATTGACCCTTTGTTTAACTTCCATCTTAGAGAGGTTGATAGACCAGGTCAGTAAAAGGGAAGAAGGGGAACATTTAACTCTCCATTCACAAAGATTGGTGAGGGAAAAAATGGCTGATATACGTTTTAAGGATTCTTGAACTTCCTGCTCTCTCTGTCTCCCTGTCTCTTATCCAATTGTGCTGGTTGCAAGTCAGCTTAATGAATAATTATTAAGTGTCAACTATATATCAGACATTTTGCTAAATGCTGTTGTTGTCATCTATCTATCCATTCAACCAACCAACCAACCAATCAATATTTGAGTTCCTACAATAGCAATGCAATGTATTAGGTGCTAGACAAAGCAAGCACAGTCCCTACCCCTCATGTGTATTATAATCAATGGGGGCATTTCTGCTGGAAGCAGAAAAATCTGACCAATCAGTATTATATATTGAGGGCTTACTGTATGCTATGTACTGAGCCAGTTAACCGTATATATGTTATCTGTTTTAAGCCACACAGTAACCTAGCAAGGCAGCTCTTATTGTCCTCATGTTACAGGTGAAGAAAATGAGGCTCAAAGAGGTAAAGTAACTTGTTCAAGATCATGCACCTACAAAGTTGCAGAACTGACATTTAAACACATGTTTGTCTGACTCCAAAACCTATGCTCTTTTCAGGACACCCTCTTGCCTATAGATATGTAGTTCAGAGAGCAACCAGAATTTCCCATCCATATGGACTGTCTTAGTCAGGTTATGCTGCTATAACAGAATGCCACTGATTGAGTGACTTAAGCGATAAACATCTCTCAGTTCTGGAGTTCAAGATTAAGGTGCTGGCAGATTCAGTGTCTGGTGAGAGCCCACTTCCTGGTTCACAGATGGCTGTATTCTTGCTGTGTCCTCACATCGAGGAAGGGGGGAGAGAGCTCTCTGGAGCCTCTTTTATTTATTTTTTTTAAAGATTTTATTTATTTATTTGACACAGAGAGAGTACAACAGGGGGAGCAGCAGGCAGAGGGAGAAGTAGGCTCACCCAAAGCAGGGAGCCCGATGCAGGGCTGGATCCCAGCACCCTGGGATCACAACCTGAGCCGAAGGCAGACGCTTAATGACTGAGCCACCCAGGTGCCCACTGGGGCCTCTTTTATAAACGCACTCATCCTATTCATGAAGGCTCCTCACCCTCATGACCTAATCACCTCCCAAAGGCCCCACCTCTTAATACCATCACATTGGGAGTTAGGATTTCAACATATGAAGTCTGGGTGTACAGAAACATTCAGTCTGCAACATCCCACCCCTTGCCTCCCAAAATGCATGTCCTTCTTACATACAAAATACATTCATTCCATCCCAACAGCCCCACAAGTCTCAACTTGTTCCAGCATCAACTCTAAAGTTTAAGTCCAAAGTCTCGTCTAAATAGCTCAATCAGATATGGGTGGGACTTGAGTTGGGATTTATCCTGACGCAAATTCTTCTTCAGGAAAGAAGAAAGAGATAATGGGTCTTGGGTAAGTCCACAGCAGAACGGGGCAAGCAATATTAAATCTTAAGGCTCAAGAATGCCTCTCCTTGGCTTGATGCTCTACCTTCCAGACCCACTAGGGTAGCAACACCACCCCCACAGCAAGGGAGTTAAGCTCTGCAGCAGCTCTCTGCCTGGGCCCCACCCATGCAGCACCTCTGCAAGAGCCTGCCACTCTGACAGGCTGGGATCTCACACCTGCATCTCTCCCAGGTTGGAGTCCTGTGCCTGTGGCTCCCCTGGACTGAGGTCTCACCCTTGCCCTTTGAAACCTAAGTAGAGGCAGCCATGTCTCCTGGGCTGTATACTCCCTGGGCTTGCCATAAGAATGGCAGGCCTGGTGATCCCTGAACCACCTTCAGGGTCATTCTTCCATTATCTTGCAGAAAAATGCCTGGCTTCTATTGAGATGGCTGGTCCATACTGATTGCCTTATCAAATGCTCTGGTGACCGCACCATTCGTGTTCTCATTTTTGCAATATGGGTAAGCTGGGAATTTTCCAGATCTTTTAAGTTCTGCTTCATTTTTGCTTAACAATTCCATCTTTAAGTCATTTCTTTCACATTCTGCTATAAGCACTTAGGAGAAGCCAAGCTGCTCCTTTAACATATTGCTCAGAAATTTCCTCAGCTTAAACATGCAATTTCATAGCTCACAAGGACCACATTACACAAAACACTAGAACATGAACACAACTCAGCCAAGTTCTTTGCCACTTTATAACAAGGCTAGCCTTTTCTTCATTTTCCAATAACCTTTTCCTCATTTCCATCTTAAACCTCATCAGAATAACTCTGACCATCCATGAAATCATGAGCCTGCAAGAAGCCATTGAGTCAAAAGAGAAGTCCATAGGCCACTGCAATGGGCTCTTCACCACTTGAGTTGAAGACTTCAGGTACTGTCATCACTGAGACCAAGATTCTTACTTATTTGTAGATAGACTATGGCCTAGGCATAATGTAAGAAGCAAACAAGATTGCACCTCTCCAACCAGGATTTTGTGACAGCAACACTGCTCAGCCAATGGTCTGGGCTCCAGAACAAATACTTACCCATACATACATCTAGGACCCTTCTAACCTTAGTCACTTTGCTCCAAATGTCCCCTAGTTTAGAAGGTTCCTTCTCTCTCTGTACTTATAAAAATCTGACCCTTCCATTGAAACTCAACTAAAACTATACCTTTTCCAAGATTACTTCCTTGACAGTTTCGGTCCAAATCAATCCCTCTTGGGGCGTCTGGGTGGCTCATTTGGTTAAGCGGACGACTCTTGATTCTGGCTCAGGTCATGACCTCCAGGTCCTGGGGTCAAGCCCCACGTCGGGCTCCCACCTCAGCGGGGAATCTGCTTCTCCCTCTCCCTCTGCTTGTGCTCTCTCTGTCTCTTTCTCTCTCTAATTAATTAATAAAATCTTTTTTTAAAATTTAGAAAAGAAAAAAAATCAATCCCTCTCTCATTCCCTCAGAGCCAGCTTTTAATCTGAATTTGGTTCAATAGGTATTTTTGCCTCTGTGAGAGTGTGAGCTCCTAGAAGTCCTGTTCTTCTCTGTATCCTTCCCCAGTATCCAACACAGTACGTATCAATGCTTTACTAAATATCAAATGCTTATTGGATCACATTTGACTGCATAATCAAAAATTAAAATCTATTCTTTCTAAGCTACAGTCCTCCACCCCCATTCCCCACCCCACCCCCCACCTGGACCCTGGTACCTGAGAGTCAGGGAGGCAGAATAATAATAATAAAAATCTTTGCCTTTGGCATCAGACCAACCTGGACTCAAATACAGCGCTGCAACTTCCTGGCTGTGTAAACCTAGGCAAATCATTTCACTCTCTGAGCCTTGGTTTTCCTTGTCTATACAATGGGAATAACAACCCTCACAAAATTATTGAAAGGAATAAATGAGGTAGCTCTGTGTATGTATATGTGTTAGCCATACACTGCACAGACACAAACCTGAAGTTCTCGTCCCCTCTTATGGCAGGCAAAGTCCCAATGCGGGCAAAATAAACACTAAGCCATGCTATCAAGGGTTGTCAATGTACAAGTGGTCAAACGAACTGATACTGGCTGGGCCCCTACTATTTTCCCAGCACTCTAGTAAGTTCTATAAGGGAAACAAGAAAAAGCTCTGCCCTCAGAGAGCTAGAAGTGTATTGGTAGAGGCAAGAAAATCAGGACAGACACACATTAAGAATTGCAGAAGACATATTCCAAGTGCCCCAAAGGTAAAGAGACGATAAATGCCAGAGGTGTTCGGAGGAGGAACAGGTCTAAATGGCCTTTGAAGAATAGGATGGAACACAGTGGAAGAAAGAAGGGAATGTGGCCTGACAGAAGAAAGGACATGTGCTCAAATGTGGGGGTGGGGGTATGCTCAACGGGGTTGGAGGACAGCCAGGCACTAAGTCGGGATCCCTTGGAGGTCAGGCGAGAGGTGCAGGGGGACAGTGAGCGCTGGGTGATGGAGGGTCTTGAGTGCAGGCTAAGAGTAGCATTGCTAGCCACTGGCCAAGAGCAGTGGGGTGGGGTTGCCTTATTGGAAACCTGATTTCTAATTTGGGAAACCTTCCTACTAAGGCTATATATATGGATGGATTGCCCTGCACGTATAGAAAGTGGCCACTCTCCAGAAGCAGCCAGAACCACTGTGCTTTGGGGAGGAGGCTGGGAGGTTAGTTATCCAGCATCAGCCTCCAGAGTCAAGGAGTCTCCGGGGGCCCTTTGTGTCTGCGAGCAGTGATAGGCGGCCCTTCCCCCACTGCAGCTGTCCTTGCAGCGTGCTGGGGACTGACTCCCCCAGAAGTACAACAAAGCTGCCCCGGAGAATCCAATGGGGACAGGCACCAGCAAGGCTCGCCTCTCTCCTCCCCCACCCAGCCCCAGGCTGCGCATCTCACACAGCACCCCCAGAACTGAAGCCCCAGAGCAGCTCGCTGGCCATCACTCTAGGGCCAGGCTGCCTGCTCCCCTCATTTGCCTGGGGTGGGGGCGGGAGTCACGCTGATTGGCTTCCAGCTGGCTTTGCGGAGCTCTAACAATAATAAAGATGGGGCTCTTTACCAGTGAGGTCATGAATTGAAGAGTAGAAGCGGGGACAAGCTTTGCACAGCCCTATGGGCCCCCCCACCACCTGCTGGGCAGGAAAAGTTTTCTTCGGCAGGAAAGAGGAGTGGTGAATGGGGCCAGGCCAGGTGGTGGGGTGGTTTGCTCTGGGAGGCTGGCTGGAATGAGTGCAGCATTGTGAGCCTCTGGCTCTGTGTGGGCAGCAACAAAGTAGCGGGGGACCCCTTATCAGGTGAACTCAAGTGCCCATCAGCTCACTCCAGCAACTGCTGCCCCTCCTCCCCCAGGCGCCTCCAGGCTGTTTATTTTGTTAGAAAAGGGGAATCTGCATTTCAGCTCATTTGCATTCTTTGGTCCCAAACAAAACCATATTAAAGTGCCTTGAAGAGCTGGCTAACTGGGAAGGCTGCTTGCCTTGAGGGGGAAAAAAAGTCCTTACATTGAAAAGGAATCAATGTAGTATTCTATTTTCATGCCAAGTACAATGCTTGCATTAGGGGGAAAAAAAATCTCCCATTCATTCTGATCAGCAAGCCTGAATGTGATGGTTAGGAACTTAGCATCTCTTTTAACAGCCTTCAGATAGATTATTTTCTGTTTTCTTACTTTTTCCCAGTTTGTTGTGAGACCCGTACTTGTAAGGAGAGGGCGAAAGAAAGTAAAGGAGGGGGCTGAAACTTCATCGGCCGCCTGGTAACCCTCAAGAAGCATGGATGCAGCTCCTTTTCTTACTTGGGAAACAGATGGTGTTTTATGCTTCACACAATCAGCACCGCCTCTCTATCTGTGCCCCTAACCTTCCCCACCTGGGTGAAACCTAATCAGCACCTAATGAACATACTTGGAGCTGTCTGGATGGAATTAGTCCCAGTAGGAGCTGGCCTTCAGGTACCAGGCACTCTCTTAAAGTGGTGTAGCTGCAAAGGACAAGAAACCTTTACATCAGGGCTAATTAAATGAAGGTCGGCCTCTGCTTAAATACTTGCCGTTCCCTCCCCTGCAACAAGTAGACAAGACCCAGGGTATCACATTGTTAAGCTAATGCTGACCCCTCTTTTCACTGCAAGGATGGGCAAAGGTTTGTATTTTGAATTTCCTCTAAACCCAAGATGCCTTTTCAGTTGTTCCTGCTCTTGGTGTGGGCTGCTTTCCTTGGATCACACTATCCTTTGTGCAAAACTACGCTCACCAGTGATGGCAACGTTCAGGCCAAAGCTGCCAAAGGGCTTCACACCAACTCCTTCCCTTCCACAAAGCTACAGTTTTGTCCCAAGGGACTGAAGGGAGGAATTAGCCAAAGTGCTTGTTTAACCACACACACACACACACAACACCTATGTGTGTTAGCAAATTGTTATTGACACACTGGGAATATTACAAAGAACTACAACAAGTTAGAGGCTTCTGGGTAATGTGCGAATCACTAGGAAGAAATACACCATTTTCTGGGCAAAAGCTGTTCCTTTTGATGACATAACAAGGTCAATAGGTCGTGGTAGCTCCATTACGTCACCTTGAGTTGAACCCTTCTGATGATATACCAAAGTATAAATCACCATGGGTTAGCTAGAATGCCCCGCCTCTCACCCCACCCCCATGTCTTTAGAGTTTGTAAGGAATGGGGACCCACAGACTCTGTTTTTACTGTACCTTCATCTTCCTGCAGATTTCAATAAAGGATCATGCTAGTTAGTGTGCCTCGTTTATCACCCTTGGGCTCAGAAAGAGCCTTATGTTCTGTCACCCAGGCTCATTTCCTCGTCCTAGCTTGGACTTCTATCAGTCTCTAAACTGGGGGTCAGCAAACTATAGCCCTTGGAACAAATCCTGCCTGCTGCCAGTTTTTGTAAATAAAGTTTTATTACAACACAGCCTTACCTATTTGTTTATGTATAGCTATGGCTGCTTTCCCACTACAATAGTGAAGTCAAGTAGTTGTGACAACATCTTACAGCCCACAAAACTTAAATACTTATCTAGCCCTTTAGGGGAAAAGTTTGTTGACCTCCGTTCTAAGGCTTTGTATTGTAGAACGCTAGTTGGGCTGTTATTCTGACTTTGGAGCTGGTTTAATTTGAAGGTTTGGTGATTACTGGTCTTTATCTAAACTTGCCTCAGCACCTTTTTACCTTCAATTCACAATGTCAGCGGGGGGGGGCACTTAAAAATGAAGCGTTGGCTATTTCCCATCTTCATTAACCAGATCCACAAGAAACCACGAATCACTTCTAGAAGAAAGTGGAGGTGGGGAAGACACTCCAGAGGACACCAAATGAGTAATAACAAGGGTAGGAGCCCCCTGAGAGAACCTGACTCAAAACACACCACTTTGTTATTGGCCCTGAAACAGCCCCAGAAACCTCAATATTCCTTTTGGCCACAGCCTTGGCTAGCATGGCCTTAAAAAGCATTCCCTGAAAATTGTTCCCCATTTCTTCTTGTGTCTGTTCCTCAATGGTGGAAAGAAAGTGACACAACTATACTGCATTTCTAAACATGATCAAGCTCTGAGAAAGAACCTGCAATAACTGAACATCACTGGGAAATAGATTTAAATACATTTCTGCAACAGAGCAATAGCTATAGTTCCAAGCCAGGAAGAATTTGTAGCCTGCACGGAAGTCTTTGGCTACTTGGTAACTTTAAAACACTACTAGAAGCTTCTATCAATATGAAAATGATTGTTTCAAAAAAACAGAGAAATAATCATGATAACAAAGCTACTTGTTCTCTATGATATCAAAGACAATAATTATAAAAACTTAAGTTACTATATGCCAGCCACCATTCCAATTGATTTACAGACATCACCTCACGTAATCTTCACAATTCTCAGAGGTTTTTATAATTTTTACTATTAAAGAAATTGAATTTAAGTTTTTATTAATTTATTTTTATTCCCCTATTACAGCTGAAAAAAAAAACTGACTCAGATAGAGGTTAAGTAACTTGCCCAAGGTTGCAACAGCCAGTAAGTGGTTGAGCTGGGATAAAAATACCACCTACCCTGACCCTCCCACCGAACCAGGAACCCATGTGCCTCAAGTTCTCCTTCTGGTCATAGTAATGGATTTGCCTGAAACATCCACGCTCTCAGACCTGCTTCTCTCTAGTGTCCACCAGCAAATGTTATGTCTCTCTGGGTCCCTGAAATAGAAAAAAGCTAAGCAATTCTGGCTAGATTCCAGCCCATGGGCTTTTTCGCGAACTGCTTTGAGCAGAGGCCCAAGAGAGGACTGCCTGCACCGAGGAGCCTCTGAAGGCTGCCTACCGCTGAAACAGTCCCCCACCTCCACTGCTGTGGTACTTTCTTTCACATTCGTCCTCTGGCAAGAGCGGGAGCAGTGAGAAGGCTGCTGCCGTAGTCCAGGAGGGACACAAGGAGGACCTTAATGGTGGCAGAGGTGATGGAGAGGAGGGGCAGAATCAAGATGTTATAGAAAGTGACATGACATCGTAACTGTATTGGTGAGAATGGGCTTAACTGCTGGAACAAGTAAACTCGATCCCATGGAAATGTTCTTCCTGCTCGCCTCACACTCCTGGGCCCTCAGCCCTCCTCCATGCAGGGTACCAGGCTGGCAGCAACTCTGCCACCTTCCATATGTGGGATCCCAGGTAACCCAGGGGGCCACCTCTATTCCAGCAGCTGAACGCCCACTTCCCTGAAGCCAAATACCTTTCTGCTGAGAGAAGTATTGGCTTTAATAAATGGCTGTTCATCGGCCATGTTTTCTTCAGGCACCACTCTCTCGTCTGATTTCTCATAATACTCTGAACATGCCTCTCCCATAACAGTTATTACACTACAATGAAATCGTATATTTGCCTGTTGCCCCACTAGAGAGTGGGTCCTTTGAGGGTCAGCATCATGTCTTATATTCATCTCGATGCAGTTAGTGCCTAGTACTGTGCCAGGTACACAGTCAGCGCTCAGTAAGTATCAGTCAAAAATGACTGAGGGGCGCCTGGGTGGCACAGCGGTTAAGCATCTGCCTTCGGCTCAGGGCGTGATCCCGGCTTTATGGGATCGAGCCCCACATCAGGCTTCTACCCTGGGAGCCTGCTTCTTCCTATCCCACCCCCCCTTCTTGTGTTCCCTCTCTCTCTGGCTGTCTCTATCTCTGTCAAATAAATAAATAAATAAAATCTTAAAAACAAAACAAAACAAAACAAAACAAAAATGACTGAGTGAGTGAACAAACACATGAAGGCATACCTCTTTCCCAGCCCTCCGAGGTACACGGTACCCATGGCCTTATCATCTACTCAGTATAAAATATTAGCCTTTCTAGGATCTATATTTATATTGTATAAACTAGCCCACAGTACAACAGGGTACCAGTCAATTCATGATAAATTGAAAAGAGGAGTAATAGTCTACCCATGGCCCTTCCAACTTCCTGACTACTCATATTTGAAAACCAAAAGGTTTTGACCAACAGAAATACTGACGCTGTCCAGCAAGCAATCCTGTGGAGAGGGTAAAGCCAAACCCACCCACCCCCCGGGTTTGGTTATTGTACTGGGAATAATTGAATAGTTTAAAACATGTCTGCCTTGTGACTTGGCCAGCCTTTATATTATAACAATGGAAATTCACGAATGCGTCTAGGGAGTCATTTATGCACTGGAGTGCCATATAAGAAACCCAATTGCATATAATGAAGTGTATAATGCACATAAACTTTTAATGAAGAGTAAAAGCATTGCCAGGCCTCTCCAGGAGCAGCCCTTGGCTCATACCCTCCCCTGAGATCCCCTAGAGAAGGAAAGGGTTAATCCAGCTGTTCTACTCCTGCAGAAACAGGAGGACCTAGGCCAGCTGCCACCGTACAAAAGTAGGAAATGAGAGAGCAAGGCAGGGGGCTGAACTGCAGTGAACGGGGCTGGCTCATCCACTGGCAGTCAGCAATAACAGCGTCAGGCGTCCAGCCTGATTTCCCCCAGCAAGAAAACCAGGTCAGCAACTGCATGCTTCAAGGTGGCTGTGTGGTATTATGTTTAAGTATCTGGGTTATCAAGTCAAGTAGATCAGGATTTACATCCTGGCCCTACCACTTACAAACTGTGTGACCTTGGGCAAGTCACCTTACAGCTCTGAATCTCAGTCTGTAAAATGGAAGCAATAATACTCCCTACCTCCTAAGGTGATTATGAGGATTCAATGAGATAATGCAAATGAAGGTGCCCAGGCTACTATTAAGAGCTCAAGAATTGCTAGCTGCTGTCATTTTCATTATTAGAATCCAGGGTCATGAATATTTACCCCTATGTTTTCTTCTAAGGATTTTATTACAGTTTTAGCTGTTACGTATAAGCCTTTGATCCATTTCGAGTCCATTTTTGCATACAGTGTAAAGTAAGAGTCCAACTTCATTCTTTTGAATGAAGAGACTATCCCTTCTCCCATGAATGGTCTTGGCATTCTTGTGCAAAATCAGTTGACATAGGTGTATGGGTTTGCCTGTGGACTCTCAATTCTGTTTCATTAATCTGTATGTCTACCCCTCTGGGTGGTCTCTTATGACTCCACCTTTCAGCACTGGGATTCTGAGCATTGAGTCATGCTGGGACACTTTGCCTCTCCCTCCAGATAGACTCTTGGACAGAGTCCTTTTTTAAGATGTCTCTGAGCTGACACTCCCCTACAGATCCACCTGGCCCAGAGCACGGAAGCAAATCATCCACAGCAGCAAAACAGTACATGCCCCTTCCGCCCTTTGTTGCTTTTACACTTAATCTCGCACTCTCTCTCTTCCCCTCTTTTCCTCAGGTCCACAGACGTGGCCTCTAGATTTCTCAGCCAAGAATCAGACACCTGTGTTCTATGTCTCCTAAACTTCAAGGGACATATATCAAGCCCTCAGGATGGTCTCTTCTAATCCCTTTCATTCAACACAGTGTGGGGGGAAGTATCCATTTCTCCACCCTACTTGAAGCGAGGTGGAAAAGTGACAGAGTATGCTACAGCAACCCAACAATTCTCTATAAAGAAATGGTCTTTCTCCCTCTGCCTTTATTTTCAACCCTTTTTGTGCCTTCAAGATTGTTGATAGGATATGGATTACAAAACCAGTTTCTACAAAAACCCCATTGCAAGTCCTCCATAAAAGGGTTCCACTTTACAATTGGGGATGTTGTTCTCAGCCTTTTGTGGCCTTGGCTAATACTGAAATATAAAAAGCCCTATTTTAATATCTCTTTACAAATGAAGGATGAATAAATAAATGGATGGATGCATGGATGTTAGCTTCCTTCCCCTACTCCCTGTCACCTTTTAATTGAATTCACTGGCCAGCTCCGTGCAGCCAAAGTTCATTAATGTTGGCAACAACCTACTGCGGCCATCCGAAGAATCAAGTCCCAACAATGATAAAAAAAAAATTCATAAGTATAATCTCTCGATATCTAACAAGCAAGTAATTTCAAAGAGTTGAACAGGTTTCTGATTTTGAGATGGTAAAAATATTTCTGCCCCCTTCTCCTCTTGGAAAACAATGCACAACCAATAGGAAGAACAAAAAGCCGCACCACAAACTCCATCTTTGATGAAACTAGGTATGGCAGGTCATCTCCATGACCCCTCACGAGCCCTCCCTGCTTCCTCTGCTCCTGCTGTTCCTCACATCAACATGTGGAGATTATTTTCCCACCCCTTGGATATAGGCTGGACTTGGAACTGGCCTTGACCCATAGAATACAGCAAAAGTGACATTCTGAGACTGCTGAACACAAGATTAAAGAGGACTGGCAGCATCCACTTCCTTCCTTTTGGAAACTAGGTGCCATCCAAGCAGAGTCCAAGCCAACAGAAATGCCACATGTAGACAAACCAAAGGCACTCTTGTTGAAAGCTGGGACTAAGCTCATAGCCAACAGCACCAGCCAGCCATGTTGAGTCCATCATATTGGGCATTCTAGCTCAGTCAAGCACCCAAATGACTGCAGTCTCAAATGACAGCTCGTGGAGGAGAAACCAGTCAATACACAGAACACTGAGAAAAAAGAATGTGGTTATTGTTTAAAGCCACTACGTTTTGTGGTAGTTCGTCACATAGCAACAGATAATGAAACACTAGGATATATCTGCAACCCCAAAACACAGTATTTAGAGGTAGACAGTGGTGGAGCAATGCTAAATGGCTCATTAGAGAGGAGGAAATTCAAACATAAGTGCCTGCAAAGGGTGGGAAAATGATAATCAATACTGGAAGAACAATCCATTCAAAATTCTAAATGAAGGGGGCGCCTGGGTGGCTCAGTCATTAAGCATCCGCCTTCGGCTCAGGGCGCGATCCCAGCGTTCTGGGATTGAGCCCCACATCAGGCTTCTACGCTGGGAGCCTGCTTCTTCCTCTCCCACTCCCCCTGCTCGTGTTCCCTCTCTCGCTGGCTGTCTCTCTCTGTCAAATAAATAAAATCTTTAAAAAAAATAAAAAATAAAAAAATTCTAAATGAAGATAACTCTCAAACTAAAACTCCATATGCAACCAGGGGTGCCTGGGTGGCTCAAATGGTTAAGCAACTGATTTTGGCTCAGGTCATGATCCCAGGGTCCTAGGATCAAGCCCGGAGCTGGGCTCTGTGCTCAGGGGGGTCTGATTCTCCTTCTCCCTTTTTCTCTGCCCCTCCCCTGGCTCATGCTCACACTTGCTCACTCTCTCTCTCTCTCTCAAAGAAATAAAATATTGGGGTGCCTGGGAGGCTCAGTCGGTTGAGTGTCCAACTCTTGATTTTGGGTCAGGTCATGCTCTCAGGGTCGTGAGACTGAGCCCCATGTCGAGCTCCACACTCAGCACAGAGTCTGCTTATCCCGCTCCCTCTGCTCCTCCTCCTCCTCTCTCTCTCAAATAAATAAAATCTTTAAAAAAAGAATTTGATCAAGCCATGTGTGGCTTGATCAGATTTTATAAAAATATTTACTTTTTAATAAAAAATACTTTTAAAAAAGAATTTGATATACAACCAAATTATAATAAAGCAAGTACATGCTAAAGACAGTCTCGGATGTGCAAGCACAATATGTATCTTCTAAAAAAAAGTTCTCAAACTCAAGAAGCTTCTGGAGGATATGGTTTACAAAAATGAGGGTGCAAATCAAGAAAACAGACATGGGATCCAGGACACAGAAAATCTAACAGAATAAGGATGTGAAGGTCAACCCAAAGACATCAGCTGTGAAGCAGTCAGTCCAGATGGGAGCTGGAGATTGGAGGGCTTCAGAAGGGATGCTTCCAGGGAAATAAAGAAATGATATTCTTTTTATTTTCCACTTAACAAGTATTATGCAGCGCTTACTATGTTTTAGGGCCTGTTCTAGGCACTAAGGATACAGTAATGAACAAAATAAAGTTTCTGACTTCTTGAAATCTGCATTCTAGTGGAGCTTTCAGTTTCTGTTATCTGACGAGTTATGGAAAATTGTTACAACCTTCTTTACACAACTGTTGAAGCATGCTGGAAAATTTCATCAAATATAACACAAAAGAAAAAAGTAACATAAAACTTAGTCATTAAGCACCTCCAGGAAAAACAAAACATTGAAAAAGTAAATGTCTTAGTTCATCAACAGGCTCAGCAGTGAATGATATTTGTATAAACATGGTAGGAAAAGTATAATGTAGATTTAAACAAAAAAATGAGATACATTGGGAAGATGGAGGGTGTGGGAGGGGAGGGTATACATGTGAGCTAAAATCCAGATTTGACATAATAAAAAATCAGTAGGTGATGTCTAAACTCGAATTAAAACAAACGTGTGTGTGTGTGTGTGTGTGTGTAATTTCAAAGAATGGAGGTAAATATCTGCAGAAATAGCTATAGATTTGAAAGAGGTTGCCACTCAGGAATGGGATGGAGGTGGGGTGGCTTAACTGACTGAGCCACCCAGCCGCCCCTTTTTTTTTTGCTTTTTGAAAAACACTTTGATGTTAAAAGATGTATTTTAAGAAGGAGCTGAATTAAACTCTTTATTGGAACTTCTTCCTGGAGATATGCAGAGGATTATGATGAGTGTTAACTATGCCAAAGGTCAGAGTTCCCTAACCAAAAGGTGATCGATCATTGACTTTCTTACATTAGACTTTTATGCCGTCTACACTACTAGGCAACAATTCCATTTTTAGCTGGGTCACCATCTTTATACAGCACCATCAGTGCTTGTGTAATCATTTAATATATTATTGCATTTTGTTCTAGTATTTTAATAAAAATGGCTATAAATGGAAATAAAAGTCTTATAAATATAAGCCAGTTGAGACAAAGATCATTAGATGTGTCCGAATAACAAGTCTTAAGCTTCATTCTGCTATGTATTAGGCTCAAATTGGCCCACAGCAGGTGCAAGTGTGAATTTAAAATTCAATTACAAAATATGCAGAAAATTCTATCCATATTAGTCATTGAAGAGTGTGTCTAAAAGGCAAAGTATAATTATCAAATAATAATAATGTAGTTTTCTGAGAATAGGATCATACCCACAGCATGTAAACCACTTGTTTTAATTTTGTACACTGGCCTGTCACCCAATTTTTCAGGAAGACATTATATAAGAAAACTGGGGGCTGCAGACAGAGGCAATTAGGTGGTATGTGGAGACTTAGAAGCAGGTTTAAAAACCAAGTCTTGTCTCGGGTCACTAAAAATCTAAGCCTATTCTTGCTTTCCCCTTAATATTTCAAAATGAATAAATTAATGAAGCAACAAGAAAGCTAGAGACTTCCCCAACTAAATATAACATGACAGCAGATATACTCTATCCCTCATTAACAAATGCACACACATACAATACTGACAAATACAGGGTATTTCAAAAGTCAGGCACCATAGGAGTCCCACAACTGGACCAAAGTCATTTATTCACCTTCTTTCTTAGTGAAGACCAACTACCACACTTACCCACAATAAGAAGATGGTGATGGTTTTAGTAAATGGTTGCTAAGTTCTTTATGTTGGTCATCTTCCATCAAATTTTGCATACGCACACATACACACACATACACACCCACGCACACACACACACTGTGGAAAAGCCCATTGTTAAAAACGTAACCATTAAGGGGATATCGTTCACTTTTATAAACTCAAGACTACTCTCTCATATTTTTATGGCTTCCTGCCTATAATTTACTTTGTAAAGAAACCTTTTGGAGCAGAGGTCCTAAGAGAATAGAAAGGGATGTAGCTATCACCTCATCCAGAGATTCTGAACCTGGTGTGTTGTGGGGGTGTGGGGGGGGGAGGGGTAATATAGGTGTGTGCGTTTCTCTGCAGCAAGCCATAACATTCTTCAGGTTCTCAGAGGTGTCCATGACTCAGAAAGGATAACATCTGAGCTGAAGGAGGGAGAGTGCTTTGCCCAGATACAGTGGCTGAAATGGGACAACTCATTTTGCCTAACTTCTGTCCACCACACCATGAAGCCTAGCTCCAAACCCAAGAGCTTCCATTATGCCTAATGGTATGACACATACCCAAAGGGTGTTCAACTCTTACTGATGAAAATGAGGGGCATAACATTTTAATATAACCCAATGGTAGGGGTTCACTGGTGCATGACTTTCTTCCACTAAGGCAATTTCTCTCCTGAGATTGGCAGAAGTCTCCTGCAGCCATTATTATAAACAGTTCCCTTTGTGAGCCACGTAAAACATTCTTGAAGCTGACGCTGAAATGTGCACTTACGTATCCGATCTTTTCAAACAGGAATAGAATTGTAGATTCCTATCCTCTTTCAAATCTCTTCCTACCCCAATTTAAATCCTAGCTACATAATTACTTCTCAACCTTGCATGATCTCTGACTATTCAATATTGATTCCTTGGCAGGAACTCCCATCAAAGATTTTTATTTCTGAGCCTGCAGGTTGTTGGGAGTACAACCGTGCTACCTGGGCTCAGGGTATTAAGTGTTATAATCCAAACATTTCTCAAGAGCCCAACATGTACATTCGAGGTCAATATAATTTTTGGCTGTTGCCAGTCAAAGCTGATTTAGGCCCCAGTGAGCTAAATATGATAGGCTATGTATCTATTCCAAAAGCCCTGCAATCTAATCTCCTTAACTGTTAAACACTTACTTTAAAAGGTACGGTTTGGGCATATCCAAAAGTACAGCTCAATTTGATGATTCTGCACTACCAAGCCGAATGAAACTCTTCAAGCAGAGATTTTGCAAATTCTTTCGGATTTCCGTAAAATAATGAGTGTCTTGTACAATATTTATTGCTGTGGGCTTAGCTTTGTATTTTTAACTCTCTTTGTTTCATGACATGCTATAATTATATGTTCAAACCATAGTCTAAATTTATCTTATTGTAGTTTTCTGGTAAAATACTATGTACTACATACAACATTTATATTTATAAAGTCTATGATAGAGGCAGAGAGAGGTTTGTTTAGACCTTTAAATTGGGGTGTGAGGAAGAGAGGGAAAGAAGAAACAAATTTCAGGAGAATTCTGCATCAACGGGTACGTGTTAAACACTCTCATGGATGTCGGTGCACAAGATGATATGCTAATTATTCATTACCACCTCTTTTGTGCTGGTATCATGGAGGCAGAAATCCTTGGTTCTCTCCCTGGCTTTGCCACTAACTAATGGCCTGACCGCTGAAGTCTGAATGCCTCATTTGTGAAAAAAGGCAGCTGGACTAGATAATCTTGAAAGGTACCTTCTAGCTTATAAAAACTATAAAATTCGGTGGTGCGTGGGTGGCTCCATTGGTAAGCGTCTGCCTTCAGCTCAGGTCATGATCTCAGGATCCTGGAATGGAGCCCCGTGTTGGGCTCCCTGTTCAGCGGGGAGCCTGCTTCTCCCTCTCCCTCTCCATCTCCCTCTGTGCTCTCCCTCAATCACTGTCTCTCTCTCAAATGAATAAATAAAACCTTTTTTTAAAAAAAAAACCTGCAAAATTCTACAATAGTCTGCATAATAAGGGACTGGAAATGTTTTCATAGACGGAAAACCGTGCGTGCTTTGGCTATGGCAGCCCTCTATTAGTCCCACGATCTATAAAAATACCTGCAGATTTTGAAAGACGATAAAAAGTATTCTGGAGAATTTTGAATCTCAGAATAAAATGTATGTAACACAACTTTTATACTCATTGATATACTTAATAACCAGGATATTTTTGAACAAAAATGCGAGTAATGAAGAAGAATTTGCCCTGTCAGATACTTCCATGTTTCTTAAAGCAACAATAATTAAAACAGCATGACACCAGCATAGAAGTAGACTGGCCTCAATGGATCAGGAAAGAAAGCACAGGAACAGTCCCTATAGGACATACCAATATAGTATATGATAAGGATACTTCAAGTCGGTGGGGAAAGAAAAATACCGGGACAATTGTTAGCTATCTGGGGATAAATTGAGCCAACATGAATTCCAGATGACATAAAAAGTTAAAGGTAAAAACTGAAACCATAAACAGTAAAAGAAAACACAGTCATGGAGTAAAGGAGTCATTCTAGGTATAACACCAAAGAGAAAACTCTAAAGCTAAAGATGAAAAGATTTGACTATATAACTGAAAATATTCTGCATGTCAAGAAAATGCCATGAACAAAATTAAGAGGCAGACAGCAAACTCAAAGAATTATATGATACAGGAAAAAAGATCAATATCTCCAATACAAAGAAAATGCTTCAAATCTATAATAGAGGACAAACACCCCAATGGAAAAATAAACAAATGATATGGGCAGATAATTCACAGAAGAAATACAAATTGCCAATAAATATGAGGAAAATATCTTCTGTCTCATTGCTATCAGAGAAATGTAAATTAAAATAATACCAGAAACAATATTAAAAAGCTCAGTTATTAAATAAACTCAGAGAAAGTATTTGCTTAAAAATAAGGAAATTTTTAAATTTTAAAACAAAATACTCAGAGTCGACATAGGTCATTAATTTCACTAAGCACCTGTTAACCTATCAGGCACTGCATTAAGGTAATAGGGATACAAGATGAATTAGGCATGGTCCTTGCCCCCACGAAGCATTTGTATGGAGATGGAGGAGGAGAAGTGATTAAGAGAGTTTCAGATAAAAGGCATTGTCAAGCACCACTGGTAAGACAGTAAATTGGTATGCCCTTTCCATAGAGCAATTTGACAATATACATTAAAAGCCTTAAAAATAAATATACTCCTCAAAACTGCCATTCTAATGCCAAAGCTTTTATCCTCAGGAAATCATCAGAAATAGATAAAATTAACAGTAGCGAAGATTTTTTGAATGCTTACTAGAACGCTTACTAGGTATGAGGCCCTGTTGTAAGAACTTGACATGCATTGGGGTCGCCTGGGTGGCGCAGTCGTTAAGCGTCTGCCTTCAGCTCAGGGCGTGATCCCGGCGTTGTGGGATCGAGCCGAGCCCCACATCGGGCTCCTCCGCTGGGAGCCTGCCTTCTTCCTGTCCCACTCCCCCTGCTTGTGTTCCCTCCCTGGCTGGCTGTCTCTCTGTCAAACAAATAAATAAAATCTTTAAAAAAAAAAAAAGAACTTGACATGCATTAACTCATTTAATTATCACAACTTCCTGAGAATCCTACTATTTCAGCCATGTTTTACCTATGAGGACAAGGAAGCACACGAAAATTAAATAATTAGCCCAGGGATTCCAGAGCCTGGGTCCAAACCCAAGCAGTCCCTCTTCCTAACCCCTATGCCATGATGTCTATGAGAAGTTGTTAATTATAGCATTATTTATACTTGTGAACATGAACATATATATAAATAATCTAAACAAACACCAACAGGGGCTTGGTTAAATAAATCCGATGGTATACTATGGCAATGCCAATAATCATGATGTAAAGATTACTTAATGACTTGAGAAAATGATCAGAACATACTGTTACGGAGACAAAAAGAAATTTGCAAGATTTTTTTTTGTTTTTTTTTTTTAAATTTTATTTTATTATATTGTGTTAATCACCATACAGTACATCCCCAGATT